>NW_016107335.1:8983253-9021206 GCF_001604975.1 Cebus imitator
AGAGACGGGGTTTCACCATGTTGACCAGGATGGTCTCGATCTGTTGACCTCGTGATCCACCCGCCTCGGCCTCCCAAAGTGCTGGGATTACAGGCTTGAGCCACTGCGCCCGGCCGGCTATTTTCTTTAAGTCCTTTCAAAGTGTCATTCTGTTGTCCTTTGGCTTCAATTTTTCTGTTGAAAAGTTAGTAATAGGTTTTATGTTATTTGGAAATGAATATGTCATTTTAATCTGGCTTATATTTATAGTATTTCTATACTATATATTTATAGTATTTCCTTTTGTCCTTTGGTTTTCAGTTATTTGTCTGTGAGTCTAGGCCTAGACCCCTTTTTTGTAAGTGAGGGCTTTTTCTTAGTAGACTATTTTTAAGAACAGTTTTAGGTTCACAGAAAAATTGAGCAGAAGGTACAGAGAGTTCCCATGATAAATAAACCATAGTATATTTATCAATTCACATAGTTCCCTTTTTATTTATTCTAATTAGAGTTTGTAACTCTTGCAAGTTGCAGCTTGTCTCATTTCATTTGTTTTGAAAAATTATTGGTCAATATCTCTTAATGTATTACTCTACCTCTTTTCTCTTTCTCCTGTCCTTCTGGGTTTCAATTATATATATGTTAGCCCATTTCTCCATGTCCCATATTCTTTTTTAGATTTTCTTTATCTTTCACTATTTGTGTCTCTGTACATCAGTCTGGATATTTTCTTCTCACCTGTATTCTAGTTTACCAATTCCTGCTTCAGCTGTGCCCACTGTGCTGTTAAACTCATCTACTAAGTTATCTATTTACATTATAGAATTACCGTTTGATTCTTTTTATCGTATCTAATTCTCCATTGCAATTATCTATCCTGCCATTTATTAATCACATTTAAACTTACAAATAACAGTTAAACTAAAGTCTATGTCTGGTAACTTTACTATCTGGCTTTCTCATGAATTTGTATCTATTATCTGTGTTTCTCTTGATTCTCACTCAATTTTATCCTTTTGAATGTTTGGTTGTTTTTGATTGAGTGACAGATACTATATTTGAAAATGTGATATTTTGATATTCTTCAAGATATTAACTTTTTTCAGAGAAATTTGCTTTTCCTCTTGTCAGGCAGTTAGAGTAGAAGCAGATTATCATAGATCAATTTGGAAATGATATTATTCCAAATTAGATGTGATTTTTTATGAAGCTGATCTAGCCCTGCAGGGGTCAAAGCTGAAGGGATGGTGTGTTTATCAGGGCCGCTTTTCTCAACAATGAGAGCTCCAGTTTGTCCTCTCACTGTCTCATCTGAGCTTTTGTGCTTATCTCTTAGCATTGGCCACCCTCCTTTTATAGCAACCAGTCATACAACCTCAAGAGCAATCTTTCAAAATACCTAATTCTCCCTGCTCAGAATTTATCAGTTACTCTCCAATTTCTAAGTCAGTAGTTTCCAAAGTGTGTTCCGTGGAAATTCTTCTAAAACCTCCAGGGGGATATGGAAGTGGTCAGGCTGCTAGGAGACTTGTGAACTCCCCCTGCACACACACACACACACACACACACACACACACTCCCACAGGGCAGTTTCTCATTGATCCAATTTCTATATTGCACTTCTCAGATTTTTATTTGAAGAAAGGGGGGCTTGGAGCTAAAATGATCTGATAGCACTTGACTTAGATAAGAGCTTCTAAATAATGAACATGAGGCCAGGCAATGGTTCACGCCTGTAATCCTAGCACTCTGGAAGGCCAAGGCAGGTGGATCACTTGAGCTCAGGAGTTCAAGACCAGCCTGGGCAACATGCCAAAACCCCATCTCCACCAACAAACAAAATTAGCCACGTGTGGTGGCATGTACCTAAAGTCCCAGCTACTTGGGATGCTGAGGCAGGAGGATTCCTTGAGCCCAGAAGTTTGAGGCTGCCGTGAGCCAAGACCATGCCACTACACTCCAGCCCAGATGACAAAGTGAGACCCTGTCTCAAAAAAAATAGTAAAAATTTCAATAAATTATGAAGATGGTATACAGAACTACTTATGATCTCATCTCAGCCTTATTTCTTGCCTCTCATCCCTCACCCCATCCCATGGCCACCCACCATTCTAACCAGACTGAATTTTTTGTCATTCTCTATGCATGGTCCCATTCCCCCATATTTCAGACATTCTATTTCCTGTCTGGAATATTCCTTGACCCAAGTTTGCTTAGCAAACTTCTACTGATCCTTCACTGTTCAGCTCAAGTTAGCTGCTTTGAGAAGAGATCCCTGACTCCTAGGCAAGACTTACCACTCCTCCGCTCTCTTGAATTTTGTTTTCACATCTCTTCCCTTATTGTCGTTGATTGGCACATCCATCTCTGACTAGTCAGTGAGCTCCTTGAGGCAAGGACTGCAGCTTTCATCTTTGTGCTGAACCCTGAGCAGTTTTTTTATTGAACAAATGACAATGCATACTTGTTTTCCCAGGACAATCATAATTTCAGATATTTTCTTTTATTAAAATGAATACATAAATTATCCCACATTTTTCTATACTTGAGGTCCAAATTGCATCTCCCAGAATTTCTCTTTGCACCAGTAAGTGACATAAAGATATTTTGTTATATTAAAAACCCTAAGTTTTCTGTTTAGAAAATACTGTCACCTTGATTTTATACACTTCATGACCAACACCTGGCTGAGGACCCAGTAAGTACTCAGTATAGACTTGCTGACTAACTTTTACTGAGTGGGTTTTGTCCCTAGCCAAGCTCGAAAGAACTCAGTGTTCCTATAAATATTTTTCATTCCATCTGACTAGCCTTTGATGCGACAGGCTTCCCCCACTCGGAAAGCCATTAGGGACAATTGTGAGGTCCTCAAAAATGGATGACTCAAAGATCAGCCTTATAAAACTTCAAAACCTCTTGTAAATATGAGTCAGCATCTGAGTAATAAGCTTGTTTCTATTATAATTAATAATATCATTGCTGGGGTGGGCCATGTTCTGCACAGTAAGTGCTTCTGAATGTACATGGTGAGAAATCTAATTTTTGTACCTAAATTATTTTCAAAAGCTGTGGAGATTTTCATCATGGGAAAATTCAATAACTTTAGTTATTAAAAATGTTAAATGCATTGAAAAACAAAACTCTGATGCCTGTTTGCTATGTCTGGATTTTTCCATACTTCCATATTTGGAGTGTGCTTAAAGTAACGCCTTCCAGAATTCCTTTATCACCCACCCCATCTCCGCTGGTGCACGGTGACCTCACTCCTGCCCTAGAGAGCTCAGGCACAGAGACTTGCACTCTGCTGAGGGGGCCTGGAGTGCCCCGTTGTTCGTTCCTGTCGCTCAAAGCTCTGATCCCAGAGAAGATGCCAGGGCCCTGGGATGGGTCACTGTCTAAGCTGTTGACAGTCATAAACACCCGTGGTGTAGGCAGGTTTTAACATCAGCATATCAGAATAACTGAGGCTAGGGAAGGTTCTAGAAAACTTGAAAGGCAATCATGGATGGTAGGGCACTGAAATTTCCTCTGCACAGTTGCCACTTGCCCACCTTGCCTCTCGCTTTCTAATGCCACATGAGGATCTTACCTCCAGGTTGGTGGAGGGTGATGCCATCATGGTGGAAACTCAGCAGCGCCTGAGATGTCTGGAGCTGTGCTTCTCAGACAGAGGCACAGACCCCCTGAAAGAGAGATCCAGAGTGAGGAAAGATATGGGAGTGATACAGGAGCGGGCAGGAAAGTGCTGGGTAGAGAAAGGCAGAGTCCCTGGCAAAGGTTCCATCCTCAGGCCTGTGACTGCAGACCTAGGTGAGGACAGGTAATTCTGTTTCTGTGCCCAAAGGTTGCATTTTCCAACCCTGGCCCACCACAGCCACCCCCCATCCTGTGCCTATAAAAGCCCCGAGACCCTGGTGAGCACAGGCACAAGCAGCTGGACACTGAGTGGAACTCACCAGCAGAAGAACACACTGGCAGACACCAGCAGATACCAGCAGACACCAGCGGGCTATCTATGGCAGGACAATGTGCAGGTCAGCTGAGGCCAGGTGGAGGAGAGCCTGGCCACTGGGCGGCCCAATTCCAGGGGAAGACCACTTTCCCACTCCATCCTCCTCCTGGCCTCTCCATCCACCTCACTGAGAGCTACCAGCACTTAATTTAAAAACCTTACACCCATTCCCCCAAGCCCATGGGTGATCCAATTTTTCTGGCACACTAAGGCAAGAACCCCGGGATACAAAGCATTCTGTCTTTGTGATAAGGCAGATGGTCTAACTGAGCTGTTTAACATAAGCCACCTATGGATGGCTAAACTGAAAGAGCGCATTGTCACAGACACCTACTGGGGCTTCAGGAGCTGTAAACACTCTACCCTAGATGCTGCTAGAGCCTCACAACCTGCCTGTCTGCACACTGCCCCTAGAGGTTTGGGCAGTGGGACACCAAAAAAGTGAGCCACAGCCCCCATCTCACACCCTGTGAGGTGGATAAGGGAATGTTTCCCATTTCAGGAGCAAGAGAAGGGTCTTGAAACATCAAATCAATTTTTTTTTTTTTCTCATTAAACTTTTTTAATGGGTCTCAAAATTTTGTGACAAATTTTTGGTCAAGTTGTTTCCATTAAAAAGTACTGACTTTAGGCCAGGGGTGGTGGCTCACGCCTGTAATCCAAGCACTTTGGAGGCCAAGGCGGGTGGATCACCTGAGGTTGGGAGTTCAAGATCAGCCTGACCAACATGGTGAAACCCGATCTTTAAAATAAAAAATTTTAAAAAACTAATAACTTAAAACTGCCACATGCAAAAAAGAAAACCAAAGTGGTCCACAAAATATTGTCCTTTCCTTCTGAAGGTTATACAATGCACTGTTATCATTAACCAGTTTTTTACTACTAAACTTAAATGGCCAATTGAAACAAACAGTTCTGAGACCGTTCTTCCTCCACCACTGACTAAGACTGGGGTGGCAGGTATTAGGGAATATATTCATTTAGCCTTCCGAGTTTTCTGGGCAGAGTTGGTAACCTTGCCAGCTCCAGCAGTCTTCTTGTCCACTGCTTTGAGGATATCCACCGCAACTGTCTGTCTCATATCACGAACAGCAAAGCGAACCAGAGGTGGATGGTCTGAGAAGCTCTCAACACGCATGGGCTTGCCAGGAGCCATATCAACGATGGCAGCATCATCAGACTTCAAGAATTTAGGGCCATCTTCCAGCTTTTTACCAGAAGGGTGATCAATCTTTTCCTTCAGCTCAGCAACCTCGCATGCAACGCGAGCCCTGTGGCAATCCAGTGCAGGGGCATAGCCAGTGCTGATTTGGCCTGGATGGTTCAGGGTAATCACCTGAGCAGTGAAACCAGCTGCTTCCATTGGTGGGTCGTTCTTGCTGTCACCAGCAACCTTGCCACGACGAACATCTTTGACAGACACATTCTTGACACTGAAGCCCACATTGTCCCCAGGAAGAGCTTCCCTCAAAGCTTCATGGTGCATTTCAGCAGATTTCACTTCAGTTGTAATGTTGACTAGAGCAAAGGTGATCACCATACCAGGTTTGAGAACACCAGCCTCCACTTGGCCAACAGGAACAGTACCGATACCACCAATTTTGTAGACCTCCTGGAGAGGCAGGTGCAAGGGCTATATATTAGCCCTTAACTGACAATAGATATATTGTCAGTTGGACTAGTTGGTGGTAGGCTGCAGTCCAGAGCCTCAAGCAGCAGGTTCCACTGGCACTGCCATCCTTGCAAGTGACTTTCTAACCCTTCAACCAAGGCACATTAGCACTTGGCTCCAGCATGTTGTCACCATTCCAACCAGAAACTGGCACAAATGCTACTGTGTCGGGGTTGTAGCCAATTTTCTTAATGCAAGTGCTGACTTCCTTAACGATTTCCTCATGTCTCTTCTGGCTCTCCGGTGGCTCAGTGGAATCTATTTTGTTAACACCAACAATTAGCTGCTTCACACCCAGTGTGTAAGCCAGAAGGGCGTGCTCTTGGGTCTGCCCATTCTCAGAGCTACCAGCTTCAAATTCACCAACACCAGCAGCAACAATCAGAACAGCACAGTCAGCCTGAGATGTCCCTGTAATTACATTTTTGATGAAGTCTCTGTGTCCTGGGGCATCAATGATAGTCACATAGTACTTGCTGGTCTTGAATTTCCACAAGGAGATACCAATAGTGATCCCACGTTCACGCTCGGCTTTCAGTTTATCCAAGACCCAAGCATACTTGAAGGAGCCCTTTCCCATCTCAGCAGCCTCCTTCTCCAGTTTTTCAATGGTTCTTTTGTCAATGCCATCACATTTGTAGATTAGATGGCCAGTAGTTGTAGACTTGCCCGAATCTACGTGTCCAATGACGACAATGTGGATATGAGTCTTTTCCTTTCCCATTTTGGCTTTTAGGGGTAGTTTTCACGACACCTGTGTTCTGGCAGCAAACCTGTTGGGAAAAAGACTTAAATCAAATTTTTACTGTGGTCAATAAGTCCCAATAATCTTTTGAAATTAAAACAAGCACGGAAGTTTTATAAAGGAGACAAGATTTACATGGATGGTTGAAGTAGGACAAAGCATCACAACTCTGGCTCCCGGAGAGCCATTTCAGGCAGCGTCCAGACACACAGGACGTACACTCTCTTTCCTCTGTACTCAAAGGCTCTGGTATAGAATATTTTCAAGGCCCTGGCCTCCAGCCAGCCAATCCCAGAGGCTTGTAAGTCTCCCAGCTCTCAGCAGAAGAGGGACAGGAGGTAGCTTCTCAGAGCCATGGCCCTGTCCAACCCCATCTGCAATTTTCACTGAGGGATTCGAGGCAGGAACTTGGCACTGGCTCCATGGGAGAGACTCCAGGGCCAGCTGCAAGTTCTCCAGCACTTCACCGCATCTAACAGCTGCAGGGTTACGCTCAGTGTGAGAGCACTCAGACAATGTATGTGAAGTTAAGTTTGCAGACACCACCTGGAACCCAAGGATGCCTGCTGCAATGCCTGGCCAACTTCCACCATGCCTTTGTATCTGTCAGGATAAGCTAGGTTAAACTGTGGAACAAGCAACCCCAAAACCATGTGTCTTATTACAGAAGAGTTTCGTGTTCATGCTGTAAGTAGCTTATCATGGGGTGGCTGGGGATTATATTCAATGTCCCCTGCCTCCAGGATGCAGGCAAATACAGCACCCACCTCCTCAAATATTGCTGGGTTACCATAGTAGAGGGAAAGAAAAAACACTGGCCAGAAATTGTCACATGGTCCAATCCAGCCAGAAGAAACCAGGAAGTGCCATCCAGCCATGTTCCTCAAGGGAAGCCAGATGGAAATATTTAATGGCAGCAATGATTACCACAACCTTTTTGAAAACCCCAAGCCTAAACTTTTAGGCTGTGGTGACTGGTCCCAAGGGAAAAGCTCAGGTTGAAGGGAGCAGCTGCAAAAATAGAGGTACATCTGTTCTGCTGTACCTCCTGGAGTATAGGAAGCACTCACAGGGGCGCATGGATCGGTAGCCCCTACATCTACACAGTCTGCACCACACTCTTCCTGCCTCCCTGATACATGGAGTTGACATGTGGTCTCATGCTCAGCAGCCCTTCCAGGCTCTTTCTGGGTTTGCTGAAGATGGGTCATGATTTTTTTTTTTCCAGGAATGCTCAGCAGGAAGGTGGAGACTGTAAGGATTGCATCAGTATTAGAGCAGAGGTGGGGGGTGATTATTTGGACTATCATTTATCACATCACACAGAGCAATCAATTAAGTCTTATACTAAATCATTGCTTTATGTTGCCTAAACCTGTCTGGTATATTAGGCACTGCAGGAGAGACAAGAGAAATAATATATAGCCCTTGCTCTCAGGGAACTCATAATCCAAGAGGTGAGTTAGGACACTGTCTATTACCTTGTATTATAATTTTTTTCTCAGTGCCAAATGAATGGTACCGATAATAAAAATCATGAGAGTTGGGCCGGACGCGGTGGCTCAAGCCTGTAATCCCAGCACTTTGGGAGGCCAAGGCAGGTGGATCACGAGGTGAAGAGATCGAAACCATCCTGGTCAACATGGTGAAACCCCGTCTCTACTAAAACTACAAAAAATTAGCTGGGCATGGTGGTGCGTGCCTGTAATCCCAGCTACTCAGGAAGCTGAGGCAGGAGAATTGCCTGAACCCAGGAGGCGGAGGTTGCGGTGAGCCGAGATCGCGCCATTGCACTCCAACTTGGGTAACATGAGTGAAACTCCGTCTCAAAAAAAAAAAAAAAAATTATGAGAGTTGAGATAATGCAGAGCTTGCTGCAGGCATGATTGGCATGGAGAGACTTCATTGAAAGAATTAGGGCATAAGCTAGTCTGGGAAAGGTGTGAGAACTTTGGGTGGGCAACAGGAGAGGGGAAATGCATGAGGAAAGGCACAGGAATGGAAACTCTCATGAAAGGCACAGGAGTGGAAACTCTCACGCCTGCTTTTGACACATGCGCACACAGGCTGACTCATAGTTAGAAATGGAGGGAAAAGCTTTGGAAGCCTCATATTTCAATCCAAGGAGGTTTATCTTCACACTTTCTGCAGAGGCTGGAGGACCAGCTACAAGAGATGCTTTGCAATAGATCCCTGTCTTTGGAGGAGGACAGAGCAAGTCATCATTTCTCTAACTCAGCAGTTAGGAGAGCCCCACCTTCACCCTTACTTCAACCAGTACAAGGAATTTGTTAAAAAGAGAACTTCTTGTAAAATAAGTTTTCTCTATAATACTCAGGATGCATCCCAGAGACATTTTGATTCAGTAGATATGAGATGGGATCCAGAAATCCATATCCTTCACAAGCTTCCCCAGAGACTGATGCAGCAGCTCTGAGAGCTAGGCTTGAAAATTACTACCTAGACATGGCCCTGGCACATCCGACTCAGCCTGTGAAAGTAGACTTTTTAAATTGCATGCTAAAAAGTGTCTCATTTCTAATCACTGTATTTCAGTTGCAGGTGTACTCTCCGACCATTTCACCCAACGCCTTAGAGCTGCCCTGGAATTTTTCTTTTTTTGAGACAGCGTCTTGCTGTGTTGCCCAGGCTGGAGTGCAGTGGTGCGATCTCGGCTCACTGCAACCTCAGCCTCCCCGGTTAAAGCGATTCTTGTGCCTTGGCCTCCCCTGGAGTTGGGATTACAGGCCCTGCTAATTTTTTCTATTTTTAGTAGAGATGGGGTTTTGCAATGTTGCCCAGGCTGGTCTCAAACTCCTGAACTCAGGCAATCCGCCACCTCGGCCTCCCAAAGTGTTAGAATTACAGGTGTGAGCCCTGCCCCCAGCCCTAAAATACTTTACATCTTCCTGTCTCGATTTTTTTTTAGGCTGCCATCCAGCTCACGCCCCTACTACCACCCTCTGGTCTAAAATGCTCTCTGCCTATCAATATTTTGCCAATCCTTCAAGACCGAGCTCAAATTTTATCTATTCTATAAGGTCTGCCTTGTTTGAAAAAGATTACAGATCTCACATATTTTCTTCTCAGTGTGTGCTCGGCGGTTGGCTGGTTAGTCTCAGGGAATACACAGATGAGCAGTCGTGTTACTGAAAGGCAATGCCCTCTGTAACCACGTGGGGGCCCGTCCAAGGCACCCTCCTTCCCCTGCTCTGGTTTGCCTCTTTAATTTAAATTTTTATTTTTCTCTCCTTGTTTAAAAATACTATCCTTGTTATGGAAAAATTAAAACATGAATTGGAAAAAATTAGAAAATGCATAAAAACGGCCCGTGGTCTATTAAACTATTTAGGCCATGTTGATATATATGCTTTCAGGCTTTTCAAAACTATAATTATACATCTACACAGTATACAACGCTACATATAATGTTATATATTGTTTTAAAACGCTAATTTAAAACAAAGGATCGTTCTGGACAGGTTTTTTCTCTTAAAATATCATGAACATCTATCCCTACCAAGACTTCACCAAAATAATTTTAAATGATGGTATTGCGTTCCACTGCTCATGCCATTTTAAAATCTTTACCATAATAAACACATTATAGAAAATGCTAAGTGCAGTCTACCGGGGTTCACCGAACTGTATTATTATTGTTGGAAGTATTTATTCCATTTCAAACACAGGTGGGCATGAGTACATCTGTCCCCCCGCAAATAGCCCAAACCTCCAGGTCCAGGACCTCGGACGGCAGAAGTGCTCGTGGGGTGCGCGGAGAGGGGCCGCGGTCACCCGGGGCACGCCCTGCCCGGAGGCCCCTGCTCGCCCGCGGTCCTGAAGAGGACCCTCTCGGTAACCGAGTCCCTTGGGCCGGGCCGCGGGGCCGGCGCAATGACTCCCCCAGAACTCGGCAGGCGGGCAGTGGTCGCGGGGACCGCCCAGAGTCGCTGGCTCCTCCCGTCGGGCCCCGCGGGCGGGGCCGGGCGGGGCGGGGCGGGGCCGCGGGCGGTCGGGCGCCGCGCCTGCAGTTCGCCTCTCGGGCTGCAGGTGGGGCTGTGCGGCCGCGCTGCCTCCAGGAAGCCTCACGGGCCTTCGTCTGCCGGGCCGCAGCGCCGGCTCCCAGGATGCAGTGTGGACCCGCCGGGTGCTGACGGAGGCGACGCGACTGCGGGCGGCGCGGCGCAGGGGCGGCCAGCGAGGAGCGGCGGCGGAGGCAGGGCCGGGCGGGCGCCGCCTGCGGAGAGCACCGGGCGGCCGGGCCTGCTTGGGGCCGCGCGCGGCGGCGGCTACGACTTCCTCCAGGCCGGGCGGGACAGCGCAGGGCCATGGCCGAGGCGGTCGCGGCTCCGGTAAGGGCGACCCGCGCGCGCACTGACTCGAGGCCTGGGGGCCCCAGGCGGCCCGGGCCCGGCACACAACGCCGCAGGCCCTGGGGAGGGACTCCGGGGGCCGGGCCGGACCACCGGACCTGGGGCTCCCGCGAACTGGTCGCGGGGTCCGTCGGGGCCTACTGCGCCCGCCGGCGGGGCCCCCACTCCGGGCGGCGCCCGAGCGCTGGCGGAACGGTTGTCCCCGCGCCGGGGCCGCCCCACGCCAAGTTCCTTGGGCCCTCCTGGGCTTCCTGCCCCCGCCCCAGCCGCTGTCCCCTCCTTCTGGATGCCCCCCAACCGCTGCTCTTTTCTCTGCCTGGCGCTCGGCCTGTGGGCCTGGTGGCACCGGGGAGGTGTCCAGCTTCGAATCCGCATACAACGACACCCACTACATGCCCAGCTCCCCCGGGTCGGCGCGGAAGGGAACGTAGAGCCAGGCACTGCACCAAGCCCTGCTGAGGCATTAGTATGTCCTCATAGCAAGCCCGTGGGGTGGGTACTGTTACCTCTGTCATACAAAAGAAAAACCTGGGGTCTAGAGAAGTTAACTTGCCCAGGATCGCACAGCTGGAAAGTGCGAAAAGACACACAGCGGCTCTGTGTGTTCAAGGACCAAGCAGACAGGCAGACAGGTACCAGAAAGGGTGAGTGCTGGCACCCAGGTGGAAGCTTGCTCTAGGCTCCAAGGATAAGAGCGTCAGGGGGCCGCCTGGTACCGCTGCTCACCCCTCCTGGCCTGATGGCTCTGCGCCTATGAGATTTGAGCCGGGCTTTTAGGGGAGACTAGGATTTCATCAGGCCAAGCTAGACCCATAGAGCTTTCGGGGAGGGAGGAGTGCTTGGGCAAAGGCGCAGAGAGACGGGGCAGTGCAGGGTGTGGGACAGAAAGGAGTACATGAGCCCGAAGAGGATGCTTTTGGTTTGGAGGCAGTGGAAGAGGAGGCTGCGGAGACTGGGAAGGGGCCTGCATGCCAGGACTTGATCCTGCGGGTGGGCAGCGGGTAAGGGATCTGGCTCCTCTTACCATCAGCGTCTCTCAAGCAAAGAGTTTCGGCTCCCCTGGCAGGAGTCTAAGGACAGCCCCACATATTCCAGCCACCAGTCAGTAAGAAGCTGGACTGGAATGGGCAGCGCACAGTCGCCACCTCCCACCACATAGCGTGAAGACCTCACCCAGGGCTTTCTGGCCCCATCACAGTTGTAAGAAAACCATACATCCTATTGTCCATGTGCAAAAGATGAATATTTTCCTGATAAAGGAGTTTATGCAGAGGTCCCTTTCATGCCATACAAAGACTGTAATAATGCACTTGGTGGATGGGTAGGATTTCAGTGGTTGGGGAGCTGGTGACCAGGTGCAAGGATGCTTCTGGAGTAAACTCGTGGAGTCTGGGATCACTTGACAGGGATTGATTTGAGAAAAGAGAGGCGAGGGAAAGGACAGTGGCCTTAGGTGGAGGGCAGACTCAAGCCCAGAACCAAGTCGGCCCACCCAGTTGCCTGTAGGACCACCTACTCTTTCAGAGCAAGACCCCCACCCACATCTGGGTTTTCGACTAGAAGCAGAACCTCTCAGCCTTGAAGACCCCTTAGAGTCCTACCTTCTTGGGGTCCTGCTTCCCTCCAAACATCCAGACAGGTTCTTAAGCACTGTCCTGGACAAGTTTTTTTCTGCCTCTGCTGAAACTCTCTTTTTGTTTCTATTTTTTGAGGTGTCCATGCACGTTCTGGTTCTCAGTGACTTTCTCTAAGTGAATCCACATGGTTCCAGGCAGCTACTTCTTCATTTTGGAAATAGTCATCCACCTTTTGTTGAGGAATTATTTTGCAGAATGTTGTAAGGAGGCGTTGATCCTCCGTCCCCAATATCAGGAGCTCCTCTCTGCCCTGTAGATGTGGGTGGCTCAAGCAGTCCAGCTCCCCACCCAAGGCAAATTGTGCCCATTCTTCCTTGTACCAGCTGCCAGCCACTGATATGCCATGTGAACGTTTCCAATGTTAGAGAAGCCCATCATCTTTAATTAAGATGGCTGCTGTCCATATACAAGTCTGACTTTGTGGCATATGTCTGTTTTCCTGACCCGTCTCTAGGCATGTCACTGCTCCTGGTGTGGCTACGAACATGTCTGAGGCCATTGTTTTAACCTTGAGGGAGGTGGGAATTGGGAACGAGAAAGAATCTTGTGGGGCTTATGCAGTGCCAAAAACCTAACTGGCTAATGGAGGTTTGCAGTCATGGGGATTTTAGCTTGTGGGGGAGGGGCAGATGGGGACCAAATGAGACTGTCCTGGGGTGAAGAGGAACTGGCCTTTAGATTTTTATGTTTATTAGAAGGTGACATGAGATGCTTTAAGAAAAAAAAAAGAAAGAAAAAAAAGAAATTGAGCAATACTCTTGTTTGTGCTGTTTCAGTGAACCAGCTGTTTTTTTTTGCTGGGTCATCATCAGTAGTCAGTTCCTGTGTAATCATGACGGGAGGCGCAGGCTGGGCTCTAGTAAATCTGCAGTTTACCATTTCTCCACTAAAATGCCCAGCAATGCTAAGTCACTGTTTATGTAGCAAAACTGCACTGGGTACCAACCATGTGTCAAGGACTGTGGTGTGAAAAGATGCAATACCATGCTCAGGGAGCCCACAGTGTAGGTGTGGGGAGGAAATTACTGTGTAGGGTGGTAAGCGCCATGATAAAGGTCTGCGTTGTGCTGCAGAGGCCTGGAGCAAGGGCACCACCCAGACACAGCCCTAAGATACCCAAGCAGTGATTGCCAACTTGAGATCTGGCATGTGATACGGGATGGCCCCACTTGTCCATACATATGGGCTCCCAGCCCAGCTCCCCTGTGCCTAGGGAGAGAGGAGATCAATGAAGACAGTGGGTGGAATGAATGATGCTGTTTCTCTTCTGTTTCTGAAAGATTTCTCCGTGGACAATGGCAGCCACCATTCAGGCCATGGAGAGGAAGATTGAATCGCAGGCTGCTCGCCTGCTTTCCCTAGAAGGTCGAACCGGGATGGCTGAGAAGAAGCTGGCCGACTGTGAGAAAACAGCTGTGGAGTTCGGGAACCAGCTGGAGGGCAAGTGGGCCGTGCTGGGGACCCTGCTGCAGGAGTACGGGCTGCTGCAGAGGCGGCTGGAGAACGTGGAGAACCTGCTGCGCAACAGGAACTTCTGGATCCTGCGGCTGCCCCCTGGCAGCAAGGGGGAGGCCCCCAAGGTAGCCCTGGGACGCCCTGGGGTGTGGGAGCCTGAGGGGCTGAGCCTGTGAGCGTGTGGGTGAATGAGTGCGACACTTGTGGTTCCAGGTGCCCGTGACCTTTGATGATGTGGCCGTGTATTTCTCCGAGCAGGAGTGGGGCAAGCTGGAGGACTGGCAGAAGGAGCTCTACAAGCATGTGATGAGGGGCAACTACGAGACGCTGGTCTCCCTGGGTAAGGCCTGACACTCATTTCTCTGTTAAATGGGATTTTGCAAGTCCTCAAACTTCTCTGTCCACATAGTTGTTTCATGGCAGTGAAATGTGAATCACCAGAAACGTTGCTGACCTTGCAAGTTGTTATCTCCTGTGAAAGATGAGCCCTGGGTGATGGAATCAAAAGCTCCCCTCTGTGTTGAGTTTCCCAGAATGCCAGGCTGGGAAAGGCGGTGGCATCTCTTCTCCGCAGGCGCAGGGTGTGGACCTTTCTGTTGGTGCTGACTTGGAGCAGGGAAGGCCCCTCCTGCTCTCAGATCCAGTATGTAATCCACTCACATTTGAGAAAGACTCTTTCTTTCAGCCTTCTACAGAGATGCGTGGCCCTTACGGCGACATGCCTCGAGGTCAGTGGAGAACATGGGCAGACGGTGCTGCTTGCAGCAGACATTTTCTTCATGCCTCAAAACTCTGCTTCCCTCAACCCCTGCGGCTACTGCTGCTCTCCTCATTTGATCCTGCCCAGGAAGGGCCTGGACTCTGTTTCTTCCTGGGCTGATTTCTTCTTCCTGATGGTTTCTGTGTGACCCTGGAGCTGAGGGCAGTGAGACCTGATAGAGAGGACGGGAGCAGGTGCAGTCGTGAGGTGACATTTCATCAGCACAAGTGTGCTGATGTTTCACATGCACGCTCTGTGGCAGTTTCCTCACTCTGGCACTGCTGACATTTGGGACCCGGTGATTCTGTGTCGGGGCCATCCTCTGCATTGTAGGATGTTCAACAGCAGCCCTGGCCTCTACCTCCCCGATGCCAGTCACCTCTCCCCAAGCCCTGGGCACAGCAATCAGAATTGTGTCCAGACTTTGCCAAACGTCCCCTGGGAGCAAAACTGCCTGTGTCTGAGAGCTCCTGCTCTATGACAATCAAGAGATTTCCTTTCTAGACCATTGTTGGTTTTCTGGGCTGACTCTCTCCAGCTCTGACTGGAACGAGGCAAAAACTAACCTTCTGTCTTTCTTCAGACTACGCCATCTCCAAGCCTGAGGTCCTCTCCCAGATTGAACAAGGGAAGGAGCCCTGCAGCTGGCGCCGCCCCGGCCCCAAGATTCCAGATGTTCCTGTGGACCCCAGTCCAGGTAAGGGCTGGGAGAAGGCCAGGGAGGCATCAGGTGATCTGCGGGAGGCAGACGGAAAGGCCAGGAATGGTGTGATCTTTCCAGAGAGAGCTGAGGAAACACATCAAACTTACTTGTTTTTAGTCTGAGTTTTTTTTATAGTGGAGTTTTAACCTCTGACTTACTCAGCTAATGCTCCAGAAATGAACACTTTCTGTCAGGGAAACAGGTGGCAAACCTACTCTTTTAGGAAGAGACAAAGCCAGGGCACAGATGATGGGAGGGAGAGGAGGACACTGAGAGGGAAGGCAGGAGAATAGTTGACTTGAACAACACGGGCCAGGGGCGACAGACCCCAATCGCACACAGCCCAAGGCCGGTGTCTAGCTTTTGACTCACCAGAAAGTTAACTGCTAATAGTCTCCTGTTGACCAGAAGCCTTAATGATACTATGTATAGTCAATAACACATATTTTATATGTCCTAGTTACTATGTATTGTATACTTTAAATAAGCTACAGAGAAAATATTAGGAAAATAAGGAAAAGGAAATATATTTACTACTCATTAAGTGGAGGTGGGTCATGATAACGTCATCATCCTCAGCATCATCTTCAGACTGAGTAGGCTGAGGAGGGAGAGGAGGGATTGTTCTTGCTGACTCAGGGGTGTCAGAGGCAGAAGAAAACCCATTTGTAAGTGGGCCTCCGTAGTTCAAACCCATGTTGTTCAAGGGTCAGCTGTATATTGAAGATAACATTAACTCAAAGCTTTACAAAGAGTCAGCCTTGTCTCTGAAAACCAACTTGAATTTAAAGCAGTAGCAGTTGTAGAACATACACCCATTGGTCAGCCATATGGTTCAGTTGATTAGAAGCACACATTTATTTAAGGTGAATCTGGTTACCAGATATCAGTTTCTCAGATTTCCCTGGAGCTACTCAGTACCTTTGAAAGTTCAGAGAAAGACAGGTGGACACAGGAGAAAAACGAAATTCCTAAAGTGAAGTGAAGACCTGCTGGGTCATTTGACCGGGGAGACCACACCTCTGGCAGGCTAGACCCCTGATTCCTCCAGAAGACCCGCCCTTGACCGTCGCACCTGCCTTGGTTTTCCCTTTTGTCTGACACTGAGAAAGGTGGTGTTATGCAGGGGCCCCCGGTGCTCCACTTGTGTGAAATTAAATGCGTCTCCCATGTTTGTCATCTCATCTCAATTAGATTGGCACTTTCCTAAGGGCAGAAGCATGTTCCGAGCTGGCCGCTTTGCCAGTCGTCATCAGTTCATTCACAGTTTAGTTCCACAGATGCATTTTGAGAATCTTCTAGGTGTCAAGGACAATGCTGAGCACTAGAGGATAGAAAGATGGCTGAGACCAGATAGCATCAGGCTGGAAAAGAGGGTTACAACCCAGGCGCGTCTAGCCTCCTAGCCTGGGTGGGAGGTTCTGAGTGGGTGGGTTTCGTTGTGTTTACACTGTGTGTGGAGGCTTCCCTTGCTTCCACGTCATCATTAAATGCAAGTAAAGAAGTCCCCCCAAATTACGTTCGTTGCTGGTAAGACCCTGCCACACTCTGTCTGCATTGTACGATGTTCAGCAGCATCCGTGGCCTCTACCCACCAGTAGACAAGGTGAGTAGAGACAAACTCCACTATGTACCTTGAGCCTGTCAGCAGGGATCCTGTGTGGCCCTTATCCCTGTCCTCTTTGTCCAAGAAACCAGGAATCACAGCTCATCCCTTGCCATGTTTGGCCTGGCCCATCCCCTTGTGAGACCTCACCTGCCCTTCTCACCTCCTGCATACCCCTCCACTGAGCCTTATGGGACTCAGGGCTCAGCAGACCTGCCAGGTCCTGAGTGTTCCCTGCTCGGACTGAGCTCCAGGGAACTGCGGCCGTCCTCTTCCCCGCCTCCCTCAGCCCGGGCCCACTGGGGACAGGGTCCTCACCCCTCATGATTGCACCTCTGCCACCCTCACTCCCTCTCTGGAGACCCTGCCTCTGGGTCTCATTTCTCGTATTTTTGCTGCCTCTGCAGACCTTCCCTCTCTTGTCATTCTTCCTGCTCTCAATCGTGGCCATGGCAGCCTCCATGCAGATAGTTCTGTGCCCCCTTCCCCTGCCCCATGGCCATCCATGACTCTGATGACAGCGACTGCACCCTCCTCCCCGACCCTCTCCATCTCCAGCACACCACTCCCCGGCTGCCTCCCATCACCCCTCCAGTTCCCTGTCTGGTGTCCTGATTCTAGCATTTTTCCAGCCCTTCAAGACCTGCAGGCCATCGATCTTGCTGCCTTTTCACTGCCTTGCTCATCGTCTCCCTCCATGCCCACCATTGTATTCCCGGCTTGCACACAGCCTCAGTGCCCTTCCCTTCTGTTGTTCATTGCATCCACCTGGTGAAATCCATCAGTGCTCTGCACCTGCAGCCGAGCAGCTGCACGTGGCTGCAGAGAACCAGGCAAGCTGGCTGCTGGTGTCACGTGACATCCACGACCAGCAACTTCAGTGGGCACTCTGCCACACAGTCACACTGCATCTGCCTGGCCCAAGGGCCAGCAAACTGTGGCTGAGGACCAAACCTAGCTTATCTGTTTCTGTATGGTGCACAGCTAAGAATGGTTTTATATTTTAACCCCCCTTTTTTAATTAAAGAGAAATACACCACTCACACAGCCCTCCCCACACATTCTGCCTGCACCCGTGTGCCCTTCTCTGCCTTCACTCCTGTGACTGCTAAACTGTCGTCCCTCTAGCCAAAGCCCCCCATTAACCTGGCACCAGATCCCACCTCATGCCACCTTCCAAAGGGCGACATAACCAGTCCTACCTTGACCCCTACCCCTCCAGCCACTGCCCGCTTCTCTGCTCCCCTTTGTGTCAGAGCCCTTTGGGGACATCTGCACTTTCTGTCTCCTGCCCCTTCTCTCCCACTCTGTTACCCCTTGCAGCAAAACCTCTCCAACCTCAGTTACCAACACCCTTTATGGTACTGAATGGTCTGTCTTCTTACTTGGCCTTGTTCCCTCCACTCTGCCACCCAGGCTCATTGTCTCTTGCTGAGGTTGCCGCCAGCCCCTCTGCTCCTGCCCTGATTCCCCAGAGACTCATCGCAGCCCAGCAGAGAGTGATCATTTTTAGGCCCAAATGCTGGCTTTCCATCTGACCCGCACCATTGGCTCCCATCCTCCACTTTGTGCCCAGTTGCACCATCCCCAGTGCTGTACCCTCTGCCCTGTGCAGGACCTTCACAGTGCCCGCTGCTGGGAGTGTTCCTCAGGCAGTTCCCACCTGCAGGCCTTTCCCGTCACTGGCACTGCAGCCTCTCCTGACCCAGGACTCCAGGCCTCCTTTCCTGCTTTGGGTCTTCCTGTCAGACAGCATCATGTAATGTATATGTTTCCTATTTATAGATTCATCGTATGTCAGGTATCCCCCATTAGAATGTCAGTTTCAAAAGTACAAAAATTTGTATCTGTTTTCGTCACATAATCATTCTAGGAACCTAGAATATTGCCTGGCACAGAGCAGGAATTCAATAACTGTTTGCTGAATGTATGCTGTGTTTCAAAATTTAAAATGTGTGTGTGTGTGTGTGTGAAATAATGTATTTCTTATATTGTTTAAATCCCTTTTTAAATCTCCCAGGCCTCCCTGGGGCAACCTCATGTCCTGAATTTTCTGTTTATTCTTTCTATTCACATTTAAAAACATCTACTGTGTACTTTGGTAGCTGTAAACAATATACGCTATGGTTTTTGTGTTTTCAAAAATTTCATAGATGTCATTATACTTATCACTCATTATTCTGTATTTCAGATTTATCCATGTTGATACATGTGGATCAGGTTCATTCCTTTTAACAGATGCTTAATATTCCGGAAGCAACTATATCATAATTTATTTTCCGTTCCTCCACTGATTGGCACTTAAGCTTCTACTGATTGTTCACTCTCACAAGCGATAGTGTAGTGAGTGTTCTTGCCCCTGTCTCCTTGTGCCCCTGTGGGGATGCTGCTCCAGGGAACAGACCCAGTGGTGGCCTCACCATGTCATGACCATGATTTCATCTCTGCCATTGCCGTATGGCCCTCCCCAGGGCTACCCCAGTGCCAGCGGGTGCTTCCAGAACTTGCTTCTTAACCTCTTTGCCCAGGTTTCATAATTACATTTTTGCCAACCTGATGGGAATAAGATGGCATCTCATTTCCACTTGTAGTTTCCCTATAGTTAATGAAGTTGCGAGCCTTTTTCATATAATTATTTGGCTATTTCTCCGGTGAATTGTCTTCTGTTTCTCTGTTGAGATATTCTTCATTTTCTTATCAATTCAGGACTTCTTTGTATGTGTTCTAGATACGAATCCTTCGTCTATTATTTGCATTACAAACATCATCTCCATGTCAGTGGCAGGTCTTTTTTTTTAGACAGAGTCTTGCACTTGTTGCCCAGGCTGGAGTGCAATGGCATGATCTCAGCTCACGGCAACCTCCGCCTCCCGGGTTCAAGCGATTCCTCCTGCCTCAGCCTCCCAAGTGGCTGGGATTACAGGCATGTGCCACTACACCCGGCTAATTTTGTAGTTTTAGTAGAGACAGGGTTTTCTCCCTATTGGTCAGGCTGGTCTCAAACTCCTGAGCTCAGGTGATCCGCCTGCCTCAGCCTCCCAGAGTGCTGTGATTACAGGCGTGCACCACCGCATCTGGCTGCAGGTCTTTTAACTTTGTAGTTGTTGAATAGAAGTTTTCACTGTTAAGAGTCAAGCATGTCAGTCTTTTCCTTTATGATCTTTGCTTTTTCTGTAGTAAGATAGCCTTGCTTACCTCACTCAAGGTCAGAGAGATAACTCTTCTCTATTTTCTTATAAATTTTTTTTTATTGCATTTTAGGTTTTGGGGTACATGTGAAGAACATGCATGATTTCTTATAAATTTTTTAAAGTTTTGCTTTTCAAATTTAAGTCTTTAATTCATCTACAATTAAAATTTGTGTAGCTTGCGAGGGAGGGTTTCAGCTTTTTCTCCCACAACGATGGTCTGATTTTCCCACAAAATTTGCTCAGTGTGTTAGCTTTTCTCCACTGATTTGTGATGCAATTCTGCCCCGAGCCTGTTTTTGCACATGCATGAGGCTGTTTCTGGGTGCTTTCTTCTGTGTCATTGTCTCTTTGTCAGTCTCTGCACCAACACCATAATCTTCATAATCAGCCTTGATATCTAGTAGACCAGTCCTTCTCTACTTGTTATCCAAAAAATTGTCTTGGCTATTCTTGGATCTTTGTTCTTTTATATGAATTTTGGAATCTGTATGTCAAGTTCCTAAGAAAATCCTGTTTGAAATTTGGTTGGAATTGCATTTACCTTACAGTCTAATTCCTGGAGAATTGCTTTCATGACATTAGCCTTTCTACTCACTGGGATACTCATTTATTGAAGGCTTCTATGTGCTTGAATAAGATTTTACAATTTTCTCCTGATAGTTGCTTTTTCATTGTAAATGGGATTTTTGCAATTTATTACATGTCTTAAATAGTTATTGCAGGTGTGCAGGTAATGCTGTTGACTTTTGTTTATTAAAAAAAAAATCTTCCTCTCATGTCTAATGGTTTGTTTCTTTATAGTCTCTTGGATTTTTTTATGCAGACAATTATATCCTCTACATATCACACAAAGGTTTTGTCTGCTTTTTCACTTTTTATAACTTTAGTTTTCTTGTTTAGCAGTTTGACTAGGACACTGTTGAATAGCAACAGTGATAGTGGCATCCTGTCTGTGGACAAGATATATTTCTAGGGTTTCAGCCTTAAGTATGATTTTTGCCTTTGGTTTTTGAAAATACTGTTAAAGACATTTCCTTTGAATCTGGCTACCCAAAAGTTTTATGGTATCAAATGCTGGTTTTTTCCTTTTTATAAAAATATTGTGTTTTGTTTCTTTTAAAACAGCGGTCCCCAATCTTTTTGGCCTCAGGGAACAGTTTCATGGAAGACAATTTTTCCATGGATGGGGGACCGGGTAGATGGTTTTAGGATGAAACTGTTCCATCTCATAAGAAGAGGGTGTGACCCAGATCCCTCACAAGCGCAGTTCACAATAGGGTTCCTGCTCCTATGAGACTCTGATGCCGCCACCAATCTGATAGGAGGCGTAGTTCAGTCAGTAATGCCAGCGATGGGGAGTGGCTGTAAATACAGATGAAGCTTTACTTGCTCACTGTGTGCTTACCTCCTGCTGTGCAGTCCAGGCTCCCTGGGGAATGGGGACCCCTGTTTTACAACATTTTATACATAACAGTAAACAAAATGCATACAGAACAAAATTCATGTTAAGTTTAGAGAACAGTTGTAAATGCCCATATTCCCAACACCCAACATAAGAGAGAGACCACAGCTTGAACCTCCTGGAATCCCGTCCTTCCCTGATCACACCCTCTTCCTTCCTCTTATAGTATACAAAAACTGAAAATTCAGAAATAAGAGTCCCTTGCTTTTCTTTACATTTTTATTCCCTCTGTATATATCCTAGATAGCACATTTAGTTTTACCTGCTT
Organism: Cebus imitator; assembly: GCF_001604975.1. Classification (NCBI taxonomy): domain Eukaryota; kingdom Metazoa; phylum Chordata; class Mammalia; order Primates; family Cebidae; genus Cebus; species Cebus imitator. Next base: position 9,005,117 of record NW_016107335.1, read on the forward strand.
TTGAACTTCTTATAAATGGAATCCTACCACATATGTTCTTCCTTAATCTGCTTTTCTCATTTGCCATTATGTTTTTGAGAGTCATCCATGTTAATGTAGTATAGCTGTAGTTAATTCATTTTCACCACTTTACGGTTTTGTATTTTATGAGCATAACACAAGGTATTTATTCCTTCTACTGTTGGTGGGTGCTTGTGTTGTTTCTAATTTTCTTTTTGCTTTTAGGGACAATGCTGTTGTGAACATTCTTATGCATGTGTAAAAGTTTATCTAGGTGTAGATCCAGGAGTGGAACTGCTGGGTCATAGGAAAGACACATATTCAACTTTTCCAGGTGATGTCAAGTGTGGATACCGACTGGTATTCCCAAGAGGGGTTGGGGGTTCCAACCACACCTTATCCTCACCAGCCTAGGAAATGCTTTTTTATTTCTGCCGGTTTGGTGGGAGTGAAATGGTTTAAAATTTATGGCTTAAAACCTGGATTTTCGTAATTAATGAGATTGAGCATTACATCCTCTATTGGTGAGCCATTTGTCCTTCCTCTTCTATAAAATGCATGTTTTTGTCTTTTGTGCATTTTTTTAAGTTGTTTTTTGTTGACAGAGTCTTGCTCTGTTGTCCAGCCTGGAGTGCAGTGGTGCAATCTTGGTTTACTGCAACCTCCACCTCCTGGGTTCAAGCAATTCTCCTGCCTCAGCCTCCCAAGTAGCTGGGACTACAGGTGTGCACCACCACGCCTGGCTAATTTTTGCATTTTTAGTAGAGACAGTGTTTCACCATGTTGGCCAGGTTGGTCTTGAACTCCTGTCCTCAAATGATCTGCCTGCCTTGGCCTCCCAAAGTGCTGGGGTTATAGGCGTGAGCCACTGTGCCTGGCCTGTAAGTGTTCTTTACATATTCTAAATATTAATCTTTTTGGCAATTATGTGTGTTGCTGTTATGTTCTCCATTTGTGGTATATTTTAAAGAACAGATGCTTTTCATTATAATGTACTTGAACTTACTAGTCTTTCCTTTATGGTTTGTCCTCATGTGTCTTAAACAATTAAGAAATGTTTATGTTCCTCAGTGTTGTAGTGCACCTTCACATATTTCCTACTAAAGCGTTTAAGAGTTTGTCTTTCACGTTCAAGTTCTTCATCCTTCAGAAATGGATTTTGTGGTGCTATGAGATGAAGACCCTGCTTTTTCACTGCATTTTGGCTCATCTTTTGCTTTGCTCTTTCAGTTAAACCCTCAAATTGCCTTATCAAGTTCCATGAAAAATTCCATTGGGATTATGGTTGGAATTTTATTAATCTATTAACCTTTTGGAGAGAATTGATACTTTTACTATATTCAGTCATGTTATCTGTGAATGTCCTAAGTCACTCCATTTGGCTTGTTTGTAATGTCACAATGAAGTTTTATATTAAGGTCTTGCACATATTTTATTAGATGTATTCCTAGATTTTTTTTTTTAATCACTCTTGTCAGTAGTATATTTTTTTAACTTGCATTTTCTGTTTGTTGCTGATGGGGACTTGAGGGCAGAGAATACCCCTCTCTGAATGCTTTTTCCCCTGTCACAAGAGCTCATTCCAGTGTCTCTGCCCTTAATGCAGAATTATGTCCCGAATTATCAGTAATAAAATTAACTTGGCCTCACCTGTCTTCCTCTTTTGTTTCTGTGTTAAGATCCTTGATAAGGAAGAAAAATGGTAATTGATAGACTTTCTCAGAAACCTCACAGTATTAATATATAAAAATGTAATTGTCCTTCATTTACTAATAACAATCTAGGGACAATGCTAAAATTTTCGTTAATGCTAATAACTTTTCTATTAATTGTGTAATCATTCTCAGATTTTCTGAAAAGTTAATCACATCTATGAGTAATAATAATTTTTTTCTTTTTAAATCTTTATGGTTATTTTTTTTCTTGTTTTATTGTGTTAACTGAGAACTCCCAGAAAATCCTTAAATAGAAATGACAATAACAGGTATCCTATTGGTTCATGATTTTAAAGAAAGCACTTTTTAACTTTTCATATTAAGTATAATACTTGCTAAAGATTTTGTTTACAAATATCCTTTATCAGGCCAAAGAAGTTTTCTTTATCTGGTTGGCTAAGTGTTTCTAACAATGACTTGAATTTATATAATTTCTTTTGGTATCCATTGAAATAATTATACATTTTTTTCTCCTTAACCTAGTAAGGTAAATTATGTTACTTTCTAATGTTGAACCAACCTTGCAGATGTGGAATAAACCTAGCTTCGTCATGATCGTTTATGTACATTGCTGTATGCCAATTATTTTGTTTAAGATTTTTGAATCTTTGTTCATGGGTGAGATGGGCTTGTAATTTTCTTTTCTCAAACTATCTTTGTCTAGTTTTGGTATTAAAAATATGAGCTATGATGCATTCATTCTGTTTTTAATTTTCAGAGAGTTTTTGTAATGTTGGAATTATCTATTCCTTGAATGTTTAGAAGAAAACACCAGTGGGGCCACCTGAACCTTAAGTTTTCTTTGTGGGGTAGATTTTTTTACTACAGATTTAATTTATTTTAATTTTAGGACTATTCAGTTTTTGTTGTTGTTATTGTTATTGTTGTTATTGTTGTTGTTTTTGTTGAGATGGAGTCTTACTCTGTCACCCAGGCTGGAGTGCAGTGGTGTGATTGGAGTGCAATGGCACAATCTCAGCTCACCGAAACCTCCACCTCCCAGGTTCAAGTGATTCTCCTGCCTCAGCCTCCCGAGTAGCTGGGACTACAGGCATGTGCCACCACACTCAGCTAATTTTTGTATTTTTAGTAGAGGGGGTTTCACTATGTTGGCCAGGATGGTCTCGATCTCTTGACCTCGTGATCCATCCACGTTGGCCTCCCAAAGTGCTGGGATTACAGGTGTGAGCCACTGCGCCCAGGCAGACTATTCAGGTTTTCTGTTTCTTCTTTAGTTTCAGCAGGTTGAAATTTTTCTATCTTTCTTTTCTTTTTTTTTTTCTGAGAGAGAGTATTGCTCTGTGGCCCAGGCTGGCGTGCAATGGTGCAATCTCGGCTCACTGCAACCTCCGTCTTCCAGATTTAAGCAATTCTCCTGCCTCAGCCTCCTGAGTAGCTGGGATTACAGGCACGTACCACCACTGCCGGCTAATTTTTGTATTTTTGGTAGAGATGGGGTTTCACCATGTTGGCCAAGCTGGTCGCAAATTCCTGACCTAGTGATTCACCCACCTTGGCCTCCCAAAGTGCTGGGATTACAGGTGTGAGCCACCACGCCCAGCCTAGTTTCAGCAGGTTGAAATTTTTCTAGGAATTTGTCCATTTCCCCAGAGTTTTCAAATTACTTGAAATAATATTCATAGTATCCTCTATATCTTTTAAATTTCTGCTGCATTTATCATTATGTTTCCTTTTTCATTCTTCCAATTGGTTATTGGTGCTGTCCCTCCTGTTCTCTTGATAATCCTGCTAGAGATGAATTGGTTTAATAGTCTCTTCAAAGAACCAACTTTGACTCACTATATTCTATCTTTGTCTTCTCTTTTATTAATTTATAATACTCTTCCATGTATTATTTCCTTCTACTTTTTAAAAGGTTCTTAAATGTTGTTTATTTTCTAATGTCTTGCATTGTCTGCTTAACCCATTAATTTTTGACCTGTGTTATCTTTTTTAATATACAAGGCTATAAAATTTCCTCTAAGTATCATTGTAGTTGCAGCCCATACATTTTGATAGATTATATTTTCATTAATATTGGGTTTCAGATATCTTCCAATTTTCATTGTGATTTTTTTCCTTAGACTCAGATTATTTAGAAAGCTTAAATTTTAAAATTTTAGTATATATGGGGAGTTACTGATTTCAAACTTAATTGCATTGTAACTAGAAAATGCAGTGTGTAAAATACTAGTTATTTAAATTTTGCTAAAGTCTGTTGATCTAGAAAATGTTCATTTTTCCTTAATGTTCTGTGTAGCTTAAAAAGCTTGTGTTTTCTCTGTGTTTGGAATCTACTTAGCTCCCTTTGATCACGTTTGTTAGTAGAGTTGGTCAAATTTTCTGTAACCTTTAGTTGGCTAGATTTATCAGTTACAGAGAGATATATCAAAAGATGTAAAAAGATACATGTAAAGAGGATTTTTTCATTCCTCCCTAGAGTTCTATCAATTTTGCTTTATTATTTTGAAGCTATATTATAAGCTTAAAAACTTAGAATTATTTTATCTTCCTGGTTAGTTCACTATTATGCAGTAATTTTTTATTTCTATGACTGTTTTTACTTTTAAAGTTTATTTCATGTGATATGGTATAGCTACATCATTTCTTTAAATTGTTCTGGCTTAGTACATCTTTCATTCTTTTACATTGCTTTCTGTGTCCTTCTGTTTAGGCATGTCTCTTGTAAACAACAGGTAGCTGGGGTTTCGTTTGGTTTTAGTCTGATAAACTTTACCTTTACCTTTTAAATATCTACAGCAGAAGCCACTATCCACATGTGGCTAAAGAAAGAAAATACATACCACATTTCAAAAACTGTGTACTAAGAAAAAGATGTGTGCAAGAGATGCATGTGTAAAATAATATGAATCATTTCATATTAATTATATATTGAAATAACCTTTTCGATATATTGGGCTAAAGAAAAATGTACTGTTACAATTTATTTCACCTATTCTTTTTTTTTTTTTTTTTTTTTTTTTTTTGAGACGGAGTTTCACTCTTGTTACCCAGGCTGGAGTGCAATGGCGCGATCTCGGCTCACCGCAACCTCCGCCTCCTGGGTTCAGGAAATTCTCCTGCCTCAGCCTCCTGAGTAGCTGGGATTACAGGCACGCGCCACCATGCCCAGCTAATGTTTTTGTATTTTTAGTAGAGACGGGGTTTCACCATGTTGACCAGGATGGTCTCGATCTCTTGACCTCGTGATCCACCCGCCTCGGCCTCCCAAAGTGCTGGGATTACAGGCTTGAGCCACCGCACCCGGCCTCACCTATTCTTTTTTAACATGACTACTAGAACACTTAAAATTAGATATGTGGTTCACATTCTTTTTTCTTCTTAGCACTGGTCTAGACCATTTACATTGACTATGGTTATTAGTTTATTTGGATTCTTTTCAACCATCTTAAATTGTGCTGTTAATCTTTAGTTCTGCCTTTTCTGTATTTTTCCCTGCCCATCCTTTGGGAATTATTCATTTAGGTTTTTTCCTTTTCAAACTATTGTTATTTGTAAGTAATTTAACAGTTATACATTCTATTGTTTTCGAGGAATCTTTGGAAATTTTTTCTTTCTTTGGAAGTTATTTTTTGTGGTCTGATGATAATGAATCCTCAGTTTGTGTGTGTGTATATGAGTTTATATATGTCTGAAAATATCTTTATTCCATCTCTATACAGCGAGCCCTCTATATTTATGTGTTCCACATCTGTGGATTCAACTAACCGCACATTTGAAAAAAAGGTGTCTACTAAACATATACAAAATTTTTTCTTATCATTATTCTCTGAACAATACAGTGTGACAACTATCTACATAGCATTTACATTGTCTTAGGTGTTATAAGTAATCTAGAGGTAATTTAAAGTATACAGGAGGATGTGTGGGGGTCATATGCAAATACTGTGCCAGTTTTTATAAGGGACTTTAGCATTGTGGATTTTGGTATCTATGGGGTGCCCTGAAACCAATCCCCCACTGACACCAAGGGACAACTGTAGTGAAAAGACATAATTTTAGCTTGAGTGTTATTTTCTCTGAGCTTTTGAAGATAATTTGCCCCTTTTTTTCTGGCTTCTGTCGTTGCTATTGAGAATCTGCCATCAGCCTAATCATGGTTCCTTTGTGGATGATCTGCCTTTTTTCTTTGCCTGCTTTTAGGTCTCTGTCTTCGGTGATCTGCAGTTTTACTGCAATGCATCTACATGTGGATTTATTTTCATTGATCCTGCTTTAATCACTAAGTGTTTCACCAGTTTGGGAAAATGTGTTGTCTTCCCTTTTGGAATTTTGCCTTGCTCCCTTTCTCTCTAACCTTTTATTCTGGAACCTTTTCATATTAGCATTTATAACTTCAAACCCTTCTTTATATTTTTAGCTCAGTCTCTATGTTGAGGTTAGAATAATTTCCTCTGGCCGGGCACGGAAGATTACAGGCTCACGCCTGTAATCCCAGCCCTTTGGGAGGCCAAGGCGGGTGGATCACGAGGTCAAGAGATCGAGACCATCCTGGTCAACATGGTGAAACCCTGTCTCTACTAAAAATACAAAAAACATTAGCTGGGCATGGTGGCGCATGCCTGTAATCCCAGCTACTCAGGAGGCTGAGGCAGGAGAATTTCCTGAACCCAGGAGGCGGAGGTTGCGGTGAGCCGAGATCGCGCCATTGCACTCCAGCCTGGGTAACAAGAGCGAAACTCCATCCAAAAAAAAAAAAAAAAAAAGAAGAATTTCTTCTGTCCTCTAGTTAGTTCACTATTCACTATTCAATGATTCCCATTCTGATATTTAACCTATACATTGGATTTTAAAGTTTCATTTACTACCAGGCACTACAGCTCATGCCTGTAATCCTAGCACTTTGGGAGGCCGAGGATGGGGGATTGCCTGAGCTCAGGAGTTCAGGACTAGCCTGGGCAACACAGTAAAATCCCATCTCTACTAAAATACAAAAAAAATTAGCTGGGCATGGAGGAGTACACCTGTAGTCCCAGCTACTGGGGAGGCTGAGGCAGGAGAATTGCTTGAATCTGGGAGGCAGAGGTTGCAGAGCCGAGATCGCACCACTACACTCCAGCCTGGGCAACAGAGTGAGACTCCATCTCCAAAAAATAAAAGTCAGTTATTTTTTTCTTACCATTCTAAAGTTACATGATTCTTTTTCAAAATTTGATCAGTCTTGATAGTCTTGTTTCTCATACTTTCACTCTCCCTTTTTATTTCTGTAAATAATTGAATTTTATATTCCTTATATGGTAATTTTTAATATCCAAAGTCTGCAGGTCATATTCTCCAGTTCATGATTTCTACTGAGTTTGTTTGCAGTGCTGGTTTTCTTGAGATGGTGATGTGTAATTGTGAGCGCGTTAATTATTTGAAAGCTGTGTTTAAAAGGCTTTCCTCCTGAGAATATGTATACATTCCTTGGCTGGTCATTTGATGCCAGTGCAGCCTTAGGGCCACTTCAAGCTAGAGTTTTGACCTGGAAGTTTTTGGGCCACAGGGGCATGCCCCCATCCCTGGCTTTTTTTTTAACTTTTCTTCTCTCTCTGTGGAGACAGAGTCTCCGTATGTTGCCTAGGCTGGCTTTTTTTGTTTGTTTGTTTGTTTGTTTGTTTGAGACAGCGTCTCACCCTGTCACCCAGCCTGAAGTGCAGTGGTGCAAACATGGCTCACTGCAGCCTCAAACTCCTGGTCTCAAGAGCTCCTCCCACCGCAGCCTCCCGGAGTGCTAAGATTCCAAACATGAGCCACTGTACCCAGCCTACTCCGCAATTTTAGATATTCCACATTGGGAGGAATTGCTGTTTTTCTGCACATCTAGCCAGCTGTATGTCAGAAATAGAAAAGCTAAATGCTGTTTTTACATCTGTGAGATGATTATATTGTTTTTGCTATTAATCTTAATTTTGTTTGTTATTATATTCTCTAGTGTTATCCTTGAGCTCTCAGGATAAACCCAACGTGTTCATAATACATTATACTTTTTTCTTTTTTGAAAATATATTGCTGGATTTGATTTGTAATTTTCATTTAGAATCCTTGCATATCTGTTCATATATGAGATTATTTTATAAATTTGTTCACATACTATCCCTCTTGTTTGTGCAGTAAAAATTGTATTAGCCTCATGAGTTGACAGATGTTTTCTCTCAATATTTGAAGATACACCATTATCTTCTGATATCCTAGTTGCTGAAGGAAATCTACACTTAGTCTGAATGCCTTATTTTCTCTTTGGTACCTTTTAAGATTTTTCTCCTTGTCTTTGCTGTGGTTCCATTTCACTTGAATGTTGTCCAGGTTGGTTTGTTTGTTTTATTACCTACTTGGGAATTGTTCTCTTCCTTCAAACTGTGGACTGACAGTGCTTTCAATTTTGGAAAATTCTCAATCACTATTTCTTTACCTATTTCTCTATTCTCTTCTTCTGGGATTTCTACCAGCATGTGTTGGAATTTCTCATTCTATCCTCCATGTCTTTTAACTTTTTCATATTTTTCATTCTTTATCTTTCAGTGTTGTACTCTGGATTATTTCCCTGTATCCATCTCTCAAGTCACTAATTTCCTCTCTAGCTATGTTCAGTCTGTTGTTGTTGAGCCATCCATTGAGTTTTTCATTTCCACAACGCCTGAGTCATTTCTAGAATGTTGAGTTCTTTTTCAAATCTACCTTTAAAAAAGTCTTTTGCTGTTCTTGACTTAAAGATTCTGTTCTTTATCTCTTTGATGATCTTAGATATACTTACATTACTGTATCATTCAGCCTCTCCTTTTTTCTGTAGTTTATGGGAGTGAACTCTGCCATGACTCTCATCGCTATTTGGCTCCTCTTCTGTTTTGTAAGTTTTCGTTTTTCTTCTGGTTTTAGTTAGTAAGGGAGCCCCCTGTCGCCTGCATTGTGTGGGTGCCCCTCTGGGGCGGATCTGCATTTGCCCATGCTGGGGCATCCTGAGTTGCCATGGCTGTCAGCCAATTTTTCTGTGAATTTCTCAGTTTATGGTGTCTGCCCGTGTGGGTAGTGTGAATTCTGTGTGGACATGGGATTCCAAGTTTTTATGGGTTTATTTCCCACACAGCCCTGGACTAGTACGCTGCTTCCTTGTGGTTCCCGCAGGCAGTTGGGAGTTTTCCTAGTCCCCATCTCACAGCCAGGCCAGAGCCTACTGAGCCAGTTCCGGGCGTCAGGCAGACGACTCAGCCACGCTCCCAGCCTCACATGGGCATGCAAGCCCAGCCCTTAAGGCCTGTATCCTACTCCAGCCACTTTCTAGGTTGCTTGCCTTCCACCGTAACTCTTGAGTGGACTTTGTGTGTTTTCTGTCATTCTTACCTCTAGGATCTTTTCTTTTGTACTTAAATACATGAGGGTGGTAAGGTTTTGGGGGGACTTGGGTTTGCTTTTGTTAAGCATTTCTGTGTTTCAAGTGAGTGCAGGCCATCCCCAGGGCAACTCAGTCTCCCCCTGGATGGGTATCCTAGCCCTGAGAATGTACTTGTGTATTCCTCCCCTCCCCCACCTCACCCTTTCCTATCCTACCCACATTCCCAATACCATGTGACCTTAGGCTCTGCCCCAGGCCCCCATCCTGTTTGCTGCTGCCTCCCTTCCCCCCAGGCTCTTTTGCTATTGGACCCTTGTAAGGACTCTGTGTCCAGCTCTCTGGCTGGGTGCGTGTCTGCCCCAGGGCCGAGGGGCTGTGATGCTGTATCCTCACACTTGCCCCCTTTTCTAGGCTCGGGACCCCCAGTTCCTGCCCCTGACCTCTTGATGCAGATCAAGCAGGAGGGTGAGCTGCAGCTCCAGGAGCAGCAGGCCCTGGGTGTGGAGGCGTGGGCAGCCGGGCAGCCAGATATCGGGGAGGAGCCCTGGGGCCTCAGCCAGCTGGATTCTGGAGCAGGAGACATCTCCACAGACGCCACCTCTGGTGAGTGGCTGAGACGGGGGACATAAGGAATGAGTTGCAGGGATCTCAGGAGGGACAGGGGAGGGCTCATGGCAGCATAGGGGAGCTGTGGGCCCTCAATACTTCTGGCCTGACATTAGAAATTTTCCCATCTTGACGTGGGACTGTACTAAAGGACTTGTCTTAAGCCTCTCTCAGGTCGCTGATGCTGTTCCTGGGCATCCCTCTGGCCCTGTTCCAGTGGCTCCTACATCACCGTGCTGCTGCCCCTCTTGCCCCAGCATTGGGCATTGAAGTCACTGGCTGCTGCTATTTGAGAGGCCTGTGTGAAACACACCGGTGATGTCTGAGCTTCCCAGCACCTCAGAGAAGGGGACAAAAGACACTGGGTTCAGAGAGGCTGGGTCTCGTGCTCAATCAGAAGAACCCCCAGTGTAGGAGGACTCAGAGCTTAGCCCGCTCCCAGACAGTCTTCAGCCATCCCTCCCCTAACCCACAGGCTCTGCTCTTTCCTTACCGCAGGTGTCCATTCCAACTTTACCACCACCATCCCGCCCACCTCCTGGCAGGTGGATCTCCCTCCCCACCATCCCTCTTCAGCATGCTCGGATGGGACCCTGAAGCTCAACACAGCAGCCTCCACGGAAGGTACGGGGGTGGGAGAGGAGGAAGGGAAGGGCCATGCCTGCCTGTGGAGAGTACCTCCACCCAGGCGTCCCATTTTCATTGGTGAACTGCTCAAACTTTCCAACCAACAGACAGTAGGGGCCTGCACTCTGATGACACCTTGTACATTCTGTTCTTTATCTCCTTCCCAAATCATAGGCATCAGCAGCCCTTCTTGAGGACATCCATGTTTCAGTTTGTTGCTTTTTCATATGGTGTTAAGTGGTCTGTTCTAATAAGCTGATCACTTGAAGGATATACCTCCTTCCCAAGCTCAATCAACTGTTACTTCTCTCTGGCAAGGAAGAAAACAAAACCGAACTGAAACGACTTCTTAGATATTGGTACTACCAAAGACAGGTGTCTGAAAGCTGATTTCAGAAGAACCCCCACCAAATTTATCTATTAGTTTTCTGTTTAATTCTGTTTTGAGGACCAGTAAACTTTATTACTTTATTATGTAATTACTTTGAGTAATAATGTCATATTTTAGCACCCAAAAAATGTGCTAAAAGCCAAGATCCCTGATATAAAACCTCACAATGTGAAGCTCAAGTACACTTATATAAAATCAAACGCATTCTTATTCACTTGTATTTTGATCATTAGCTAGTGTCTCCATTTATTGAATGCTGCTGCATGTCAGATAGCTCACTAAGGCACTTTCAGACGTGTTTTCTGGTTTAATCCTCACACCTGTGAAGTGGGCATTCACAGATGAGCTGTGGGTTAGAAACTGCCTGCAGCCCGCAGCTGGTGCGTGTGTGTAGCAGAATTGTCTGAACCCCCATCCCCTGTGCTGTGGTGGGGCACAGTGCCAGCAGCAGTGTGAATTCCTTTCTGAGGATCAATTCATGCTTAGCCTTAACAGCCAAACTGAAAAATGGAACCTGGGTAGCAGGTAGAATGGTGGCTTTTCCTGTGCCAGAACACTGGTGTCCTCAGGTGGGAGGCTGCCTCACGACCACCAGGCCGCTCTCCTGAGCTGCCATCTGGGCTTGGCCACGTGGGGCCTAGGTGGAGTTCCTGTGGCTGAGCAGCTGCTGAGCAAATGATGATGGCAGATCGTGGCTCCCTTGGCAGGTAAGGGATAGGTTGATATCTGTCTTTCCGTCTTTCTCAGCAGATGTAAAAATTGTAATAAAAACAGAAGTCCAGGAAGAGGAGGTGGTGGCCACACCCGTGCATCCTACTGACCTAGAGGCTCACGGGACCCTGTTTGGACCAGGCCAAGCCACACGATTTTTCCCTAGTCCTGCCCAGGAAGGAGCCTGGGAAAGCCAGGGCAGCTCCTTCCCCAGCCAGGACCCCGTGCTGGGGCTGCGAGATCCGGCCCGGCCTGAGAGGGACATGGGTGAGCTAAGCCCTGCCGTGGCCCAGGAGGAGACCCCTCCCGGGGACTGGCTCTTTGGGGGGGTCCGGTGGGGCTGGAATTTCCGGTGTAAACCGCCAGTGGGCCTAAACCCCAGGACGGGGCCTGAGGGGCTCCCTTACTCCTCCCCGGACAATGGAGAGGCCATCTTGGACCCCGGCCAGGCCCCGAGGCCCTTCAACGAACCCTGTAAATATCCTGGCCGGACCAAAGGCTTTGGCCATAAGCCGGGGCTTAAGAAGCACCCCGCGGCACCCCCCGGGGGCCGGCCCTTCACCTGCGCAACGTGTGGGAAGAGCTTCCAGCTGCAGGTTAGCCTGAGCGCGCACCAGCGCAGCTGCGGGGCGCCTGACGGGGCGGGCCAGGGGGCAGGCGGGGGCAGCGGCGGGGGCAGCGCGCGGGATGGCAGCGCCCTGCGGTGCGGGGAGTGCGGCCGCTGCTTCACGCGCCCCGCGCACCTAATCCGCCACCGCATGCTGCACACGGGTGAGCGGCCCTTCCCCTGCACCGAGTGCGAGAAGCGATTCACAGAACGCTCCAAGCTCATCGACCACTACCGAACGCACACGGGCGTGCGGCCCTTCACCTGCACCGTTTGCGGCAAGAGCTTCATCCGCAAGGACCACCTCCGCAAGCACCAGCGCAACCATGCGGCCGGCGCCAAGACCCCGGCCCGCGGCCAGCCGCTCCCGACGCCATCTGCACCCCCTGACCCCTTCAAGAGCCCTGCCTCCAAAGGACCCTTGGCCTCCACAGATCTTGTGACCGACTGGACTTGTGGCCTCAGCGTCCTGGGACCCACTGATGGCGGGGACATGTGAGCTCCCCCAGCCCTGCGGCCCCAGCCGCACGTGTAAAAAGCCCAGTGTGCAGGCAGCAGGGCGGCGTGGAAGCTTCAGGCAGACGCGGGATGGGGAGATCCAAAATGTCCAAGTTGCTGAACTGATCACTGGAGAAGGAGAAACGATGCACCAGGACAGCTGCCACCTCTAAACCAAGTAGAATTCTGTGAAATCTGAGCGCTGTAGAATTTGGAGTAATTTAATTACAAACCTGTTCCTTTCTTTCTTTTTTTTGTAATTCTTGAGGAAAAAGCTGGAAAATAGTAATAGGGCCACTTAAATTTTGTAGGTACTTTTGGTTTTCAGGGTGTGTGTTTTTGTCACTATCTCACTGAGTCTGATAGTGAGTGTGCTGGAAGGCTGGCCAGCTGGGGACCCCTGGCCCCACTGACTCCCGGGGATGGGGTCTTGTAGGCTCCCCTGCTCTGCCCAGGTGGGCCGGGTGGGCTTTGAGTGCCAAGCCCCTGGGCAGTGAGGGCCACCGGGTCCCTTGGAGCCACCTCAGAGCAGCAGGAAGGACCCCTCCAGGAGCGGCGGTTGCTTTTCCCAGCTTGCCTCTACTAAAAGGCCCCCCAAAAGTGCTGGCCCCAACTTTTCTCTATTTCAGGCCATCTGCGGTACCCGTTCCAAGGGCACTTGGTGGTGTCCCTTAGTGTGACTCCTTGGCCTCATAAGGGCAAGTTGTCTCAAATCACAGCGTTAGGTCTGGAGAGGTGGAGAAGCCAAAACTGGGAAGCTGCACTGCAAACGTCTAACTCTCACAGGGCCGGGAGCAAAGCCTGGCCACCCACCCCACCTGGGGCTGCCTCCCACTGCATAAGATGCTTCTGTCTCCTGTTCCCTTGTGTGGTGGTTTCTCATTTTCAAAATGCATCTCATTTGATCATTACTGTGAGCTTGGGAAGCAGCAGGGCAGGGATTTCTTTTTAGAGGTGAGGAAACAAACCGCTCAGAGGGGACACCTCTCAGCCTCTCACTGTGGGTACACATGGTGTGCCGTGAGTGGGGAAGAGCAACAGATGAGATGCTTCATCCTACCGGAACATTGGTGTGGGGGAGCAGAGGTTTTTGGCTTTGTCCTCTTAAAATATTTGTCCCACACCATCAAGAGTCCATTCACCAGGCCTCAAAGGAACTTTGCTTGTAGCAGCTGCCTCCACTGTGCCCAAGCCCCCTTACGGTGTGCACTCTCAGACCCATTAGGGGCATGTAGAGGGCACAGCTCTCAAGGCTGGGTGTGGGGACCAAGTGGCTTGTTCATTCCAGCGTCTAACATCAGAAAGGTGGGCCCAGATTTCTTGATTCGACCACAGTGCTGTTCCTACCACACAAATATCCATTCCTGTTTTGTTGAAGCAGCCACTGGTCCTCTTGTCTCCCCTGCAGAGGGAGGGACCTGGTGATGCCCATTCGTTCAGCTCCCTCATGCATACTTTTATTAGGCGTTAGACTAGTTAAGAAAATTGTTTCTATGTACTGTATATTTTGTACCTGTTTACACTTCTAATATTGATATAACTGATATTTTGAAAAATAAATGAAGAAAAAACATCCTGTTAAAATAAAACCTAACCAGCACCAAGGCAGTATGTTGCGTTCCATTCCTAGGCATGTGTCTTTGTCACTGATGCCCCTAAACACACCCTCCAAGGGGCTGTCCAGTCAGCTTTCTTAGTGCCCTCCTCTGTGCTTGGTCACCTTGAACCCAGGCAGGTGACTAATCTTGAGAACTAGGAATGGAAGATTCCAGAGAAATTTGACTCTGTGATGAGAAACTGACATTTGGAGAGAGAATCAAAACGCATCAAATCACTTTCCAACAGGATATAAACATGATTTATGTCATTAAGTTGTATATGATTCGAAATGACAGAGATGAAGATAGGAAGGTCTGGGAGAAAAATTGCAGAGTATCAAAGATAAATGGATGTTGGATGCTTTCTTCTTGCATCTTCGGAGTTGTTTTGTTTTGAGACGGTGTAGTGTGGTGCAATCTCGACTCACTGCAACCTCCCCCTCCTGGGTTCAGGCAATTCTCCTGCCTTAGCCTCTCACATAGCCGGGATTACAGCCACCCGCGACCACACCCGGCTAATTTTTGTATTTTTAGTAAAGACAGAGTTTCAATATGTTGGCCAGGCTGGTCTCAAACTCATTATCTCAGGTGATCTGCCCACCTTGGGCTCCCAAAGTGTTGGGATTACAGGTGTGAGCTACCACACCCAGCCTTTATCTTGGCTCGGCAGGAAGTGAAGAAAGGACCGTGATTCCTGTAGTTGTAATCCACGTCTTGGAGCAAAGTCCAGCTGATGCCAGTTGAGCCAGGCTAGCTCCCATATTCCCACCAGAGTTTTTATCTTGTGTTTTCAGTCTTTTTCGTTCTGGTCATAGTCCTTCTAAGAAGTAGATCTGCCCTGGCTGCTGTGAGGGTAGCTGGGGATGGGACCACGGCTGCCCTCGTCACCGGCCCTGACCTCTCTGCTGTGCCATCTGCCCCACTGGATGTGTCTCCAGCAAGGAGAAGCTGACTGCCCAGCTTGGGGCACCTCTCCACTCCATACCTTTCCCAGCCGTCTCGTGCGCTCTCACACTCCCTCTCATCCACACACCGCATGCAGAAGTCTTGAGTATCATGACCAGAATCCTGGATCATCGTTCCCTAAATAACAGACTCCTTGGTCTCTGGTTTGAGTGCCACTCACCAAGACAGAGAACATAGGGAGGAGCAGGCGTGGGCAGGGGAGTTGAGCTCTGCTTCATACATCCAGAGGAGGTGCCTGGTCAGTTGTGAGGAAGACTGGACAAGTACCAGCAAATGAGGGGGCTACCACTCCCCAAGGACTTCCTGGGTACCCTTGCGCTACCACTGCCCCAAATCATCCTGCTTGGCCAAGCACAGGGTTCCCTTCCTGTAGTAGTTTCCTGCTGCTGCTGTAACAAATGATCACAAACCTAGTGGCTGAAGCCAGCACATGTTTATCTTAAAGTTCTGGTGATTAGAGTCCAGAATGAGTTCTGGAGCTAAAATCAAGGTGTCGTGAGGGCAGAATTGCTTCCAGAGGCAGAGGCTTCAGAGGAAAATTCATTTCCTCCCCTTTTCCAATGTCTAAGCCTCCCTCCATTCCTTGGCTTGTGGCCCCTTCCTCCAACAGGAATCACTGACCTCTGTTTTCACTGTCACATCTTTTTCTGACTGTCACTGTCTTCCTTTCATTAAAGACTCTTGGGATTAGATTGGGCTCACTCAGATAATCTCTCCCTCTCAAGATCCAAATTTAACCACGTCTGCAAAGCCCCTTTTGCTATATAAGGTTAACACGTTCACAGGTTCTGGGGACTAGGATGTGGACATCCTGGGCAGGAGGTGCATTATTCAGCTTACCACACCTCCCAAAACTCAGGGCAACCCTCGTTGCTTTTCTGAAGCCAGGCCAAATACTCCCTGGGACATTCATATATGTTCTGGCACCGAAATAACTTGTGCCAAAATGAGAACATTTGAGGTTCATCATTCCAGCCATTCCTTCATCTTGGCCACCCTCTGTTGCCCATCAAAAGGTGCTCATTTGCCGCTGGCTCCTCT
>NW_016107335.1:9021681-9025910 GCF_001604975.1 Cebus imitator
CCAGGATGGTCTCGATCTCTTGACCTCGTGATCCACCCGCCTCGGCCTCCCAAAGTGCTGGGATTACAGGCGTGAGCCACTGCGCCCGGCCTGCCTACTTGTTAACTATTACTCTTATTTCCCTGGCATTCATTGATTGTTCTTCCACATTGAAGGCTTGTTAGAGGCCTCCGGGCCTTAAGTCTGTAACTCCTACCCCCACCCCGCCCCAGTCCATCCTTCATACTGACCCGGGGGACCTTTTCAACTGGGATTTTGTTCACTAGGCTCCCTGATCTAAAGTATTCCAGTGGCTCCTCATCATCTGCTGGCTAAAATCCCACTTCAGCACAGCACATCCAGCCCTCATGAGGGCACTCCTTCCTTGTTCATATCTCCTGCTCCTCTGCTTGCGTCTCACCCTCTACACAAACTGACTGCCAGCCTTTCCCTGACACCATGCTGTTCCCACTGCGTATCGTGTCCTCCTTCCCCTCCTTCTGGGCCACTTCGTGTGCTCCCACTTTCCCCCAGGTCTTGTCCCAAAGCATCACCCAGCATTCCCGGATGTCTGCAGGTGGAACTGATACCTCCCCTGTTTTTCCACAGACCCCTGCTCAGACTCCCTCTGTCACCTTATGAGACCATCTCTCACTTTGTGTGTAAAAGTTGTTTATTTAAAAATGAGGCAGTCTGGGCACGGTGGCTCATGCCTGTAATTCTAGCACGTTGGGAGGCCAAAGCGGGAGAATCACCTGAGGTTGACAGTTTGAGACCAGCCTGACCAACATGGAGAAACCCTGTCTCTACTAAAAATAAGAAAATTATCCAGGCATGGTGGTACGTGCCTGTAATCCCAGCTACTCGGGAGGCTGAGGCAGGAGAATCCCTTGAACCCGGGAGGCAGAGGCTACAGTGAGCCAAGATGGTGCCATTGCCCTCCAGCCTGGGCAAGAAGAGTGAAACTCTATCTCAAAAAATAAAAATTTAAAAAATTAAATTTAAAAATGAGGCAAGAAACTTAGAAGAAATAAGGAGGCCTTTATTCCCTGACAGCTATAAAATGAAGTTTCTAATTTTGTTATTATTGTCAGGTTTCTTTTAACCCAGAGTTGTACGATTTGTACCTGATTATTTAGAAACATTAAAAATGCAGTTTAGACATGAAATATATAACTTAAATAATTTATGTTTTTAAAAAAATATGGTCAAAGAGTAATAAATGCAAATATTGTAGATATGACCCAAATACACTGCAGTTATAAACATCTGGAAGTTCCAGATAGGACCTAATAAATATAACTTTAAATATAGAGCTAAGATAGAATGAAATAAAAGGAGGGCCGGGCGCGGTGGCTCAAGCCTGTAATCCCAGCACTTTGGGAGGCCGAGGCGGGCGGATCACGAGGTCAAGAGATCGAGGCCATCCTGGTCAACACGGTGAAACCCCGTCTCTACTAAAAATACAAAAAATTAGCTGGGCATGGTGGCGCGTGCCTGTAATCCCAGCTACTCAGGAGGCTGAGGCAGGAGAATTGCCTGAACCCAGAAGGCGGAGGTTGCGGTGAGCCGAGATCACGCCATTGCACTCCAGCCTAGGTAACATGAGTGAAACTCCATCTCAAAAAAAAACAAAAAACAAAACAAAACAAACAAACAAAAAGAAATAAAAGGAAACTCCAGTGTGCCCCAAATGAAGGCAAAACTATACCCAAGTTGTCAGCACATGGGTCGCTGCTAGGCCTACCTGGAGTGAGGTGAAGAGAAGGGTATGTAGGCCTTGGCCTGACAAAGGTACAAACTGGCACCTCCACATGAAGCCCCTTGAAGGCCTCATTTTCAAAGGCCTCATCTTCATCAAATACATGATTCAGAAAAAAAATGCATCCCAACACCAAAGGATGTGTTAGTTGGATCTCTGGGAAGCAGACACTGAGACATGGTTTGGAGTTCAGGAGGTCTACTGGAGAATAATGCCCATAGAAGATAAACGGCGGAGGAAGCCGGGTCTTTGAGGCAAGTCTCAGGCCACAAGGCAGGGCAAACACCTGTGAAAGCAAAGAGGCAAGGAAGCAGGAACTGAGCAGGATGTGGACCTGACTTTCAGCCAACCTGATGATGGGCTCTAGAGCAAATATTGCCTATCAGAGGAGTCCTGTGTTGGGCAGAAATAACCAGGCCCTAGGACCCTGCCTGCTCAGGCATGGGCTGGGGCTGCCTAAGAAAAGCATGATAACCAAGGCATTTCCTGAAGGGGTTCACTACTTGAGCTGTCACTTAGCAGGGCTCCTTGCAGCTGAATGGAGTTGTGAGTGGCATAGCTCCACAGCAGTCACAGATGACAGGGAGCTTATCTGTTTCAGGTTGGACTTTGGGTTATAGCACCAGAGGGGGCTGTATCTTCCTTGAGAATTCAAAACCACAGCTAGTACCTCATACAGGTTTGTGATTCAAATGCACAATATCCACTGGGCTGATAAATCAACATAAAAATTGGCCCTAGTCCAATGATAGCACTTGAGGTTTCTGGCTGAAGCAAAATCAAAAACAGGAGGAACCATCCCATGATCCAGACCACAATCCCTACTCAGTGTGAGCACATAGTCATATGTTGCAAAGCCCACAAGGAAACAATCCACCATCAGTGAGTATACAAGCAGTGGATTAAAATCCAAGAGTTGAATTCATGTAAAGATAATCCAGAAGAGAATATAACATGAGTATTTTTGTAATATATAAGACTAATAGAGGGCACAAAGTAGAAAAAGCAGAGTGGGAAAAGCATAGAAATAGAAATCACCAAACCCTAAGATAAATAAAGATACTAGGAGTGTAAAAGGCTCTAATTTTTTAAAAAATCAAGATATTATAAAAAAGAAGTATTTGAAAAAGAAACCAGCAGAATTTTTAGAAATAAATATATACACATTGAAAATGTTTAAATGGACTGGTGAACCCGCAGAATTAGATACAGCTGAAAAGAATAAGTTAAATCAAAGATAGACAAGAAAGTACCCAGAATGAATGACACAGAGAGAAAATGGACAGAAACATGATATGTTAAGAACATAGGCTAGGAATATTTACCATACCTCTATCTAATCAGATGCTCTCATCTAAAAAGCAATTATTAGGACATTTGGAGAAAAGAAACTTTTTTAAAAAATAGCTAACAATTTTTAAAAATTGATGAAAGATAGAAATCCTCAAATTTAAGAGGCATAAGTCCTAAATAAGGTACATAGAATGTAAATCAAAAATAAAGTTCTAAGCTCCCCAACTGACTGATGGACCCTTCTCTTGGCCAAGGGCATTCCAAAGCTAACCTGAAAAACTAGTTCAGGCCATGATGGGAAACGGGGGTTACACATGCCTCATTATACCCTCCTCCTTTTGGAATTCAGGCACAGCTGACCAGCATCAACACAAAACAGAGATATTAAGACTGCCAGAAAAGACTTTTTATAGTAATAAGACACCAAATTCTAGCCTGACTCTAGTATTTTATTCCAAAACATATTTCTTTGACGTATTTTGAAATGGTCCTCCCAAGCTGTCTCTTCGGGGGGAAATCTACATTCTTTAGAAAATCCATGTTTCTTTCCAGGTCTTTTCCCTGACTCCAGAAGAGAATTAACTAAGAGTCTGGCATCTTTTTAGGTCTGATAAGAGCTCCGAAGCCTGCTACCTGGAGGTTTCATCTGCATGACAAAACCTTGGTCTCCACAACCCCTTATCTTAACCCAGACATTCCTTCTTATTGATTCCAGGTCTTTAAATAATAACTCTTTCAGCCAATTGCCAATCAGAAAATCTCTGAATCCACCTATGTCCTGGAAGGCCCTGCTTCCAGTTTTCCTGCCTTTCCAGACCAAACCAATGTATATCTTACATGTATTGATTGATTTCTTGTGTCTCTGTATATAAAAAACCAAGCTGTAGCCCAGCCACTTTGAATTCCCTGGGGCTGTGTCACGGGCCCCTGGTCACTCTTTTTTTTTTTTTTTTTTTTTTTTTTCCTCTTATTTGTTTTATAAAAAATTTTTTTTTATTTTTTTTTTTTTTGTTTTTTTTAATCAACAAAAGGTAAAGTCACATGTAAAAATATTGTGTTTATATTATTTTTTTTTTTTTGCGACAGCGTTTCGCTTTTGTTACCCCGGCTGGAGTGCACTGGCGCGATCTCGGCTCACCGCAACCTCCGCCTCCTGGGTTCAGGCAATTCTCCTGCCTCAGCCTCCTGAGTAGCT
>NW_016107335.1:9025946-9033445 GCF_001604975.1 Cebus imitator
TGTATTTTTAGTAGAGACGGGGTTTCACCGTGTTGACCAGGATGGTCTCGATCTCTTGACCTCGTGATCCCCCCGCCTCGGCCTCCCAAAGTGCTGGGATTACAGGCGTGAGCCACCGTGCCTGGCCTGATAAAACTATTAAACACCAAAAACTAAGAGGAAATCCTGAAAACAACCAGAGGAAAAAACCAGATTGGCTTCCAAGGAAAACTATTAGATTGACAATAGACTATTCTATTGTAAAAATGGAAGTCAGAAGACAATGGACTAACCTCTATAAAGTGGTAAGGGAAAATAACTGTCCATGAAGATTTTATACCCTGATCAACTATCATACAACAGCAAAACCAAATAAAGATGTTTTCAGAAAATAAAAACTGAGATATTCCATTCATATTCCCTCACTGAAAAAAAAAAAAAAAACCATTAAGGACTATCTTTTGGGAAGAAGAAACTTGAATCCAGTAGGTAAATTCAGTAAGAGAAAGATATAAGAAGAAACAGTGGTGAGAAAAAAGAATCAGTAAATGTGGGTAAATCTTAACATGAATTGACTTTTTAAACAACACAAATTTGAGGGATACAATAAAAAGGGAACTAAACTACTAGGAAACAATCACATGTAAGGTGGATGGAGTATGATTAAAATGAAAGCATTCTATGGTCCTTGGGATTTCAAGAAAAAGGCAGAGATATCAATTACATATAGACTTTGTGAGTCAAACATACATGTTTAAAATGTTCATTAAAACTGCTAGATGAATAGAAGTAGAATGGTGCCTAGCAGAGGGAGAAGATTTTAATGAAGAGAGCTTCATTAATCTAATAGAAAGTGGCCGGGCGCAGTGGCTCATGCCTGTAATCCCAGCACTTTGGGAGGCCAAGGTGGGTGGATAACCTGAGGTCAGGAGTTCAAGACCAGCTTGGTCAACATGGTGAAACCCCGTCTCTATTTAAAAAAATAAAAAATAAAAAATAATCTAACAGAAAGTAAGGAAAGGGGGAAAGAAGTGATGAAAAGGTCACAAAATAAAATGATGAAAAAAATCCAAATATATCTGTATTCACTACAAATGTAAACAAAACTTTCTAGTTTAAAAATAAGTTGTCAAATTATAAAAGAAAACACAAGTCCAACTCTATGCTTTTAAGTTTTATTAGGAGTATTAATTCATCAGAGCATAACCATAAAATAGTTTTCCTTTTTCCAATGACTACTCTGTAATTGTGCTACATCAACCCTTCCTTGCTTTCCAGCTATTTGGTACCAAACCACATCTTGTCGAAATTCTAATACTATATTTCATCACTTTCTGATATAGGAAAAGTCTCATTTCAGTCTTAGTGTGAGGCACATTTGAACTTCGAATGAAACTCAACACAGAACTCAGGTCCCCTCCACTCCAGTTCAGGCTAGATCTACCTGGAGCACTAACAGCTTGGGGTGTAGAGAACTTGTGGTCCACTCTTCAGACCCCGTCATGCTTCCTTCACACAGACATCAGCCTAGGCCTTCACAAAGCTTCACTTTTGGCTCTATGAGGTCAAAAAAGTGGTAGAGAAGAATGTGCTTACATCTGTTGACGGAGAACCTTCATTCAGCTTGGTTCCACCTGTGACTGCAGGCATCTGCTGATATGGTGGTGTCCAGGTAAGTGGGGTCCTGCTCAATTTCACCCTCACCTGCTCTGACACTGAGAACCACTCCCAAGAGAGGGATATGGGTACTGTTTCCCCTAACTCTTTCTCAGGGGCAAGCATCTCATCCTGTGGCCCATGGCTCACAGCAGCGCAGAATCCCTGTGCTCTGTCCTGGGGGGCAAGGAAGCTGATGAGGTCTCATCACACCATCAGGTTAAGAGGAACTGGGATGGAGTGGGAGTAGCCCCACCTGTCCCCTATGATGCTTTAAGCCCTACTCTGATGAGTTACTTCTTCAGAAATCAACATAAAATTCTATTTCCATGATTCAGTACATCTACACGCTTCAGGAGGCAAATACCAAAGGCCTCCTCTTCATCCCTATGGTGGAAGATGGAGACTGAAAAGTATCATGTGTCAAGTCCTGGGGTCCCACAAAAGGAGACCAAGACTCTTTCATGTAGTGGAAAAGGGAAGGAGCAGACAAGAATCTCCCTCTCTTGAAGTATTCTTTTTCTGTGTATTTGGGGAGGGGTGTCAAGTTGTAGGCCAATCCTGAGGTGATACCTCCTGCTCAGCTCTGTTAAGTGACTGTCTCAACTCCTTTTGGCCACATGAAGTTAAAGTGTGGGGTCCCTACATCTTTTGTCCTTAGTTCTGAGCCTTAGCCTCAATCCCCAGGCACAGGCAAAATGATGCTTGACATCCTGTCACATGATGTTTGCAAGCCATATACCTAAAACATGAGGACGCAAAATAGTTGAAAGTAACTCACTGGACAGAAAAAGACATATCAGCAAACATTAACCCCAAAAAAGCTGGAGCATTAATATTACTGGACAAAACAGGCTTTAATGCAAAAGCATTACTAGGATAAATAAGATCACAATATTACGAAAAAGACATAAGGTTCAATGTTCCTAACGACATGGCCTCAAAATACATAAATCAAAAAATGACAGAATTACAATGAAAAAGGGAAAAATCACAATGGGAGATTTCTACATACCTCTCTGTAATTGATAAACAAAAATTAGAAAGGGTATAGAAAATTTGAAAAGCATATTCAACTAGTCTTATCCAAACAATTAGAGATTTTGTTCTTTTCAAGTATACATGGATTATTTACAAAAATAGGTTGCAAAGCAAATCACAACAAATTCCAAATAACCTATTTTATTCAGGCTACTCTTTAAAACCACAATGCAGTAATTAGAAAGAAATAGTAAAATAATATACAAAATGTTTTATAAAAAGAAGAACCATTTACTGAAGAAAATACAAAACATGTTTTGCTAACAATTTAATACTGTTTTTGAAACAGTTCCTTTTGTGATAAATTCATAACAAAAATTTGCAGCTGATGACACAATATTTACCATCAATGTGCAAATATATAGTTGGTAATCTTGAGGGGGGAAGATAAACCAAGAGTAAACACAATTATAGGAAAAAATTCACATTAAGTATGTCATTTTTAAGAAATGAAATATGTACTACTGAGAAACACGAAGGACAGAAAACATAACAGTATGACTGAATCTCAAAGAGTATGCTGACTAAAGGAACCTACATACAGAAGAGTGTATATGTATGATTTCATCTATATGAACAGGCAAAAGTAATCTACCATGGCAGAACACAGATGCATGGATTCATCAGAACTCAAAGACTGGAAAAGAACATGACGGAACTTTCTTCAGTAATGAAATTATATGTGTAGAGTTTTTGCTCTGTTGCCCAGGCCAGAGCGCAGTGGTGCGATCTCAGCTCACTGCAACCTCCGCCTCCTGGAACCAAGTGATTCTCCTGCCTCAGCCTCCCAGGTAGCTGGGACTATAGGCACACACCACCATGCCCTGCTAATTTTTGTATTTTTAGTAAGATAGGGTTTCATCATGTTGACCAGTCTGGTCTCGAACTTCTGACCTCAGGTGATCCACCCACCTCAGCCTCCCAAAGTGCTAGGATTACAGGTGTGAGCCACCGTGCCTGGCTGAAATGTTTTACATCTTAAGGGGAGGTATGGAGTACATAAGTCTTTGTGTTTGTCAAAGCCAGACAAACCATAAATTTGAAATCTGTGCATTACACTGCATATAAATAATACTTTAAAATTTTTTAATGTTTGTGCAACACTTACCATGAAACATGTTAAAAGACAGGCTGGGAGAAGTTATTTGCCATCTGCGCATCTAACAAGGTATTGTGGAGATTATAACATATACAAACATAAAACGTATGCTAACAACAGTATAAAAGATGGTAGGGATAACCTGTTGTAAGGTTATCGCACCATATGTGAAGTCCTATAATTTATGTTGACTGTCAAAAAGTTAAAGATGTGTATTGTAAAACCGAGGACAACCATTTAAAATGATGTGTAACTAGTAAGAAAATGGTGGAAAACAGAAATTACTAAAAAATAGAATACTAATACAAAAATGGAATTTAACAAAAAACCTCAACCCCAAAGCTGGCAAAAGACACACACACACACACACACACACACACACACACAGACACACAGAGAATCACTGAATACCTGGAGCACATAGAAAATAACTAGTAAGATGGTAGATTTAAACGCAATCGTATTAGTAATTACATTAAATGGTGATATGATAAGGATCCAGAATAGATTTTTAATGAAATATCATAAGCCAATAAGAAAAAGACCTCACAACAAAAACATTGGCAAAGGATATGAAGAGGAAATTCATAGAGAAAGAAACCAAATGTCTAGTAAACATCAAAAGATGCCCAACTTCATTAATCATGGAAATACAAATACAAATTAAAATAATGAGCTGCCATTTCACACTCATCATGTCAGTAAATGTTCTGAGTCCATTATCAGTAAGTATGAGCCAGGATGGGAAAACAGAAAATTACACGATGGTGGGTAAGTGGGCACCATCCCTTTGGTGAGCAGTTCAGGAAGCCAGGAAAAGATGAAGGTGCTCTTGCCATCCAGTGTCCCATGTCTAGGCGTCTCTAGAGACGCACTTTAGCAGTGCACAATGAGACACGCATGCAGATGTCACCGGCAGCAGGTTTGTTCTCATTCCTCTAGGAGAAATGGAACGTTAAACAGGAGTTTATGTATTCAACGAAATACTATATTGTGGGTAAAATGAATGAACCAGATATTCTTGTTTAAACATGCCTGTATCTCAAAAACGTAATGGCCCATGGAAAAAAGCAAGTGGCAACAGGATCCGGACTGGTTAACATCATTTGCATAAAATGTAAAAATGCCAAAACCAGTAGTGTGCATTGTTTACGAATGCAGGCAGAGTAGGAAATAAAGACCTGGGTGAGAACTCTACCCTCGGGGAAGGGAGGGGACAGGATGCATAGCTCTGGCCTTACCTCTATCCATGACTTTCCACTTTTAAAGAGAGATTGGAGCTGCCAGCATACTGAGTCCTGTTGCCTTCCAAGACCAGCTCCACTCCTTGGGGTTCCATTAGGTGAAGACAATGTCCTCTGCTCCCCTCCCCGCTTAAGTTAGTTCCAGTTGGGCTTCATCGCTAGTAACCAGGACGCCTGCCTCTAATTTCTTCTTTTTTTCCTTTCCAATTGATCCCCAGTCCTCGCCACCTCCTAGGTATCCAGTTAATACATGTTTAAGTGGACCTGCCCAGGAAGGGGAGTCCTCGACTGTAAGCTCCCGCATTTCTTTTGGGACTTCTCCTGGTTACAAAGAGCATTCATTCATACTGTGTCTGAGGGTAAACAAGTCGCTGCCCACTCGGCCTCAGTTTCCTCCTAAATGACCGGTCTGGCCCCTTCCAGCCCCAGCAGGGTCTGATTCCAGGAATTCTGTCCTTTCATGTCGAAAACAACACTCGGGCATTTCACAAAAGCACCCAACCCCCTGGCTCCCCTTGGAAGCACAGCCCGCGTCCCTGGAACCCGGGCTGCACTGAGCTGGTCACATGAACTCCGGGCTTTCTCTGGTGTGACGGGTTTCTTAGATCCCTTTGTGAGCGCAGGTTTTGAAAGGGAACGACCCCGGGTTCTGGGTGTGAGAGGCGCAGGGGATCGGCGGGAGGAAGGCTGTCGGAGCCAATCAAGCCGCCTCCAGACCCCAGCACGTCGCCTGGGCTGCGCGCTCCGACTTCGCCTCCGCCCGCGCGCCTCCCGGCCTCGCCCGAGGGTGCCCGGGCAGGCGAGGACCCCAGGTGAGAGGCCGGAGGGTCCCGGAGGGTGGGAGGCCCCGGCGGTTCGGCCCGGGCTCCACGACGGGCTGGCCCGGGCTCAGGGCGTGTCCGTCGCCGCCGGGCGGCTCGCTCGACACTGTTCGCTCCTACCGGCTGTAGATGGAGCTGTCTGGGTTCCGGCAGCCTCCGACGAGCCTCGGAGTGTTTCTCTTTAAACGGCCTGAGAGGGACATGCCTCCCAGGATGCAGTTTGTAGCAACATGGCAGCTGCTGTGCAGCTCCCCTGCTGAAGAGGCGCCGGGACGGCAGCGCAGCTCGCAGCCCGGGCCGGGGCCGGAGCCGGGGTCCCAGCCGCGGCCGCAGAGGGGCGGCGCGCGGGCCGGGGGCCGCCGTTGAGGGCCGGGGCCCAGCTCGCGGCCGGGACGCAGCCGGCCGGGCCGCCCGCACAGCCGCGCGCCCCTCTCCGACGCCGCCGCCCGGGCTCCGCGGCCCCGCGCCCGCTCCCCCCGCGCGCCCCGAGCAGGCCGGGGCCCGACGGCCGCGCGCGAGCCCCGGCGGGGGAGACAGGGCCGGGCCGGCGCCGCCTGCGGAGAGCGCCGGGCGGCCGGGCCTGCGTGGGGCCGCGCGCAGCGGCGGCGGCGGCGGCGACTCCGGGGGCGCGGGCCGGACAGCGCAGGGCCATGGCCGAGGCGGCCCCGGCTCCGGTGAGGGCGGCCCGCGCGCGCACGGACGCGCGGCCTCGGGGCCCCGGGGACGGCCTGCGTGTCCCGGGCTCGGCGGCCCGGCCTGGGATCTCGGTAAGGGACAGAAACGCTGCGACGTTGGCGCTGGGGGTGGGGGCGCCCTGAAGGTGTTCGCGCGCCTGGACCGGGGCGGTGGGGGGGTGGCTGCGGGCCCCGCCGCCGTCCGTCCGAGGCTGCGCGGACGCCCGGTCCGGCACACACGCGGCCCCGAGGTGGGGCGCCCGGAGGCGCGCTCGCTCCTTGCGGGGCCCGCGCTGCGTCCGTCGGGGTGGCAGCCGGCACGTTTTCCGCAGAGCTCGGCCCCGCGGAGCCTTCCCCGGCCCGGGCGCGGCGCTGACGCGGCTCTCCCATTTCGCAGAGCGGAGACACTGAGGCACAGACACCTGGCGGCGATCCACCCTGCCGGCCCCAAGGTCACGTAGCGAGGCATCCGTGGCACGGTGCGGCTGCCCCAGAAAGGCCTGTCCAGCGGGCTGCGGCCCTGGACGGGGAGGGGGTGGCTCTGGCGGCGGCCACCCGTGGGTGAGGGGCCTGGGCTGGCTGGGCGGCAGATGCGGCCCGTCGGGGGCGGCGGGGGAGGACGGGCAGCGCCCAGCCGGGCGTCTCCGCGATGGGAGCAGGTGACCCTCTGGGCTCCAGCCTCGGCCTCTGGCCTCTGCGTTTGGAAGGCCGCGGGCTAAACTTTGGGTGTCCTGACAGATGGTGTCTGGGGAGTGAGCTTCTCTGGGATTGGAGGCTGATGTTCCTCTTCGGGGAGCCACTCTGAAAAATCAGCCCTCAGAGCCCCCCGCAGTCCTGCTCTTTGAGACGCCCTGGCCATGCTAGTGAGAGGATTACTGCATGGGAGTCAGTGCCTTTGAGCCTCAGTTTCCTATTGTGTACACAGGAAGGAGGCAGGATATATGGCTTTCTAAAAAGCCCCCCAATTCTTTAATTAAAAAAAAAA
>NW_016107335.1:9033545-9054122 GCF_001604975.1 Cebus imitator
AAAAAAAAAAAAAAAAAAAAAAAAAAAAAAACTCCTGAGAAAATAAAATAAAATGAAGATATTTTCATGCCTTTCTCTGGGCTCAGGCCTTCGGGGCCCTTGAATGGCATATACTGCTGGGTGAACCACACTGGGTCATTCAAAAAAAATGGCACGACTTTCTTAATAAGTCAGATACTGTGCTTATGGATGCTTCTGCTAATGTGGCATGAATCCTGGAGACCCAGTCCACTCCTGATCCTCGGGGGAGGGAGGGACGGTTAAATCCTAAGAATATGGTTTAGAAGAATTCTCCCTCTAACCCCCTACCAGCCTTTTGAGAATTTGAACTTATCACGTTTAGATGTATTTACAGTTCCTCTCTCTCTTTGGCCATTTCTTCCTGCTTAGGGTAAGATAAGCCACAGGTTTACCTGGATGGATGAAATTATAGCAAAGGGCTTTTATTTGGGGGGCAAGGGAGGGAAAACGCTCCTGTGGCCCCTCTACTGTCCTCCAAATCCGGAAATGGAGAGAGACAGTCTAATAATAGGAAAGAAATAGTATTTTCCTTTGAGCTCTGATTTGTCTTGCTGGTAAAGATGCCTTGGTCTGCTGGCTCTGTTTGCTATACTGGAGGTTTTTTTGTTTTGTTTTGTTTTGTTTTTTCTTCATTGTTTCAGTTAAACCCCTGCATTACTCAGAGAGACTGACTTACCCCCCAGGGATTTTTTTCCCTTCTTTCTAGTGCTAGGC
Source organism: Cebus imitator (assembly GCF_001604975.1). Classification (NCBI taxonomy): domain Eukaryota; kingdom Metazoa; phylum Chordata; class Mammalia; order Primates; family Cebidae; genus Cebus; species Cebus imitator. The sequence goes on from NW_016107335.1 coordinate 9,034,281, forward strand.
AGATACCCTAATCTCCCTCTGAGGCAAGGGCTGGAATGTGCCTATTGTGTTGCGTTAGGAAGCCACTTTTCCTGAGAGCCAGGTGCCTAGCCTAGAGGGCCCCCTGCCCTGCCTTCCCCCTAGTGAAGAATTGAGAGTTGGTTTAGCTGTTGATGAGCCGGCAGGTTTAGGGGTCTTGTGAGTTCCTTGGAGATGTTTGCCTGTGCCCTTGTGTCTGTTTTGAGGACAAGAACCCAAAACTTTCATTGGATTTTCAGAGGTCCCTGACCCCAACTTAAATGATATCTTTAAAAGCAAAGCTTTCCTCCCCACCCCTCCCAACCCTATCAAACCTCCACAGGTCTTTGTGTATTAATAATATCCAGGCCTCGGGATTTTCAAGGTAAAAAGATTCAGAGCACGCACCTGCCTGGCCAGCTGCTTCAGTTGACAGCGAAGGCCTTGAGGTCACCTGCAGGCTGTGGAACCAGACCACTGTGGGACCTGGGGCAGCCTCTCCTGTCCCCATTGTCTTCCTGTACTAACTATGGATAGTAACTCTAGTACCTGTTTCATAGATTTTGTGAGGATTAAATGAGATAATCCTTTAAAATGCTTAACACAGCTCATGGCACATAATAAATGCTGGATAATTGTTAGCCATTCCCAGCTGATTAGTGCTCATATCTGGTTAGTGGCAGAGGCTATTAAACGATGCTACCTCAAAGACCTTTTGTGAATAGGGTCTTGAATCTTCAGTCCTTGGCTTAAAAGTGCGATGCTGTCATAGTTGTCACCTATGAATGAACCAATAAAAGAAAAAAAGCTGTAGAAGATATGGAATAGCTTTAGATAAGTCTCTGATAGGTGACTAAAGGAACTTCATGATTTATCCTAATAATTCTTTTGTATCTCAACAATTTACTCTTCAGCAAGCATTTATTGAACACATACTATATGTCAGACTGAACACTGGGGATATGCTAATTTTCAAATTAAGAAAATTGAAATTTTAATTAAAGACCACTTGGATATAGAGCACAGTAACTGAGCAGATTCACTGGAGGAAGAGGATAAGGGAGTGGACAAAAATTGTTACAGGAGAAATTGTGTTCGGTTCCAATAGAGATATTGAGGATCTAGGTAGGTAAGTACAGAACTAGGCACTCACAGAAGATTGTGGCGTCACCTCCCCAGTGATTCAAGAATTCTCTCAATGTGAGTATGGCAGGGTGGGGAATGAGGAGAGCGTGGGTCACTGAAATCCCAGAAGGACTCCAAGTCTTTATGGTGGTCTGGTCCTCCCAAATCTGGCTGCAAGTCACCAGTCCGGCTGACTTCTGCTCTGCTTCCCGTCCTTCCAGGCCTTCCTGCTTCCTCATTCCCCACCTCAGAAACCCCAGGGTGGAACCCAGACCACCTGAGCACACCTACTGCAGTGAACCGCTGCCCATTCCTAGGAGTGGCTGAACTACCTGCCTCGATCTCTCTTTCTGCTGATAGGAGAAGCCAGGCCAGAATGCCCAGAAGTCCATTCAGCCTCTACAGCAGGGGCTGGGCACATAAAAGGTGTTTCCAGGTCAAACATATACCGTACTGACTCATTGAGATGAGTCTGCAGTGTGCAACTGGTATCAAAGAGTAAGAGTCTGGGAAACTTCAGATAATGTCGTGTCCTTACTCTTGGACCAAGCAAAGGAAGGAACCCAGGGCACCACACAGGCCTAATGCTGGTAGAAGTGGTAGGGGCTGGATGCCAAGTCCACCTTTGAGTCAAGAATGTTAACAGTGCTGGCTCCTGCTGGTGAGCCCCCACCCCCACCCCCACTGGGAGATGTGGGATAGTAGGTGCTTGGCTTTTACAAAATTCTGCTCTTTTGTTTCTTCAAATTTTATGTGCAGTGCTCCAACAACTCAGGGAGTGCGTGTGTCAGATATTGTTATCCTCGTTTTATGGATGACGACACAGGACACTAAGAACAGCGAGGTCAAATGACGGATCCAGAGTGACACAGGCGGCAGTAGGTGTAGACAGGGCCAAAATCCAAGTGTTCTCACAGGAGTCCAGCACCCTTTCCCCTCTCCCACACTGCTGCTCATAAGGTACCTGTGCCATGTATGTTGTGTAAAAGGAGATGGCTCTGTAAGAAACAAAAGGTGGCGCCGGGCGCGGTGGCTCAAGCCTGTAATCCCAGCACTTTGGGAGGCCGAGGCGGGTGGATCACGAGGTCAAGAGATCTAGACCATCCTGGTCAACACGGTGAAACCCCATCTCTACTAAAAATACAAAAAATTAGCTGGGCATGGTGGCGCGTACCTGTAATCCCAGCTACTCAGGAGGTTGAGGCAGGAGAATTGCCTGAACCCAGGAGGCGGAGGTTGCGGTGAGCCGAGATAGCGCCATTGCACTCCAGCCTGGGTAACAAGAGTGAAACTCTGTCTCAAAAAAAAAAAAAAGTGGCATAGTCATCTTTTATTTGCTGTTAATAATAGTGTCATAATTGATATCTAAATTGGTGCTGTGGTCTCCAGAAGAGAGTCACATTTGAGGAGTACATGTCATTGTTACCCAAATGGAAGCAATTTTTATGTGTATGCTGGTCTTTGGGATTTATTTTCCTAGCTGGAGATGGTGGCCTTCAATCCTCTTTTCCTTCCTTCCCTGAACACAGGTTCAGCAGCTGGACATGGAGAATCAACGCTCATCACCTCTGTCGTTCCCCAGTGTTCCGCAAGAAGAAACCTTACGTCAGGCCCCTGCTGGACTCCCCCGAGAAACTCTGCTCCAATCCCGTGTTCTTCCTCCCAAAGAAATTCCTTCTTTGTCTCCCACCATTCCCCGACAAGGCTCCCTGCCCCAAACTTCCAGTGCTCCCAAGCAAGAGACTTCTGGCCGGATGCCTCATGTACTCCAGAAGGGACCCTCACTCCTGTGTTCTGCCGCTTCTGAGCAAGAGACTCCTCTCCAGGGCCCCCTGGCTTCCCGGGAAGGGACCCAGTATCCACTCCCAGCTGCTGCTGAACAAGAAATCTCCCTTCTCTCCCACTCTCCCCACCACCAAGAAGCTCCCGTTCACTCCCCTGAAGCTCCTGAGAAAGACTCTTTGACCCTTTCCCCAACAGTTCCTGAGACCGACATGGACCCTCTGCTCCAGAGCCCAGTTTCCCAAAAGGACACCCCCTTCCAGATCTCTTCCGCAGTCCAGAAGGAACAGCCGCTCCCCACAGCGGAGATCACCCGCTTGGCCGTGTGGGCTGCCGTCCAGGCAGTGGAAAGGAAACTGGAGGCCCAGGCCATGAGGCTACTGACCCTGGAAGGCAGGACCGGGACTAATGAAAAGAAGATAGCTGACTGCGAGAAGACAGCCGTGGAGTTCGCAAACCATCTGGAGAGCAAGTGGGTCGTGCTGGGGACCCTGCTGCAGGAGTATGGGCTGCTGCAGAGGCGGCTAGAGAACATGGAGAACCTACTGAAAAACAGAAATTTCTGGATCCTGCGGCTGCCCCCTGGCAGCAATGGAGAAGTTCCCAAGGTAAGCACATCCCAACTGGGGCTTCCCAAGGAAGGGATCCGAATTGGAGTGTGGTTTAGGAATGTAATATGAAAGAAAGGGGTGGTGGAGAAAGGAAAAAAAATACAGTGATCCCAGTTGCCGGGATGTGCCAAAATCAAATTATTTCTCCTGTTGATGAGAGTATAGGCTAGTATAGAAATGCCCCTGGGATCGGGGGTTGTCAGTTTAGAAGGGTGTTCGGCAGAGCTGTCCATTGTGTCAGAGGATAAGAAGTCAAAGGCCGGTGAGAGCCCTGTAGAGGCTTTACCATCAGTCACTGAGGGCGCGTTAGCTTCACAATCGCAGCAGAGGAAGGAGCTTGGATTAAACATCACAAGAATCTGTCCTGCTCCACATTTTTATCAGTTCACTTATAAGCCATGTTAGTGCCCGGAAAACTGATTTCAAGAGGTTTCCTTTAAAAAGCTAGAGAAGTTAGGTTTGTATATTATTTTCCAGAAGGTTCCGAAAGAGCTTGGGTGTGGACTGGCTTGCTTTGTCTTCTTCAGTGCTGCTGCCCCCTTTCACAGCCATATGTAGAGAGAAAACAGACTCAGTTCTCTAGGCCAGCACGCCTCAAAGTTTACTGTGCACGTGGATCTCCTGGGGATGTTACTGAATGCAGAAGCTGATTTAGTAGGTCTAGGGTGAGGTCTGAGAGTCCAAATTTCTGGCAAGTTTCCTGGTAGCACCATTGGTGCTGGTCCACAGACCATACTTTAGAGCTTAAAGAATTATATCCTGAAGGGGAAGAAAAGCATCAGACAAGACAGGCCCCTCACTCTCTGGGGCCAGGATAGTGGCCAGACTTCTGGAGAAGTCCCAGGTGAAGACCCAGAGCCAGGGATTTGGGACTTGGGATTGGCCAGCCAGGGGCCTGTGACTGCTTCCAGCAGGTCCAAGCCGAGTCTGTTGTGTGGTTTCAGGTCCCTGTCACATTTGATGATGTCGCTGTCCACTTCTCGGAGCAGGAGTGGGGAAACCTGTCTGAGTGGCAGAAGGAGCTCTACAAGAATGTGATGAGAGGCAACTATGAGTCCCTGGTTTCCATGGGTAAGGAGAAGGCTTCACCCATGGGGGGCTGCCTGGATGCAAGCTCGAGGTGCATTCATAGCCTTAGGGAGTTCTGAACCCCAGCAGAGCCAATAATCGCAAGCAAGAAAAACGGAATTTTAGAGAGCACAACAAATTAAAACCAATGCCCTCATATACCCACACGCATCAGTGCGGCCCAGGCCAGAACGGTCTGTAAATTGAGACACCACGGAGAAGCTGCTGGGGCAAGAAGGAGGAGAAAGACCTAGGTATCGATGGTCTCTCACCATCATCCTATTTTATCTCACAGATTCCTTTTATAATAATTTGTCCAGCAAACTATAATTAAACAAGGAAAAAAGAATGAACAAAAAGTGTGCTGAGTGCCTACTGTGTACCAGCCACATTTGAAGTGCTGTACAAGAATCACCTCCTTGGACCACCACAGCCAAGCTGTTGGGGTGGCTAACACAGGTGTTCACACTCCTGCTTGATGATTCAGGTGGCTGAACACCGAGGCTGTGATCAGGGAGGTTAAATGCTTGTTTCATGGAGATCCATCTTACCCCAGAGTCTGTGGATTCTTATGATTTTCATTAAAACTATGTAAGGGTGAAAACCTGACAAAATGTACTTTACTTTTATATATCTGTTTCTGTGATGTGGAGAACTCCTTGGGTATGTATAAAAAATGTTATCTTAAAAGAAATATTTAAATGTGTTGTCACATAGAAACTTTGATTCCAGCCAGAGTTGATAATTTTATACATACCTTCCCGTGGGATATATTCTCTTGCTTTTAATTTTTCAGCTGAGTGGGGTGGCTCATGCCTGTAATCCCAGCATTTTGGGAGGCCAAGGCAGGCAGATCACGAAGTCAGGAGTTTGAGACCAGCCTAAGCAACATGGTGAAACCCCATCTCTACTAAAATACAAAAAATTAGCTGTACATGGTGGTGGACGCCTGTAATCCCAGCTGCTGGGGAGGCTGAGGCAGGAGAATCCCTTGAACCTGGGAGGCAGAGGTGGCAGTGAGCCGAGATCGTGCCACTGCACTCCAGCCTGGGTGACAGAGCAAGACTCCATCTCCAAAAAAAAAAAAAATTCTTCTTTTTTTAATTGTGAAAATTCAACACTTTAAATGATTTCTATGATTAAGAGCAACTACCACGCATTTACCAGCCCCACTCCCCAGAGGTAACTACCATGAACCCTTTGGTCCATGTTTTCTCTCATCTTTTTTTACATGTGCAGATATAAGCATGATACATTCACTGATGCACATGCAGTTTGGGGTTTGCACGGAGGGGTCTGTTCACTGATTTTACCTAATGTGGGGATGTAGAGAGTGTTCCACATAGGCCTCCTTGGAAAGACGGTGCAGTGTTCCAGGGGAACCTTTAGGGCTTTTGACCTTTCTGCTGTTGCTGAACAGTAGGTTGATTCTGTTTTTGTCACTGTTACCAAGTGTTGTGATAAACCTCTGTGTATTTGTGCACTTCTGTGTGTTTCAGTAGGACAGATACTAAGAATTGGGATTGCCAAGTAAACAGGATGCACATTTACAGTTTTATTGCTACTGCCTGGTGCTCTCCAGCAGGCTGAGCCAGTTGATATTTCTGCAAGGGTGTGTGGAAATGCCATTTCATACCCTGGGCTGAGCTGATGTTCTTCTATTTTAAATATTAGCCTTTTTTACAGGTGAAAAATGATACCTAATTTATCTAAATATGTATTCCTTGATGATTAGTGAACTTGTGCATCTTTTTATATATTTATTGACCATTCATATTTCTTCTATGAATTACCTATTTATAGCTTTGCAATTTTACTAGTTATAAAAGTTCTTTATGTATGACTATGGATAGTAACCCTTGCCATATGACAAACATATATATATATATGTATATAATATTTCCTCCAAGTTTCTTTTTTTTTTTTTTTTTTTAAGACGGAGTTTCGCTCTTATTGCCCAGGCTGGAGTGCAATGGCATGATCTCGGCTTACCGCAATCTCCGCCTCCTGGGTTCAAGCAATTCTCCTGCCTCAGCCTCCCGAGTAGCTGGGACTACAGGCATGCACCACCATGCCTAGCTAATTTTTGTATTTTTAGTAGAGATGGGGTTTCACCATGTTGACCAGGATTGTCTCAATCTCTTGACCGCATGATCCACCCACCTTGGCCTCCCAAAGTGCTGGGATTATAGGCGTGAGCCACCGCACCCGGCTTCCTCCAAGTTTCTTAATCTTTTAACTCTATTTCCAAAGAAGTGAGAACTCATTTTATGTAAGAAAATCTATCAGTATTTTATTTTATGGCTTTTAGATTTTAATCAGAATTAGTTTTTTGTTTTTTCTTTTTTTGAGATGGAGTTTCACTCTTATTACCCAGGCTGGAGTGCAGTGGTGCGATCCCAGCTTACTGCAACCTCCACCTCCCAGGTTCAAGAGATTCTCCTGCCTCAGCCTCCCAAGTAGCTGGGATTACAGGCATCCACCACCACGCCTGGCTAATTTGTTATATTTTTAGTAGAGATGGGGTTTCACCATGTTGGCCAGGCTGGCCTCAAACTCCTGACCTCAGATGATCCACCCGCCTTGGCCTCCCAGCGTGCTGGAATTACAGGTGTGAGCCACTGCGCACAGCCAGAATTACCGTTTTACTTTACAAAATTTCAAATACCTTCTGCCTTTGTCATGAAAACCTGGGCAGGTTTTGACCACCTCTGAACAACATGATCCCCCTACACCCCCGCGCCGCACATGCACACGCACACACAGACACACCCACAGTGGGCTCTCAGGAAAAGGGGAGGAGGCTTGGCGGTTTTCCATTACTGGCCCCCAGTGGAGGAGCTGCTCCTGGAATCACACACCCACAGATGATACCTTAACAGCATCCAGTGCAACCTCATCCCGGAGCATTTTTTTCCTTTCTTCTGCCCAGACTATGCAATTTCCAAACCAGACCTCATGTCACAGATGGAGCGCGGGGAGCGGCCCACCATGCAGGAGCAGGAAGACTCTGAGGAGGGCGAGACGCCGACAGATCCCAGTGCTGGTGAGTGGCTAAGGGTGGTCTGCAGCTCTGCATTCTAGATCATTCAGTACTGAGGAAGCCTCAGCATGAGGCAGCACAATCCAAGGTAGGCCCTGCCAGGAGATGTCAGCAGGAAAGAGGCCTGCAGGTGCCAGGACCTGCTTTGGAGCACCATGATCACCAGCAGCCCAACTGGTTGATTAATGGGAATCACGTTGGGTTCACTGTCTCAGAATTTTTTGACATGACCAAGTGTCACCTCACTCGCTGTAGGAAATAAAGCAAGAAACTCAAAAAAAGGCAATCACTTGTTAAGCAGTCACTAGTGCTTGAAATTCCTGGCGCTTTCGAGAGAAGGGCCACACCCTGAGTCCTGCAGGTGGTCATTGGAGGGATAAGGGGCATACATGGCCGTTACTGGGAACAGGCTATATATATGCACAACTCCAGCAGGATGGCGTGTAGGTGGACTCTGCAGATAGGCGCCCAGGGAGGCCGACCAGAGGCCAGGTGGTTCACTTGCAGATTCTGGTGAGAGAAGGCCTGTATCTGAGGACAGTTTTCCTGCTTACTGGTGGTGGGATTTTAGTTGCTTTATCGTTTTAGAGTCTCAGTTTCCTCATCTGTAAAATAGAACTGGCACTAATGTTTAACCATAGGGCCTGGCACAGTGATTGGCACGTGGCAGTGGCTCAGTAAATGCCGGCCACTATCAGTGTGCCCGGAGGGTTGCCCCATTCACAGCAGCCGGGTCAGTGGCCCACACACCCACGCTGCAGGTGCTCTCGTGGTGTGTGGTTGCTCTTTGAAGCCCCTTCTTTGGAACTGCCCTTGGACTTGAATCACTTACCTCGATGGTCATCATTGGAAGCTGGTCCTTGAACTTTGTGGGCAGGCGTGGCGTGTGAACATAGCTGAGTGTCACTGGTGATCATGTCTGCTGAAAGAGGGTGATCTACCTGGAGAACTCTGTTTGGGGCCAACAGCCAGGTCTTGTTAGGAATTAATGTCATTGATTTGGGGACCTATCAACTGGCTCCAAACAGATATTCTAGGAACATGAAGTAATGTCAGCCCCATATACTGAGTGAGAAGGGGACTTCTGGGAGAGGCAGAGCCTGTGAAAATACAAGTACTGGCATGTCCCAGAGAAATCCAGCAGCACCACTTTCCACACATTTGCCTAAAATTTAACTCGAGGAGAGGGGCTAACCCTGAGTTCATTCTGGAAGACAGAAAAGAGGAATTTAAAAGTCGATGAGGATGGGAGGTTGGTGACAGTGTGGCACATGGCAGGGTGAACTTTTGGTTGAGGAAAATCAGCCAGAGATCCAAAGATAATTCAGATGTCAGCCCTCCAAATACTCAGAAAAGAGGCTCCCATTCGTTTACGGCTCTGGAGAAGCCAGGCATCATCTTCACCTAGCAAATTAGCAAAGAGTAATTAGCAAATTACTGCACCTAGCAAATTAGAAAAGAGGCTCGCGTTCATTCATGGCCCTGGAGAAACCAGGCACCATCTTCACCTAGCAAATTAGCCAAGATTAAGCGAGCCAGAAGGCATGGCTGAAATATGTGTGCTCAGATATTGCCACTCAGAGGGCTTATCATTTCAGTCTCTCAAGACAGCAATTTGAGGCTTTCTAGTCTTAAAATATATACGAAGGTTTTTTTTGTTTGTTTTTGTTTTTTTTTTGAGACAGAGTTTCGCTCTTGTTACACATGCTGGAGTGCAATGGCGCGATCTTGGCTCACTGCAACCTCTGCCTCCTGAGTTCAGGCAATTCTCCTGCCTCAGCCTCCTGAGTAGCTGGGATTACAAGCACGCGCCACCATGCCCAGCTAATTTTTTTGTATTTTTAGTAGAGACGGGGTTTCACCATGTTGACCAGGATGGTCTCGATCTCTTGACCTCGTGATCCACCCGCCTTGGCCTCCCAAAGTGCTGGAATTACAGGCGTGAGCCACCGCGGCTGGCCGAAGTTTTTATTTTTTAATTATATGTGTGTGTGTATGTGTATACATATACATATATATGACATGATCCCAGCTCACTCATGTATATATTTTGTTTTCTTTTGTTTTGTCTTTGAGACGGAGTCTTACTTTGTTGCCTAGGCTGGAGTGCAGTGGCATGATCTCGGCTCACTGCAACCTCCACCTCCTGGTTCAAACAATTCTCTTGCCTCAGCCTCCTGAGTAACTGGGATTACAGGCATGCACCACCACACCCAGCTTATTTTTGGGTTTTTAGTACAGAAAAGGTTTCACCATGTTGGCCAGGCTAGTCTCGAACTCCTAACCTCAAGTGATCCACCCACCTCAGCCTCCCAAAGTGTTGGGATTACAGGTGTGAGCCACCACAACTGGTTTATTTTTAAATATATTTTAAATATTTTAAATGTTCATACATTTGACCTAATAATTTACCTCCTGAGAGTCTAACATGAAAAAGAAGCCAAAATATAGATGACAATGTATAAATACAAACCACAATATGATAGACTGTTACACACTAAAATCACATTTAGGGAGAGTTTTGAAACCATAAGTTTCACTCGTATGTTTATTTAGTTCATCAGATCTCTTTGGTAGCAGGTACTATGTCAAGAACTACATTAACCCTGAGGCCGTTGCCCTCAGACGTAACTCCTGTGGAGAGACTGACATTAACAACCAAAACACCTCACATAGATGAAAGCACAGGCACCAGCTGTGACACAGCTGGGATGCAGAGCATCCAGGACTGCGGGACACACGACAGGAAGGGTGCCCTTGAGTTTGGGAGGTCAGAAAGGCCACTTTGAGGACGTGGAATTTCTGGTGGAAACTTGAAGACCGAGTGGGGTTCTGGCCACTCCGTGGAGAATTAACTGGAGTGAGGAAGGTCTGGGAGCTGAGAGACCACTCGGAGGTTCTTTTTCCAGGTGGGAGACCTTGGCATCGCCCTGAGAGAGAAGTGGCTGTTGGCAAGAAATATTTTGGCCATGGGCTAGGAAGGACTTAGGGATTGGTGGGAGTTGAATGGGAGGGACAGGGAGGTGCTAAGGATGGCTCCCAGGCGTCTGGCTTAAGTAAGAGTAGAGGGAGGGCAATGTGAGGTTCAGATTTGGAGAAACACTGAGAATTCTATTTTAAACACATTAGGCTTGAGATCCCTGTGAGACATCAAAGAGAAGGTGTTGAGAAAGCAGCTGAATAAAGGAGTCTGGAGTTGAGAACAGAGGTCTGAGGTAGAGACGTCTGGCCTTGGCACATTTGGACAGTTGGGTGTTGGCAGCAGAGACAGATTAGGTTGCTCAGTCTGTAGAGCAGGAGGAGAGGAGAACACCAGCCATGCCCTGCAAAGCCCTGGCTTTGGGGCAGTTTCGGGGATTTGGAATATGTTCATCACGGGGCCCAAGTGTTAGTATTTTTTATCTTCCAAGGTGATTTTCATATGCAGCCAGGATTGAAAACCAGTCACAGGATTTGGAAAAAGAAGGAGCCAGAGGAATCAAAGGAAACAGAAAGAGTGGCCAGAAAGGTAGCAGGAAAATTAGGATAGTGCCTTGTTGGGTATTTCTAGAGAAGAATGCTTCCAGAAGGAGAGAGTATGCCCAATAGCGTTGTATTCTGCTGTGCAGTTTAGGAACAGGAAGACTGAAAAGTGTCCATTGGATTGCAAGCTGAAAATCATCAGTGACCCTAGGAAGACAAACACTGGTAGATTAGTGGAGGTGGCAGCCTGATAGTCAGTGGGTGAGGAGCGGATGGGAGGCAAAGAAGTAGAGATGGCACGTGCTGACAGTCATTTCAAGAAGCTTAGTTGTGGGGAGTGGAAATATGGGGCAGTTGGGGGAGTTCTTGTTTGCCTGAGATGGGGATTGCTAAAGCCTGTTTGAAATGTTGATGGGAATGATCCAATTGATAGGAGAATTAAGGGTGTAGAAGCGGGAAATGTAAGTTTAGTGAGGTCAATGATGTACGCAAAAGGAGACAGAAAAAAACTGGATGGAAACATTCCAAAGCCGTATTTTTCTGTTTTATAAAATGTTCTGATGTGAGCATATATTACTTTTTATTCAGTAAAAAGATATTTTTTAAAACAGTGCATAGTGAAAGACTTTGAGTTGAGCAGGACAGATTGAACATGTATTTATTTCCACCTCCCCAAATCCTTCTAAAAGAGTGAAGGAACTTTTAAAAGGAAAGGAGAAACAGCAACAAATTTTTCAGCCCTGAAGCAGGCGATAGATGTGGTGAGCTGAATCTGAAATTGGTACTGGGGAAAGCTGAGAAGAAACACAATTTGCACCCCGACACCTGCTCGGGACTCAAGAGTTAATAGTACCAGAGACTCTAGGGATCCCTGGAAATAGGGATGAAGTGAGGCTAAACACAGAGAACTGGCTGAACATCTTTTAAAGAGGCCACTTAACACTCTCTCAGCTCCCATTGCCTCCCTCACTCGCGTCTGCAGGCATCTGCCTCTTCCTAGCACTGGTATGTGACAGGCTTATTCTCTAGAGAGGGTGAAAAGGAGGCTCTCTGGACATGGGCACCAGGCACAGTCGTGGATAGGGCACCATGTTGAAAATGGGAAGAAGGAGACTTGAAGTGCAGATACTGAGATCTCCAGACTTCTTCCCTAACTCGACTACCAAAATGTTGCTGACACCCAGGATTAAACGCTTTGGGCAGGATATTGGAAGAGTCTTATCTGGATGCTTTTGGGACCAGCCCAAGAGGTTTCTCAGTAAAATGACTTGGGCAAAGCACCCTACTGGGAAACAGAGACCAATAGTTAGCAAGCCCTACCCTAATGCACTCTGCTTTCTGTTCTCCTGAGTATCCACTTTTAAGACTCTGTGGACAACCACGAACCAGGAGACATTTGGAAAAAGCCTGTGGTACACAGAGACAAATAAGTAAAGAAATCAGAAAAATATATTTAGAGGAGCAGAGCTCATGCAGAGAGGAAAAAATATATATACGAATACTTACATATAAAATCCTTAGATAAAATAAGTGAATGCATTCATGACACAAAAGTGTAATTAAAAAAAAAGAATAGAAAGGAACTCTTGGAAATTAAAAATGTAATAGTACAAATTAAAGACTCAGTAGCAGTGTTGGAAGATAAGCACACATCCCAAAAAATAAAACTAAAAGAAAATAAAATAGGGAAATCATTAAAATAAAGGATGGAAGGAAATAGGGAAAGAATAAGAAAACTGAAGGATGGAAGTGCAACATCCAGATAATAGGAATATCTAGAAAAAAAGAGTAGCAAAAACAGGTGGGAATTGTCAACAAAATAGTTCAAGAAAAATTCCCACCAATTAAAGACATAATTTTCCAGATTGAAAGAGCCCACCAACTGCCCAGAGGCTGGAAGAGAATAGACCTACACTTTCAGCACGAAATTTCAGAGCAACTGAGAACAAAGGAAACCCTACAAGCTTCCAGAGAAGAGAAGTAGATTCATGCACAGACACAAGAATTAGAATGGCCTCAGACGTTTTTAGCCACATTGGGAGCTAGAAGACGATAGAGCAATGCCTTTCAAATTTCAAAGGAAAATATTTTCCAACTTACAATTTAATATGTAGCCAAACTATTTTGATTAAATATGACTGAAACTGAGACACTTTGAGATGTTCAGGTCTCCACAAATCCTTTACCTCCCCAAATCCTTTATCAAACTGGAGGAGGTGCTTTGCCGAAATGAGGAAGTAAACCAAAAAGGAGGCATTAGAAACCGCAGCTTGAGAGAGAGGCGGATGTCCTCCCAGGGGCAGCACAGGGGCATTCTGAGAGGTCAGCAGTGCACCTAGAGGCAGGCAGTCGAGTAGGGCACCTCTGCAGGTCCCAGAAATTTGTCTTCAAGTAGATGAAATCGATAAGTACCCAACATATTTGAATGTTTTGAGTGGAAAGTTACACACAAGGTTGGGGGACTTTGGAGCTGAGTTCATGATAATTAGTAGTAAGCTGGGCGAAAGAAAAAAGTGTCAGATCTAGGGAAGGCAAGAAGGTTTACAGGGACAGGAAGCACTCATTGTATATTACAGAGTTTAGTTATGAATAACATTGATGTAATCTAGTGATGGAAACACCCAGTATTGACCCAACTAAAATTTTAGCAAAACTATATTGGCAGGATCAATTCAGAAGAGATGGTCCTGACCTTCATCTCTTGGAAGTCAATGGATGATACTTAAAACTGAAAACTCAAGGAGTAGCAGTATAATTGTTACTTAGAGTTATGGAGGTAAATGACAAAGAGTCAGCTGAAATCATTGACATGATTCCCAAGGGGAGCAGAAAATGGGGCAGAGGTGTGGAAAATAACTTTTTAAAAAATAAGTTTTGAGCCGGGTGTGGTGGCTCAGGCCTCTAATCTCAACAACTTTGGGAGGCCGAGGCGGGTGGATCACTTGAGGTCAAGAGTTTGAGACCAGCCTGGCCAACATGGTGAAACTCCATCTCTACTAAAAAAAAAAAAAAAAAAAATTATTTGGGTATAGTGGAGCATGCCTGTAATCCCAGCTACTCAGGAGGCTAAGGCAGGAGAATCACTTGAACCCAGGAGACAGAGGTTGCAGCCCCATCTCAGAAAAAAAAAAAAAAAAAGTGAAGAACTGTTTACACTGTAACTTAAAAAAAAACTTTTTAAAATCACATATCAAATTTTTAAAAACCTAACAGAAAGTATAGCCATGAGAAGATTGAAAAGTCAGTGTCAACCAATATTTACTTGCTTTGAGCTAGCAGAGAAAGTTTATGTGGCAATACTGGTTTTTAATTTCAAAAAGAAAAAATACAGAGAGAAAGTCCCCCATAATTTTATCTCAAGAGTCAGCAGTGTATTCCTTCAAATTTTATGTGCACATGATTACATACACACACATAGCCTTAATCATATAAGTATTACATAGACACACTATCATTGTAAAAAATTCAGACAATATAGAAGTATTGGCAAGTTTCTTTTTCAATAATATATCGTTGACATTTTTACATGTCAGAATATATAAATTTGCCATGTTCTTTTTCATAGAGAGTAGCATTCTGTTTATTGATTTCATAATTTATTGGAATACTCTCCCATTGATGTGCATTTAGGCTGTTCACAAGTTTCAGTGCTTCAGTAAAGATGATTATAAATAGATCTTCATGCGCTTGTCTGGAACTTATTTAGAAATGGATTTTCTGGGTCAAAGGATACACCCACTTAAAAATTTAATGGATCCTGGCAAATCCTTCAAATCACTTATGCCAATTTACATGCCTTCATTCGTCTAAGTACGAAAATGTTTGTTTCTACACACTCTTGCCAGTAGTAGGTATTATTTATGTTTTTCTCGTTTGCCAAAGTAATGGGTAGAAAAAACAGAGTATTTTGATGTTTTTATTTGACTTTCTATAGGGGTGATGTTGAACATACCTTTATGATTACTAGTATGTCTTACTACTCTGAGAATAATCTTTTTTGTTATTCTTTTGGGTTACTCATCTTTTTATTATTGATTAGTAAAAAGCTTTTAAAATAATTAAGGATATTAGCTCTTGTCTAGCAGTATGTATGTGAATACTTTTCCCGGTTTGTGGTTTACTTTTTTTTTTTAAGACAGTCCCACTCTGTTGCCCAGGTTGGAGTGCAGTGGCGCCATCTCAGCTCACTGCAACCTCCGCCTCCTGGGTTCAAGTGATTCTCTTGCCTCAGCCTCCTGAGTAGTGGGGATTACAGGCGCCTGCCACCATGCATGGCTAATTTTTTTGTATTTTTAGTTGAGACGGAGTTTCACCATGTTGACCAAGCTGGTTTCAAACTCCTGACTCAAGTGATCCACCTACCTTGGCCTCCCAAAGTGCTAGGATTACAGGCATGAGCCACCATGCCTGGCTTGGGGTTTACTTTTATATGTGTGTGTGTGTGTGTGTGTGTGTGTGTGTGTGTGTAGTAGCAGTTTTTAATTTTTATGTGTTTAAATTTATCAGTAATTTTCTTTTTTTTTTGAAACAGAGTCTCACTCTGTTGCCCAGGCTGGAGTGTAGTGGGACAATCTCAGCTCACAATCTCCGCAACCTCCACCTCCTGGGTTCAAGTGATTCTCTTGCCTCAGCCTCCCGAGTAACTGGGATTACAGGCACGTGCTACAACACCAGCTAATTTTTGTATTTTTCGTAGAGACGGAGCTTCACCATGTCGGCCAGGCTGGTCTCGAACTCTTGACCTCAAGTGACCCACCTGCCTTGGCCTCCCAAAGTGCTGGGATTACAGGGGTGAACCACCATGCACAGCCTTCAGTTATTTTCTTTGTGGTATCTGGGTTTTATATCAAGTGCAGAAATATTTACTCAAGCTATTTTATTCAGTAAACACCATGATCACAGATCTTAGGTCTGTTAGGATCTAAAAAAAACCTATAAAAATATTTGAAACCCACAATTTTTCTGTCCTAGAAAACAAAAAGAAAATTGCTAGGTGTAAGTAATTAAATGCTTATTTTAACAAGCCTCTTAAAATATAGCATTATATCAGTTCCATTAACTAATAAATTAGGTCTTCACAAATGTTTAATACATTTGAAAACAATTTCTAGGATTTACGCCACCTCATAGGAGTTCTTATGAACATGCATGATTACAAATATTAAAAACCAATCACAGATTAAATGTTTCTTATAGCCAAAGCTACAAAAATCCTTTCAAAATAATTTATAGCATAATTTATAGTTGATATGAGTTGGGCACATTTCATATGTTTGGCACAAACAGCCAAACATCCTCCAGAATGAGTATCTGAAGTCTCATATGGCTACCACTAGCCTGTTCCTCAGCTTCAAGTTGTAAAACTTAGGTACCTGGGCTTTTTTCTAATACTAGTATGAATTCATTATTTATACATAAATGTTTTGTTCATCAGTAGTTTGATGTGAAATATGTGAAGGTAGCTTTTTTCCCCTTTTAGTCAGGAAGCCAGTTGTCTCCATTCCTTTTAAACTTTTCCCCACTGGATTGAAATGTTACCTTTTTCATAAACTATATTTTCACAATGTATGTGTCTTTGGTTACTTGTTAAATGGAAGAACAAATTCCTGCTTATAAGTAAATGCAGCTTGGTTGTCAGTACTCTTTCAAAAGCTGTTTGGGGTGGGGAGACGTTTTTGGTGGAAAACACTGGCGTTCCCTGCTAAGTGGAGGGGAGGGTGAAAGCGCATACATACTGCTTGTTTCGAGAGAGAGAACGAGTACATGCCACAGAGAGGAGCAGGCAAGTGCCTGGAGCTCAGGGAGCAGCACTGCTACGTCCGGCAGAGAGCACTGAAGAGGCTTGATGCAGGGCAGACACTAGAGTTGAGTCTTGAAGTAGGGACAGGTGTGGGAGGCACTTGTCTTCAAGCTGCAGAAGTGTTGTGAGTGAGCTGCAGTGAGCCACAATCTCACCACTGCACTCCAGCCTGGGCAACAGAGCAAGACCCCATCTCTTAAAAAACAAAATAAAACAGGGACTTCCTGCCCATCTCTGTCTTACTATAAAGCATTTCTCAGAGACACAAATCCCCCAGGTCACCAAACAGAATATTCAGAACTTTGGGATACATGTCCTGAAGCACGTCTCTCTGGGGCCTGGATGGCAGGTTCTCTTGCAGCTTGGGTTCTTTGCAATATTTTGCCTTTAACAAAATTGAAGGAGAATCTAACCAAGTTTTGAGCTGATAGGTCATTAGAAACAATTTTTGATGATATGTTGGCCATGTGATCTTTGTCGCATATAATTCAGAAGTTCAGAATTGACAGTTCCATTAAAAAGCTTCTTCCAGCTCATCTACATATTTATGTAAATGAGGCTTCCCAATGTAAATGAGGTTTCATTTATAAAAATGAAAAACAGACTAAAATTCATTCTGAACTGTATGTTCTACATTAAGAATATTTATTTCCAGATAAGTAAACTAATTGGAAAAAATTTCTATTCATCCTTATAAGAGATACGTTTCCCAAAGTTTCTTTATTTTCTGTCTTGGATAATTATTTATCATTTTATAGTGATAATCACTGAGGATAACTTAAGCCAGGAAAAAAAAATGAACACTTAAAGACCTGTGGTTATTGGAAACGAAAGCAAAATTAAACTTTCAATTTACATACACATTTCTGTGGCAGAGTGGTAGATGAAGTGATGAGTAAAGGGTTTCTAAGCATACAAATATGTTCTATTAGGATAAAATTCTGTGGACAAAGTGGGAATAGAAATAGAAGTTCAAGGTAAAAAGGAATGATATAAAAATTCCAACTATCAAAGAAGAACTTGTTCATGATTTTTTAAGTGAATAATGGCAGGTTTAAAATTGCTGGGGTTCTTAGATTCCATTGGCAACATTAAAGGGTGATGGAAGAATTTATTTCAAAGTATCAATATTTACAATACTCCAGAAATTACATATTTTGCAGTTACTGATGTACTTTATATATTTATTCAAAAAGGTGCAAAGGAGTACATAGTTTTAAAAATTATTTTAAGGTGTAAGCAAGCAAAATACATATATATTTTTGAGACAGAGTCTTGCTGTGTCTCCCAAGCTGGAATGCAGTGGCGTGATCTTGGCTCACTGCAAACTGAGTAGCTGTGATTACAGGCGTGCGCCACCACGCCCGGCTAATTATTGTATTTTTTAGTAGAGACAAGGTTTCACCATGTTGGTCAGGCTGGTCTTGAACTCGTGACCTCGTGATGCACCCACCTCGGCCTCCCAAAATGTTGGGATTACAGGCATGCGCCACCGCACCTGGCCTGGCAAGCAAAATATTTTAAGTAGTTTGTGAAGTCAGGGAGGAAGTTTTCCTGATGTGAGAGTCATGGTCATGTTTGTGGAGGGATCATAACGATTTAGCACAGAGACAAGGATTGAATACAGAGGAGAAAAGGCCCACAAAAAATGCAGCAAAACTCCGGGGAGAAAGAAATGGGCAGGGCTGAGGAAACAAGCCGAGGATTTCAGTGACAGGAGGAAGGAAGAGAGACATGACTTTCCCTGAGATTGGAGAGAAAAGGGAGGTGAAGATGGTGACTTTCAGCCACTGCAGGAAGAAGTAGGAGATGGAAGTATGGATGACTTTTTCTTTTCCTTTTTTTTTTTTTTCACCATGTTGTTCAGGCTGGTCTTGAACTCCCAACCTCAGGTGATCCTCCCGCCTTGGCCTCCAAAGTGCTTGGATTACAGGCGTGAGCCACCACGCCCGGCCTTCTTTTCCTTTTAATAGTGAATAGGACACAGACATCTTTGGGGAGAGTGGGAGCTCCCGCAGTTCTGAGGGAGTGTAGCAGAGGTCTTCATTTAAGGCTGTGAGGGGTAAATGAGAACATGAGAGCTGCTTTATATTCCATCTGCTCCCAAACCAGTTGAGCTGGTGAATCAGAGAGGCATTAAAGGAGTGCCACGCATTCGAAGAAATCTAGTGTAGGTCGTTTAGCACCCATTTTTAGCCTGATGAGTTTGATTTCTTAGTAAGGGAATGAGTGGATTTGGGAGAGGAGCACGAGAGCCTCAGAAGGGCAGGACTGAGGCTGCTTGGTTCATTTGTCTCCTGGTTTCTTTTCTCTTTTTCTCACAGCACTTCACCTTCTAACATACAATGTAATTTATTTATTGCATCTGCCACCTTATGTAAGGTCTATGTTTCGTTCACTGATATATCAAAAGCCATTAGACCACATGACATGTAATTGGTGCTCAGTAAATATCTGCCAGTAAACATTCAATGGATGAATGAATATGTTTGTATATGACATATTCTGTTGTTACTGTAGTAAACATTTGTTCACCATAGCAAAAGTCTGGGAACAAACAGTGAACGTTCTTCCTTAAGGAAAAAATGAATAAGCTAGGGTTTTATCCTGACCAAGGAATATATGCAACATTGTTAACAATGTGTTAGCACTATAGAAATTGGTTTGAGGCCGGGTGTGGTAGTTCACGCCTGTAATTCCAGCACTTTGGGAGGCTGAGGCGGGCAGATCACTTGAGGCCAGGAATTCGAGACCAGCCTGGCCAACATAGTGAAACCCTGTCACTTCTAAAGATACAAAATATTAGCTGGGTGTGGTGGTGCATGCCTGTCATCCCAGCTATTCAGGAGGCTGAGGCACAAGAATCACCTGAATCTGGGAGGCCGAGGTTGCAGTGCGCTGAGATTGCACCACCGCACTTCAGCCTGGGCAATAGAGGGAAACTGTCTCACAAA
>NW_016107335.1:9054142-9067620 GCF_001604975.1 Cebus imitator
GGCTTGGTGACTCACCTGTAATTCCAGTGCTTTGGGAGGCTGGAGCGGGTAGATCATGAGGTCAGGAGTTTGAGACCAGCCTGGCCAACATGGTGAAACCCTGTCTCTACTAAAAACACAAAAAATTAGCCGGGCATGGTGGCAGGCACCTGTAATCATAGCTACTCGGGAGGCTGAGGCAGGAGAATCGTTTGAACCTGGGGAGCAGAGGTTACAGTGAGCCAAGACCACACCACTGAACTCCAGCCTGGGCAACAGAGTAAGACTCTGCCTCAAAAAGAAAGCCGGGTTGGGGGGGGGAGAAAGAAATTGGTTTGAAGGGATTTCTACAAGATATTTGAGTAGAGGAACACAGAGGAGGACCACAAGGCAATTTTCCTTTTTAACACCAATAGTGACCAAAAAAAAAAAACCCATATAAATGTATATTTATATATGTTGTTAAGAATAACAACATAAGCACAGAGAAAAATCCAAGCTAATTATAGGAGTTACCTGGGAAGTCATCGGTGAAATGGAAAGTGAGAGAAGGGGAAGGCAAATTAGAAGGAAAAAAGTACTGCACTTAAAAAACAAAAATGTGTTATAATCCCATTTATGTAAAATGATACCTATGTATGTAATGATACATTTGAAATTAGTCTACAGACCTATAGGCAAGTTTAAAAATATAAATTTCAGGGCAGTGTGTAATAGGATACTGTTTAACTAAAAACAAACTCAAATGCCTGTTGTACATGCATACATGCTGGGGAATGTGAGTCTGTCTTTTGGACACCTCAGGGCGTGGTCAGGAGATGGTTGGCCTTTTCTTCATCACCCTGATTGGGAGGGAGTAGATGAGAGAGAAACTGTTTTAACTGTACCCCTTGGCTGGTCTCAGAAAGAGAATGAACATCTCTTTAAAATAAACCCTGGCTGGGCACAGTGGCCCATTCATGCCTGTCATCCCAGCATTTTAGGAAGCTGAGGTGGAAGGATCACTTGAGCCCAGGAGTTCAAGACTGCAGTGAGCTATGATCACGCCACTGCGCTTGAGCTTGGGTGACAGAGTGAGACCTTTCTCTATTGAAAAAATAAGAGTAATAATAAACCCTGGCAATGCCGAATATATTTTTTAATTATGGAGTTCATGGAAAATAAACTTTGCATCTATTTTAACTTGACTACAGTTTGTATTGGTATTCAAAGCTACAAGGTCTCCAGAAAATTCTGTGTCTACTCATTTCCAACTCAATATTACATTTTTTTCATGGTCTCCAAGATAAGACTTATTGAGATGTAAATTGTAGGGCTGCAGAAACCTGGGCAGCTGGCATGAATGTATTCTGGGTTCTTTTCTACTCCTCCCCTTTCTCAGCACATGACGGGATCGTGATTAAGATCGAGGTACAGACCAACGACGAGGGCTCAGAAAGCTTGGAGACACCCGAGCCCCTGATGGGACAGGTGGAAGAGCACGGCTTTCAGGACTCAGAGCTGGGTGACCCCTGTGGGGAACAGCCAGACCTGGACATGCAGGAGCCAGAGAACACGCTGGAGGAGTCTACAGAAGGCTCCAGCGAGTTCAGTGAACTGAAGCAGATGCTGGTGCAGCAGAGGAACTGCACGGGTGAGTGCTGGGTGGGGAGAGCTGGGGAAGTGTTGCCATGAGGCCTCCCTGAGGGCCCCTGACCCCTGGGAAAGCTGTGGTTTCTCCAAAGAGGTAGCTCAACACTGATGGGGCAGCAGGTGTGAATTACCAAGCACAGCCTCAGGTATAGGCTTCCTGACTCGGGACTTAATAAGAATCCATCTCCGACCTAAGAAAGAAGTGGCTACATCTAAAAACGGGTTCAGGCAAGGAATGAAAGGGATCTCAGAGATCATCTATCCCACCTCTCATTTTACAGGCAGAGGTCAAATAGATGGGCAAGGCCACACAGAGAGTGGCAAAGCTAGACCTCTCCCAACATGTCCTTGATCATCTTATGCCACCCTAGAAGCCTCAACTACCTTGAAGATTGCAGCCTTGGAGAGCATGGTTTTAAAATAACGATGGCAATGGCATTCTCTGGTCAAACCTAGTCTTCATTTTGTTTAATTATAAAACTTCATCATCACCGTGCTGCTAACTCTTGCTCCTTGTGAGTTCAAGAACAGTAAGGTGCTGGGGCTCATGGTGGCCTGATCCTAGGACGTCTTTTGTGATGGATTTTCTGATGTTGAGCCATCCTGGCAGGCCTGGGAAAAGCCCTACTTGATCATCATGATGTATTTTTTGAATTCACTATTGGACTTAGGTAATAAATATTTTACTCAAGTTAGACAACTGTATTCATAAAGGAAATGAACCTTTTCTTGAATTATTCTCATCTAGTTTTGGAAACAGTATTCTACTGGATGTATCAGATGAACCGGGCAGCTTTTGCTCTTGTTCTGTATTCTGAAACAAAATAGGAATTGTGTTCCTTGAAAAACTGGTAGAACCCACATGGACCTTTGTTTTTGTTTGGATGTTTTGTTTTTGTGAGTCATTCACCATTACATGTTTGTATAGTAATTTTATATTTAGAAATGTATCCACGTCCATTTATTTATGTTTTTAAAAGTATTATATTGATTTAAAATGTTTAAAAATTATCTGCAGATAATTCCTCTATAATTTGCCTTTTTGCATCTAATAAAATACCATGGTCATCGCTCTTGGTCAAAAGGTATGAATCTAGGCCGAGAACAGTGGCTCATACCTGTAACCCCAGCACTTCGAGAAACAAAAGCAAGAGGACTGCTGGAGCCCAGGAGTTCACAGCCAGTGCAGGCAACACAGGGGGACATGATCTCTGCAAGAAATTAGAAAATTAGCCAGGCATGGTGGCGCATGCCTGTAGTCCACCTCTTCAGGAGGCTGAGGTGGGAGGATTGGATGAAGCTGGGGTCTGAGGTGGGAGGACTGGTTGAAGCTGGGGTCTGAGGTGGGAGGATTGGTTGAAGCTGAGAGGCTGAGGTGGGAGGATTGGTTGAAGCTGGGAGGCTGAGGCTGCAGTGAGCCATGATGGCATCACTGCACTCCAGACTGGGCGACAGAGCAAGACCCTGTCTCAAAAATATGGACACGTATGGATCTAACACCTTATTTTTAAATAACTGCATGGTATTTCAGAAGTATTTTTGACATAAATATTGTTGTTGTCTTTTATAAAAGAATAGTGAAAAGATATAAGGCAAATTCTGAGTTTGTGCTAAATTGGGACCGTCATTGTATAAACTCGATTGCCTTTTTCACAGCCCCCATTAATTCTAGTAGAACTTTTAGAATACTACTAAACAGTAGTTTGTGGAATTTTGAGTCTTGAGTTTTAGGGTCAAATGTTTGGTGTTTATCATTCCATTAAGAAAAAAGCACGTTTGGCCAGGCGCAGTGGCTCACACCTATAATCCCAGCACTTTGGGAGGCTGAGGCGGGTGGATCACTTGAAGTCAGGAGTTCAAGACCAGCCTGACCAACACGGTGAAACCCTATCTCTACTAAAAATACAAAAATTAGCTGGGCATGGTGGCGGGCGCCTAATCCCAGCTACTCAGGAGGCTGAGACACAAGAATCACTTGAACCTGGGAGGCGGAGGTGGCAGTGAGCCGAGATTGTGCCACTGCACTCCAGCCTAGGCAATAGATCCAGACTCTGTCTCAAAAATAAATAACTAAAAAAGAAGAAAATAGAAAAAAGCACTTTTGATGCTCAAGGAGAGTTTAGCTCTCCTCAGGATCTATTTTCCCCTCTGCCTTTCAGACATACACTGTATTTTCGGGATAAACACCAGGGCAACTAGTTAGCATATGCTGCAGCTGCCTGCTCCTTGATCTTTTAGGCATTGTGCTCCAAGGGTGTTCTGGGTCGCTTCCTGCTGAGAACCCTAACACTACTGAGGCAGCCTTGACTAAGCACACCTGTGTCCTAATTGTCCCACTGTAGTTCACTGGCTGTAGAGGAGGGCAAGGAAGTGCTAAGGACAAGGAGTCACTAGTAACCTTACAAGATGTTGGCTGGGTCACGAACATTGCTAGCTTTAGTCCATGTCATTTGAGGCGGTGGACCAGGTGGGTCCTAACCTGCAAGGTCTGGAAAGGCCTAGGACTTCATTTTCTGTTTGGAAGCATCACTTGATATCTGGACTTGGATGACCCATCTGTGAAATGGGGAGAATTATTGCTTGACTCACCCTATAGTAAGATACTGCGCTCATGAAAAGAGAGGCAGGATGAGTGCTCTGAAAAGAGCTCGTTGGTTTGTTTTTAACTATTCTGCCTTCTGTGTCTTCTGTCACAGATGGGTCCAGAGAAGTGAGTGACTTTCTCATATCACACAAAGTTGGTGACCAAAAATAGAACTCCCCAGTTAGTGCCAAATAAATACAAGGCACTTGAGAAAACTCAAACAGGAGTCGGCGGCCACTTCTTTTCTCTAAAACTTACATTCTCAAAAAGGGCCAGGCTAGGGAGTCGAGGGGGCATTTCCGGGTGGGGCACCCACTGCCTGCACCTGATCCAGTTTCAAGGGTGGTGGAGTCTTCTGATCGTGCTGGCACATCTTCCTCCCATGAGAGGCTGCAGAAGGCTGGGTTCCTGATTCCTGGGGTGGATACCAGTGAGTACAATGGGTTCCTAGGAGGGGTGGAGTGCTGTAGGTTGTGAAGGCAAACGTGGAGAGGAGAGGGAAATTTCTGGAGGAAGGTGAGGAAAGGCACCAAGAGGAGAAATCTCCAAGTGGGCTCAGGAAAGAAGTGGGTCGATCTGATCAGAGTTCAGGCAGAGATGTCCTCAGAGCGGCAAGATGTCCTGAGAACCTTAGGAGTGGAGACCCTTTGGTACAGCTGGTAGAAACCCAACCTTTAAGCAGCCTAAGGGGAAAAGGGGCATGTATTGCTCATATAATTAGAGAATTGTAAGTAGGCCAGCATCAGGCATGGCTGGATCCAGGTGCTCCCACACCGCCTCTGTGTACTGGTTTACCTCTTTCCTGCCGGGTCCAGCTCTGCCAGCAGTTTCCCATCATGACCAACAGGAAGCACTCTCCCCTGCATCCTCCCTATAAAATCCCAAGAGGACTCTGATTAGCCCATTTTAAGTCCTGACTCATTTCTGAACCAAACAGCAAGGCTAGCCTGGGTTATGCGTCCACCCCGTTGGGAGAAGGGAGTGGACCAGGGGCCGCAGGGAGAGGAGAATTTTCTCAAAAGAAGGAATTTGAGCCAATAATGCAATGTTTTGGTTAGGGTGAAGCGATGCTATACCTCCATCCAGGTAGGTTAGGGGCACCAGGCAGCAGCTAATGACTTTCTGTCTCTCTCTGTCCCTGGAGCAGAGGGGATCGTGATCAAGACAGAGGAACAAGATGAGGAGGAAGACGAGGAGGAGGAGGATGAGCTACCACAGCACTTGCAGTCCCTGGGACAGCTGTCCGGGAGATACGAGGCCAGTATGTACCAGACCCCGCTGCCCGGGGAGATGTCCCCCGAAGGCGAAGAGAGCCCCCCGCCCCTGCAGCTGGGAAACCCCGTGGTGAAGAGGCTGGCACCCTCCGTGCACGGTGAGCGGCACCTGAGCGAGAACCGTGGGTCCTCGAGCCAGCAGCAGCGGAACCGGCGCGGCGAGCGGCCCTTTACCTGCATGGAGTGCGGCAAGAGCTTCCGCCTGAAGATCAACCTCATTATCCACCAGCGCAACCACATCAAGGAGGGGCCCTACGAGTGCGCCGAGTGCGAGATCAGCTTCCGGCACAAGCAGCAGCTCACGCTGCACCAGCGCATCCACCGCGTGCGCGGCGGCTGCGTCTCCCCCGAACGCGGGCCCACGTTCAACCCCAAGCACGCGCTCAAGCCGCGCCCCAAGTCACCCAGCTCGGGCAGCGGTGGCGGCGGCCCCAAGCCCTACAAGTGCCCCGAGTGCGACAGCAGCTTCAGCCACAAGTCCAGCCTGACCAAGCACCAGATCACGCACACGGGCGAGCGGCCCTACACATGCCCCGAGTGCAAAAAGAGCTTCCGCCTGCACATCAGCCTGGTGATCCACCAGCGCGTGCACGCGGGCAAGCATGAGGTCTCCTTCATCTGCAGCCTGTGCGGCAAGAGCTTCAGCCGCCCCTCGCACCTGCTGCGCCACCAGCGGACTCACACGGGCGAGCGGCCCTTCAAGTGCCCCGAATGTGAGAAGAGCTTCAGCGAGAAGTCCAAGCTCACCAACCACTGCCGCGTGCACTCGCGCGAGCGGCCGCACGCCTGCCCCGAGTGCGGCAAGAGCTTCATCCGCAAGCACCACCTCCTGGAGCACCGGCGCATCCACACGGGCGAGCGGCCCTACCACTGCGCAGAGTGCGGCAAGCGCTTCACGCAGAAGCACCACCTGCTGGAGCACCAGCGCGCGCACACCGGCGAGCGGCCCTACCCCTGCACGCACTGCGCCAAGTGCTTCCGCTACAAGCAGTCGCTCAAGTACCACCTGCGGACCCACACGGGCGAGTGAGCGCGCTCGCCACCGCCGCCGCCGCCGCCCGGCAAGGTGCGGGCTGACCCCCCTTCGGACACCGCCAGGCCCGAGCCCAGTGGGCGGGGGCGGGGCGCCCCCCAGCCCCTTTACTGTGAGCTCCCCTCTCCTTTCGTCTCTCCTCCCAAGGACATGGGGACTGTGAGACCAGGTCCCTTGCTGGCGCGTTTCCTTGGTGCCCCAGGGGGGGAGGGCGTGGACCTGGGGAACCCTTTCGGGCTGTTAATTTCCTTGACAATAAAATGGATGAAACCAATCAGCACGGGGGGCGTGATTTGGCCGCCGGCCACTCAGAGGGGCGGTGCAGGGCCATCTAGCTGGGGATAGAACTTTATAATTACCTTTTGGATACTGTGGTTCTATTTGATAATAATAGAGTAATTTTTAAAAGACGAGCGTTTCCTGTTTGCCGTTTTTGTTTGGTTTAAAGGGGCGGGATTGAGAAGGCCCGAGGGACATGTGCTAGTGTCAGTTGACAGGTTCTGTTGGATCCTTTTTTGTGTGTCCATTCTCCGTTTGGGTGGTGGAGTCGCTGATCCTGCCGGTTCTGAAATGGAGGAGAGGCAGGACTGACCAGCCTGAGGCCGTAGAGAAGTCTAAGGGATCTCGGGAGCCCCTGGACCATCGCCTGTGCCCTGGAGTCCGCGAGGATGCTGGGAACTCAGGACGGAATAGGTCCCACTTGAGTAGCACGGTCAGTGAGAGTGACGGTCACGTTTGGAATGAACTGGAAAGAAGTTCCTGTAGCAAAAGCCGGACGCTTCCCTCAGGGCCCAGGCGTTCCCGCCCAGCTGGAAATGCAGCTGGCTGGAGAGCAGCGTGGCGGGAGGGAGGCCTGGGGAAGAGGTACAGAGGCCCCTGGTGCCAGTCTTTGGGGAAGCCACAAAAGGCACCAGTCAGAACATTTTTTATTTGAATGTTGTACCAAAGCTACTCTGGACTTGCTGAATGCACTAACGAGCCCTGATTTCTCTAGGTATTCATTCATTTCCCATCTCCCTCCAGCTCTCTCTTACAGAAAAGGAAACTGCAGGCATATTACATTGCCCACAGAGCGATTTACTCTGCTGATGGCAGTGGCCCAGAGAGAATTCAGGCCACTCGAAGAGACAATTCATGGAGGCTAGTAGAGTGCCCAGCTCAGCCCGGCACACTGGGGAAGCTGGGCTTCTGTTGAAAGCAGAGAGACTAGCCTGAGAGGAGGGTGGTGGTGCTGAAGCCAGGCCTGTCAAGTTGTGGCAGGATACTTGAAGGGGGTGCAAAAAAGGGGATTTGGAGGAAGAAGGTGATATACTCTTGACTTTCAGGGGACCATAGAGACCATCAACTCCTCCTTTGTATAAAGAATTCGTGAGCTAAGTGCAGAAAGGGGAAGTGATGGCACCAGATCTCACATGTGGAGCTTCTCCATTTACACTGAATTTCTTACTCTATGGTAGGAGATTAGGGGCTGAATCTGACAGAAAGCAAAGAAACCTAACAGTCAGATGTGGGAAAACCAGCTCTGTGCCACAGACAGGTTGCAGGTAACAGAACCAGTGGGTGGAGATTGAAGGGATGGCAGGGGAAATGGCCCTTTTGAATGTGAGGATATTTGAAGTCTCAAAGAGTTGTTGGTGGAGGAATTTGGGGAGGTATTTGGCAGAGGGCTGTTGCTGCCCCAAATTTTTACTAGCTCTGGAATTGGAGAACCAAAGAGTGCAGGAAATGTCCAGCTTGAGTGGAGATGGAGGTGGTGTTGGGTAGAATCCGTGTGGAGACTCAGAAGCTTCATTTGTTACATGAAGTTAGTATGGGATCAAGTGAGAATGGTGCTTGAGAAGCTTTCTTTTTCTAGGAAATCTGGGTGGTTTTGTTCTGTTTTGCTTGTTTGTTTTCTGAGATAGGGTCTTGCACTGTCACCTAGTAGGACAATCATGGATCATTCTAACCTCAACCTCTGGGACTCACATAGTCCTCTTGCCTCAGCCTCTTGGGTAGCTGGGGGATTACAGGTGTGCACCACCACACCTGGCTACTTTTTGTTTTTGTTTTTGTTTTTTGTTTACTTTTTTGGAGATGAAGGAGTCTTTCTATGTTGCCCAGGCTAGTATCAAACTCCTATCCTCAAGCCATCTTCCCACCACAGCCTCCCAAAGTGCTGGGATTACAGGCATGGGCCATTGCTCCCATCTGAAATTTTTTTTTTTTTAAAGGATAAAACCAAATATAGTCAAAGATTGGTATTTCTTTTTCTTTTAACTGACTGAATTCATTGCATCAATTAGAACAGCCTGGTTCATGCACCCTTATGTCTCTGTCTCTTGTAATCCCATTTAAAGTCTTTCAAGACACATTATAGTACGTCAAGATTGGTGCATCTTACCGATAGCTGGGCTGCTGTGACTTCCCTGACTTCTACCTCCCCTTCCCAGGCTCTGACCCCCCTCCTCATGCCTCTTCCTCCTAAGTGCCCGGCACCCTGTGCCCCAAATCATCTCTCCCCTTGTCCTGACTTCCTGCCACCATCTTAAATCTCACTTCCATTTGCTCTAATCTCTGCTATTGGTCAGAGACTAGCATCAACTAGAGGTCGGTTCCTAAGGTGTAGATAGCCTTTGGTGTCAAAAAGACTTGGCTTTAAACTTCATAGTTGTATGGCCTTGAACAAGTTAATCAACAAAACATCAATTTCCTCATCTGTTAAATGGGGATAATAAAGGTCTCGTTGTTCTGAGGCTTAAATAACAATAAACATAGCAAAGACACTGGCGGACACTAAGGTGTCATAAGAGTTTACTAATTTCAAACAGAAGTTCAAGTTGGTAGTGGGCTAGCGTTATATCCTTAAAGAATGAATCTCTGAGAAAGAAACTTCAACAGGCAGATATAGATTATTTTGATATAAGAAAGTGCAAATTGAACCACAACTATGTCATGGTCTTGATGTAGGAGTGGACAGAATTTCAGTTCACCCCTTGGCCTGACTCCAGAGTCTGCAGAAGGTAGTACCCCACCTCGTAGGGTTTTCTGGCCCTCTTTCCCAGTGCTTTTCTTGAGTGCCCTTAATTTAATTAGAAAGTCAGACTTTTGAACTCCTAAGTTGCCTGTTGCCATTGGCCCCATAAAGCTGTGTAGCAGAAGGAATAACTACCATTTATTGAGAGCTTCTTACTTTTGAAGACTTTACATACATCTCTTTATAACTGTTATGTACGTTTCATTACCCCCATTCTATAAGTGAAGAGCTCCAGGCTCAGGGAGGTTAAGTGGGCCCAAAGTCACACAGCAACCAAATGGTAGAGTCAGGATTTGAACTCAGGTCTTTGACTCCAAAGCCCATGTGCTTGGCCAAAAAGTTTTTTTCCTGAAGCCAGTATGGTTGTTGAAAAAAGAAAAGCTGGCCAGGCATGGTGGCTCCCATCTGTAATCCCAGCACTTTGGGAGGCTGAGGTGGGTGGATCACGAGGTCAAGAGATCAAGACCATCCTGGCCAAGATGGTGAAACCCTATCTCTACTAAAAATACAAACATTAACTGGGCATGGTGACACACGCCTGTAGTCCCAGCTACTTGGGAAGCTGAGGCAGGAGAATCGCTTGAATCCAGGAGGCGGAGGTTGCAGTGAGCTGAGATCGTGCCACTGCACTCCAGCCTGGTGACAAAGTGAGACCCTGTCTCAAAAAAAAAAAAAAAAAAGAACATTTTGCCTCCAGATTTTTTGACTGAAGATAAAATTGGGGGAAACAGAATTATTAAACAGAACATGCTCTGTGCATTTGCCAAAATGATGAATGCAGTAAGAGGATAAAAAAGAACCTTCGAGGCAGGAAAAACCCCTTAGCGCTGAGCCCTAGCATTTTACAGCTCAGAAATGAAGAGGGGAGGAGTTGGGTCCTCCAAGGTCACAGACAGGACAGGGAGGGCTGGTAACGGGGGAATGCTCACTGTCTTACAGCCCCCCAGTATTTATTAAGCACCACTTGTGTGCAAAGCATTGTGCTGGGCTCCATGGAGAAACACAAGAGAATTAGGAATCCATGGCTGCCTTGACAGCACTTAGCATCTAGTGGAGACTGGCAGCCTGGTTCTCTAAAAAGCCTCTGGGGAATCTGGAAAGCTGGGACCATCAGAGAGGCCTGTAGGCGGCTGTCTCCACAAAGAATCACATCCCCAGCTTTTCTTCATCCCTCTTCAGGCAATATAGCCTGAACCAGCCAGGTGTCTATGGGAGACCTTTCCTGAAGCACTGTGGTGGCAGCTCCTCAGATTAAGGGATCAGGGACAGAGGCCCTCCAGGCCCTACTGTTGCCAGGGCAACGTTGAGTCAGGCCAGGGCCTCTCCTCCAGCGTTCTGGAAAGCATTGCTGCTGCCAAAGCCTCTTGTTGCTTCCCAGTCATGATGGCAACTTCTAGATTACAATTTGTAAAAAGTCAATTTTACATCTACCATTTCTAGTTGATTTCCTTAAAATGAGGGATTTTAGTTAAAATATAGACTTTAGCCCTTTTATTTCTGTTTTCTACAAAGGACAGCTCCAGGTTAAATGATTTTTTTCTAAAAAAAAAAAAAAGAAAAAAAAAGAGAAGGAAGGTGAAAGGAAGGAAAAAAGGGAAAAAGAGAGACCAGGATAGAAAGAAAGGAAAGAAAACATTAAACATAGTACTGTTGATCGCAACCTTATATGAAAACTTCTGTTCAGAAGTCAGAACTAGCCACGAGTTTATTAAGGATAATAACTAAAATCACTACAATTCATTGAGTTTTACCATGATGCAGGCACTATCCCAAGTCGTAAATGCTTTCCTTTCATTTTATCTTGCAACAATCTGTGAAATTGATGTTTGTGTCCCCTTGAACGGATGAAGTTCAGAGAGGTTCAGCATCAGCAGCCAAGGTCACACAGCCAGAATTTAAACCTAAGTGTGTGGAGACCCCAGTTGTGTGCTATTAACCACTGTTACATACTGTCTCCCAATTTCAACATGGATCCTTAAAAAAGAGCAAAACGTAACAATTTCTCTCTGATTTGCAGCTCTCACTATCTATGGGCACAACATGTGAGTCTGGACCTGTCTGAGAGCACTGTTCCCTGGCTGCCTGGCCAGCTGAGTCCGGGCAACAGCGGGATAGACACTGAGGTTCACCTGACCAGCTTAGAATAGGTGTTGCCGGGCACATTGGTGGTTAGAAGGCCAATCCAGCCCCCGTCTTAGACTGAGCCCTTAGGGACTTTGGGAAGAGCACTGTTATGGCAAGAGGCCACCCTTCTCTGTTTATTTCTGACGTTGGGACCTAAGAAGCCATTTGTTTATCAGTCAGAGGAGTAGTTGCACGAAGGAGATTATTATAAGGAAGACATACCTGCACCCAATAACATAAAATACACCTTGACTTTAATCCTGCTGGCTCAGTGTTACCTCAAAGTTTTCACCATTCCCTCCCCATCACTACCACTTGAATGAAACTCACTGCTTCTCTTTGTAAAACAATATCCAGGTTCTCAAAATAACTCGAGTATTATAGGACAGGAGCATCTCTGCTGTCTATTAATTTAGGTAATGGAAAGTTGAATTTTAATGACAAAATGTACCAATGAAAATTTCTATCCCTGCTACAGTTTTATTTAAAGAATGATTATCAGGACAACAGACTGTTCTTAAAATCAGTATAGTCTAATAAGTATAAAACCTTTTTAAAAATTAAATGCAATCAGCTCTTCATTTATAGGATACACAAATAATAAAATTATGCCCTCAAAGAGTTGAAATAGCTTGGATTTAAGCTAAACTCAATTAAGAAAAATAAACAGGTATATAAGGTGAAATTTGCCATTTTCCCACAGAAGGTACCAGCCAAGAACTATATGGTTCCACGATCAGATTTGCTGCAGGTAAATTATTTATACAAATTCTAAAATTTGGCTGGGTGTGGTGGCTCATGCCTGTAATCCCAGCACTTTGGGAGGCCAATGCAGGCAGATCACGAGGTCAGGAGTTTGAGACCAGCCTGAACAATATGGTGAAACCCCATCTTAAAAAAAAAACAAATTCTAAAATATAAGATTAAAAATATTTATTTATTTCTGAGACAGGGTCTTGTTCTGTCTCAGGCTGGAGTGTGTTGTCACGATCATGACTCACTGCAGCGTTGTCACGATCATGACTCACTGCAGTCTGGACCTCCCACATTCAAGTGATCCTTCTGCCTTAGCCTCCTGAGTAGCTGGGACCCCCAGGTCCACAGGCGTGAGCCACCAGGCCTGGCTAATTTTCTTATATTTAGTAGAGACAGGGTCTCACTACATTATCTAGGCTGGTTCCACTCCTAGGCTCACATGATCCTCCTCCACCGGCCTCCCAAAGCGCTCGGATTACAGGCTTGAACCACCGAGCCTGGTCTATACAAAAAATTTCTGCTGGATGTGGTAGTTCATGCCTGTAATCCCAGCACTTTGGGAGGTCTAAGGAAGAGGATCACTTGAGCCCAGGAATTTGAGACCAGCCTGGACAATGCAGTGAGATCCTGTCTCTTAAATTTATGTATGTATTTTTCTACTTGGATGATAGTCACCACTATAAATCACATTAATTATTTAAAACTCTTTGCCCCCAAATGAAAATAGCATTTTTTTCTGATTGTAGAAGGAATTTCTATGTTCTAAACAATGAAAACTTAAAATTGAATGAGTCCCTTATTTCTCCAAGAGAAGGTATCCAGTCTCTTCCATCACTATAAATCACAAAAGTAAAGACACTAAGTTGGTTCCCATAGTTACCCTCTGAACACTTTAACAATAATGACTGTCCGGCCGGGCGCGGTGGCACAAGCCTGTAATCCCAGCACTGTGGGAGGCCGAGGCGGGTGGATCACGAGGTCAAGAGATCGAGACTATCCTGGTCAACATGGTGAAACCCCGTCTCTACTAAAAATACGAAAAATTAGCTGGGCATGGTGGCGCGTGCCTGTAATCCCAGC
>NW_016107335.1:9067771-9075319 GCF_001604975.1 Cebus imitator
TAAAATTAGCATTATTTTTTTCCCACTTTAACCCAGTGGTTCCTTATCTTATCTTGAATTAATCAATGCCTCACCAAGCCAATTTATCCAGTGATACATTCTGAAATAGGTTTAGGGAAAGAAAAAAAAAACCTCAAATGTTTTAGAGTGTTGCTAAAAAGCAAGTCAATATTCAGACCAATTTAAGTCAATCTCTGGTGTATTTAATCATACAGTAGACAAATTGAGAGAAATAGACACATTTTCCTTGCCCAAATTGGTGCCAGCTCTTCGGAGTCTTGGAATAAACATTAATTGCATACAAACATGCTTGGGTGTTCATTTTACCAAAAAGATTAACTCTCATTAGTATGTAATAATCACAGAACAGAATCCCAGAATCTTATTTAAAACTCTTCGCCACAAATGAAAATAACCTTTTTTTCTGATTATAGAAGGAATTTCTATGTTCTAAACAATAAAAACTTGAATGAGTCCCTTATTTCTCCAAGAGAAGGTTTCCAGTCTCTTCCATAGCTATAGAAGAAATCAATTTTATTTACCACCCAGTATGAGGACTTTTAATCATCTCTACACCTGTGAAATTACTTGGAAGAGTTCATCCCTTCTCCATAGCACTAAATCTGTAATATATTTTAGAATCTCTTTCAGATTCAGGATATGAAATCTTTATCAAATTTATAATGATGAGCCAAATTTTTTTGCACTTCATCTGTCAGTGTTTTCAAGCTTTTGTTTGCAGCCCCCAGAATCCCTTGTTTAAATAAAACAATTTTCAGAAGCTAAATATGTAAAATAACTCGTGCCTTAGATGCTGGATAGGAGCCAAGCCTACCCACTCTGGTGCCCCCCCTCCCCCCCCACCCGTCTTCCCAAACTCCCGCTGTACTGAGGGGTCTCCAAGGTGGAAGCTCACTTCCAACACCTCTCTGCCCTGGGCAAGTCAGGGTTCCTTTTCTCTTGCTTCAACTTTTTCTAGCCTCAATCCAAACTCTGTATGTTTAATTTATCCAGTGACACACTCCATGCTTACTTAATTCTTCGAAAGAACACAGCTTCTTAGGTTTATTTTTTTCTTTGTGGGATATGCACGCTTTTCTATTCTCCATGACCACTACATTACTTGGCAGATTTCTTATCAGAAAATGGTAGGTCACTATAACCTTGCCAGTGAAATCCAGAGAGCTAACACCCACCGAGAATCACTGGAAGGCCGAGGAAGACAGCAGGACAGATGTCTTAAGCCCTGTGAGAAAGCTACAAGGACGTCCCCCGCACCCCAACCCCCATGTTATTTTTACAGCAAACGCTTCCACGGTGAAGATACAGGTGCAAGGTGCAGCCTCGCAAGGCCCCTGGCCACACACGCATCACTGCGAGAACCTGGAGGGTCCCCTCCGCCGGGCTTTCCGGAGCTTGGCGCGTGCTCTGAGCGTGCACTCAGCGGCCATTGTGTGTTTGATTTTCCCCAAGGGCAGGGCCGACTTTTGTTCTTGTCGCGCTTGCTCCGGAGTCTGGCGCACAAGAGGTTCTCAGTGAAAGCGAAGTGAACGGATGAACAAGCCACAGGTGACGATGTGCGGGAAGAAACACGGGCACAATCCCAAATCTCTGCCCAGCTGGGATGGAGATGATTTTTCCTCGTTAAAACGGATCCACTTTAAAAACTATCACTTGGAAATTGATTTTATCATTCCTTCTGCTGTTTCAGCCCCAATATTCGGTAGAGTCCCCGGATCACCACCAGATCCGTTGCAAGTGGCTGGTGTGAGGCAGAAATCCTCGTCCGCGGCCCTGCTTTGCGGCAAGGTCACCCAACTGCCTGATAAGGAGTCCAGGGACCCGCCGCGAGCGGGACTGCGGGGGACAGCGCCGGGCACGCCGCGTGGCGCCCCAGGCCCGCCCGCCCTTCCTGGCTGGGTATGAACGCCAGACGCGCCCGCGCGCGGAGACCCCGGGCTTCCTCGCGTTCAGTGGCCTGCGCGCCCGTGCCTTCCTGCTCCCCTACGGCAGCGGCACGCCGGGGCCTAGAGGACCCGGGAAGGGGCCCTGTCCCCCGAGCCAGGCCTTCAGCCCTGTCCAGGTCCCCTCGAGTCCCCCCGGCTCGCCCAGAGCTCAGCAGGTCCCGTCCTCGGTCTCCCCGCCGGCCTCGCGGCTCCACCGCTGCCGCCCGAGAGGCCCTGCGCGAGCCCCTGAAATCCTGCGCCCCCCATTCGGCGCCTGTGGGACGGGGCACAACCGTGTCGGTCTCAGCGGTGCCGTGACGAGTGCCCCTGCGAGCGAATGGGGCAAGGACTTAACACAAACTATTATATTTTTATTTTAAATATGTATTTATGGGTGTCTATCCATATTTTAAATATACACATTTTGTAGATTAAGTTAATTCTGATGGCTTGACCTTTAGACGTTGCTGTGTCTGGGCGTTTTTTCCCCGTCTGAGGAGACAGGGAGTGCGCGGCTGGGTGCCCAGCAGGGCGCGCCGGCGACCCACCGGCTGGCTCCGGGGCCACGTCGGGCCGCGCTAGACCGCGCGCTGCCCCCTGCCGGCCAGAGCCGGGGAGGCCCCGGAGGCCGCGGCGCCCGCACCTGGCCGCTGGCGGCCGCTCTAGGAAGGCGCGCGGGCTTCTCGGTGGTGGCGCGGGGGCTGCCTAGCGCCATGGACCCGCTCGCCCCAGCCCCGCCTGCCATCGCGGGCCCTTCCTCCGCCGCAGTGCAGGAGCCGCCCGGCGGCAGCCCCGAGCCAGACCTGGTTAGCGGGAGCCGCTCTCAGGTTGGTTTCTTGCCCTCCCAGGCCAGCTGGCTCAGGCCCCGGCAAACCCCGTGCAAACACAGTTGGTGCAAACAAAGGTGCGGCCGCAGGTATCTGAGAGCACAGGAAAAATGAGACCCGTCCCACCCCGAAGGCTCAGCCCACGGCACGGGAGAGCGCAGAAGGCACGGAGGGCCGTGGGGTCCCAGAAGGAGAGGGGACCCCGAGAATTGAGCCCGAACTTCAGGGCTGATGAAGCGCCTTCCTGGGCAGCATGCATTCCACGACTTTTCTCGCTGCGCAGATGAGAAGCCGAGGCCCAGGCCCAGCTCCTGGCCGCTCGCTGTTTGTCCCATGCGGAGGTGGGCCTGGAGGCGCCCTTTGATGATAGGCTGCACTTTTTTTCCTTGATATATTTTCAAATGTCTGCCTAGACATTTCCGAAGACTACATTCTTTAGCCCAGCCTGCGGTGGCCCCCCGAAAAAAGAAAACAAACAAATGCTATGTAAAGACTAACCTAGAGCGGAACTGCCTGGCTCAAGGGCACGGGCGTTTTCTAAGGCATTGGGGGCAACGGGTCGGCCGTCTCCCCTGGTTCTGTGGGGAGCAGGCAGGGAAGTCCCGCTCGGTGGGCCGGCGGGAAGGCTGCAAGCTCGGGTGCATTTGAGGGTCGGTTGCCTCCGTGTGAGTGACGCGCAGGCAGCTCGGGCTCTGCCCTATTGTGGGGCCTCACTCTTAACGGGTTGGAAGGCTCTGGGAGCACTGGGCAGCCTGGGAATCTTTTGAAAAAGTAAATTTGATCATCGTCCTCTCTTGCTTGGGCGGTTCCCCACTGCTCTTAAAGTCCAAAATCTACTCAGGGCCCACGAGGCCCTGCCTGCCTCCTTGGCCCTGTCCCGGGTTCCTGTAACAAAGTGCCACAGACTGGGGGGCTTTAAACAACAGAAATGGATTCTCACAGTTCTGGAGGCCAGAGGTCCAAGATCAAGGTGTGATCTGGCTCGGTTCTTACCGGAGGCTCTGAGGGACACCCGTCCCAAGCCACTGTCCCATGCCCCTCTGCTGGCTTCGCAGTGGATGCAGCGTGGCTGCGTCACTTGGCCTGCTCCCTGTGCCTCTTCTCTTCTGATGAGGGTTAGCAGTCGGATTGGACCGACGGCCCAGCTGCTCCAGGATGACCTCGTTTTAATGCAATGACCCTATTTCCAAATAAGATCACCTTCTGAGGTTCTTGGAAGGACATGAACTTTGGGGAGACAGTGCTCAGTCCACACAGGCTGCCTCCCAGACTCCAGCAACCTGACCTTCTCTCTGCTCTTGGCACCCACTGCCTCAGGCTTCACCCATGCTGCCCAGCTTCCCGTGCCGCTCATCTCCCAGCTAACGTTCCTTAACGTTACTTCCTCCTGCGCGGTGCTGTGGAAACATCACTCTCTCAGAGGAGGCCTCTGGAACTCCCCAACTTAGGGTAACTAAGGCCTCTAGAATACCCCAGCTTAGGGTAACTAAGGCCTCTGGAACACCCCAGCTTAAGGTAACTAAGGCCTCTGGAACTCCCCAACTTGGGGTAACTAAGGCCTCTGGAACACTCCAGCTTAGGGTAACTGTGGTGCCTACTCTCCGCTTCCCTTTCTGGGCTCACAGCACTTAAGACAGTTATTGAAGTGACACCTAGCTACAATGGATGTTCATGTGTGCGTCCTCCACTCATCTCTGCTCCTCAAGGGCAGAAACCAGGTCGACTGGATGAACAATAACCTTAAATGCATGGCCAAAGGGGCTTATAGACTGACCCAGGAAGCCCGTCTCAACAGTCAGACCCGCTGTGACGAAGACCTGTACCAAGCCCACTACAGAGTCTCTCATGAAATGCTCAGAGACGTGCCCCTGCCCATGGGAGGGAGATCCAAATCCAGACTCCACTCTCCCTGAGATGGCACAGGAAACAAATGCCACCTCCTGACCCAGCTCACAGGGCCCTTCATGGCCTGACCCCACCCCACCTCCCTCACCTCCAAGTGGAATCGCTGTCCTGCTCTGCCCCCTCTGCTAGCCTTGTTCTTGCTTCATCCTGCTAAGCCACTCCAAGTGGGTCATTCTATCCAAGGCCTGAGATCCTTTGCATCCAGAATTTTAGTTATTTTTATCTACTTATTTTTTGAAACAGGATCTGATTCTGTCACCTAGAATGGAGTGCAGTGGCACGATCATAGCTCACTGCAGCCTCAACTCCCCAGGCTCAACTGATCCTCCAGCCTCAGCCTCCAGAGTAGCTGAGACTACAGGTGCGTGACGCCATGCCTGGATAATTTTTTAAAAAATCTTTTGTACAGATGAGGTTTTGCCATGTTACCCAAGCTGGTCTTGAACTGTGTTCAAGTGATCTGCCCACCTCAGCCTCCCACAGTGCTGGGATTGCAGGTGTGAGCCCCCACAGGCATCCAAATTTTTATTCACTGGCTTCTTATCATTCAGATTTCCCTTCCAATCATTGTTTCCTGACCATCCCTCCTGTCTTCCATCAGAATACCCTGCTTTATTTTCCTGTAGTGTTTTTAATATCTGTGATGATTTCATTCATTCATTATTTTGCTTGGCTGTCACCCTGCACCTCTGGGAATGTAGCCCCATGGGGGCAGGGCCTTGTTACTTTGCCTCATTCACTGCTGAGTCCTCAGTGTGTAGACTAGATCTTGGAACATAGTGTATTTGTTGAATGACTAAATGAGTCACTTAGTCCCCCTGAATCTGTTTCTTCAGCTATAAAATGGGGCCAGTCTTAATTACTTCCTAGGATATAACAATTGCACCTGCCTCAGAGAGCTATGAGGATTCTGCGGGATAGTGTATGTAAGCCTCAACATAAACACTCAGCACACGTGAGCCACTATTCCTAGCTCAGATTCACCCATCCTCACATGGAGAGGGCAGGACTGGGAATGAGGTGGTAACGCTGTCAGATCCCAGTGATCAACTCTCTGTTCCTCCAGTTATCCAACCATTACTAGAAAAGATGGAAGAAGTGCAGTATTGTGGGAAAAGCCGTGGACTTGGACAGAGAGGTCTTGTAATTGAATTCCTTGGAAATGTTCTGAGGCCGCATCCTCCTGTGCAAAATGGAAATATTCCTATACAGTAAAAGCATAAGTGAGGCCAGGCATGGTGGCTCATACTTGTAATCCTAGCACTTTAGGATACTGAGGCACGAGGACTGCTTGAGCCCAGGAGTTCAAGACCAGCCTGGTCAACAGAGCGAGACATTGTCTCTACAAAAAAAAAAAAAAAAAAAAATTAATCCTAGCTACTTGGGAGGCTGAGACGGGAGGATCGCTTAAGGGCAGGAGTTTGAGGTTAGAGTGAGCCACGATTGTGCCACTGCAATCCTGAACAACAGAGCAAGCCTTGGTTCAAAAAGAAAAAAAACTTGATTGAGTACATTGTGTGTAAGTTATAAAGCACTTATTTCCCAAGTTAGCATTCCTTGGATTCTTTTTTGTCTTAATTAAGCAATTATGTATTAATTATGTCAAAAGGAAATGATATTGCTTCTAATTACTAGAGGAGATATGCTTAAATTTGTAATATTTATGGGTTTTTCTGATTTTCAAAGGGATACATTTTATTGCAGAAAATGTGAATATAGAGGAATATAAAGAAAAAGTTCTAAAATCACCCATAACCCCCGTATCCACGTTTTAGTCCTCACATGTGTTCCCTGGAGCAAACAGTGCAAGTGAAGGGCATCCTCATGGAACTGAGATGCGCTTGGTGGATGATCCAGGAAACTGACAGGTAAGTGGCTTCCTGGAAGGCCATGGAAAGGACCTGCGCCTGTTCCATGCGCTGATGCTTGTTTGACTGAGTCCTGGGAGTGGCTTGGATGGGAGGGAGGGCACAAGAAAGGGCTGTGGACCTATATACGACATTTAACTATAGATTAAGAGCTTCCAGTTTGAATTGAGGTGCTTCTGGGGGCCCTTAAACTTAAAAAATAATTTCAGCTGGGCGCAGTGGCTCACGCAGTGGCCCAGCACTTTGGGAGACCAAGACAGGTGGATCACGAGGTCAGGTGATTGAGACCATCTCCTGGCCAACATAGACAAACCCCATCTCTACTAAAAATAAATTTAAAAAAAATTAGCTGGGCATGGTGGCACACGCCTGTAATCCAGCTACTCAGGAGTCTGAGGCAGGAGAATAGCTTGAACCCAGGAGGCGGAGATTGCAGTGAGCTGAGATTGCACCACTGCACTCCAGCCTGGCAACAGAGTTAGGATCTGTCTCAAATAATAATAACAATAATAATTTTGTAGTGGTTTAGGAAAATAGAACAATTACTGAAAATACCAAAAAGTATAAAGAAGAAGTAGTCACTAACAATCTCACCACAGAACTCTTATTAGTTCAAAATATTTCCATTTGGCTTTTTGTTTGGTTGACTCTATTTATTTTTACCTTTGAGATAATTCCCCCTCACATTTAACATCGTGATTCCCAACCATGGCTGCACACAGGAATCCCCTGACAGTGCAAACTGTCAGTATCTGTTATCACCCTAGATATTCTGATTCAACTGATCTGCCCCCTCCTGCCTGCATTAGTAGTTTTACAATCTCTCTAGGCAATTCTTAGGTAGAGTCAGAATTGAGAATCACTGACTTACCATGTAATTCACATTTTCTTGTGAATTATATCAAACATTTTAAATAGCTACATAGTTTTCTATCATGCAGATATGCCATAGTTTCTTAATTACCTCTCTAATATTAGGCATTTCATTTTTTTTCTTTTCTT
>NW_016107335.1:9075344-9083172 GCF_001604975.1 Cebus imitator
CTGTTTTGCTTTGTTTTGAAAGACAGGGTCTCGCTCTGTGGCCCAGGCTAGAGTGCTGTGGTGTGATCTTGGCTCACTGCAACCTCTGCCTCCCGGGTTCAAGCGATTCTCTTGCCTCAGCCTCCTGAGTAGCTGGGATTACAGGCACACACCACCACAGGCCAGCTAATTTTTGTATTTTTAGTAGAGACAGGGATTCAACATATTGGTCAGGCTGGTCTCAAATTCCCGACCTTAGGTGATCTACACCCCTCAGCCTCCCAAAGTGCTGGGATTACAGGTGTGAGCCACTGCACCCTGCTATCTATTTGCTTAAATTTTTAAATAACACTTAAGAGCACTTAAATATCTTTGAGCCAACATTGTTCATATTTCAGGCTTTTTCTGGGCTGGGTTCATAAAAATAAAATTACTGCTAGGTCAAAGGGAATTGTTTTAACTTATCTCTTATTTTATACTGCCTTTCCTCTTGAGAAAGACTGTACCAAGGCCAGGTGCGGTGGCTCAGGCCTGTAATCCCAGGACTTTGGGAGGCTGAGATGGGTGGATTGCTTGAGGTCAGGAGTTGGAGGTGCCTGGCCAACATGGTAAAATCCTTTCTCTACTAAAATACAAAAAAATCGCCAGATGTGGTGGCAAGCAGCTGTAATCCTAGCTACTTTGGGAGGCTGAGGCTGAGGATCTCGGCTCACTGCAACTCAGATGGTGGAGGTTGCAGTGAGCCAAGATTTCTGCACTCCAGCGTGGGTAACAGAGCAAGACTCCATCTCAAAAAAAATAAAAATAAAGATAAAAAATTGTACCAGTTTGCAGGCCTAAAGTAGTACTGTTCTTACCATACCCCTGCCAGTAGGAGGATTCTATTTTAATTTTTGTCCATTTCAATACAGGAAAAATGTTAAATGGCTTTGTTTTCATTTGCACATCTTTGGTTTTACTAAGATTTATTTTGACTTACTGAGATAATATTTGTCCTCGTCTACCAACTATTTCCTTTTGTGAATTGTCTTTTGATGGCCTTTGCTAATATATGTGGGAAGGACATTAATTTGTAATATTTTGACTGTCACGATATAAATATTTTCCCAACTTGGTGTTAACCTTTTGGTTTTGTGTTAGAGATAGAATGCTTGTTCCTAGGTACTGCAAGGAAAAATTTGCATTCAGACAAAAAGTTTCTCAGCAAGGCAATTTTACTTTCTGCAGGAAGGGTGCTGTCTGTCAGCAATCTTGCCACAAAAGCACAATGAACAAAAGAAAGGCAGGCATATTTATTCTTTTTTTTTTTTTTTTTTCCTGAGACAAAGTTTTGCTCTTCTTGCCCAGGCTGGAGTGCAGTGGTGAAATCTCGGCTTACTGCAGCCTCTGCCTTGTGGTTTCAAGTGATTCTCCTGCCTCAGCCTCCTGAGTAGTTGGGATTACAGGCATGCACCACCACCCCAAATAATTTTTTGGATTTTTAGTAAAGATGAGGTTTCACCATGCTGGTCAGGCTGGTCTCGAACTCCTGACCTCGGGTGATCTGCCCACCTCAGCCGACATATTTATTCTTTATGAATTGGGTCTACTGCTGTGTCTGATCTCTGTTGGTTGGAGCTGGACCTCATAACCTAATCTAAACTTGATTGGCTAACAACTTAAAACTTTTCTAAATAGATAAAGGCAATGAAGAATAAAGGAAAAGTGGAAGTTTAAATAAGGAAGGGAGAGGAAATTGCTTTCGAAAGGACTTAGAAAAGTAATAACATAAATATCTTGGTTAAAGTACAAGGACATAGAATGTACTTGTTCTTTTATATCTAACAGTTACATAGGATAGCGCTTAACAAAGACTCACTAGTAAAAAGCAAGAAGGCCTTGAAGAAACTTAGTCTTTAAAAGAGACTATTATTTTTAACTATTGTTATTATTCTTTAACAAGAAGGGAAACTTTGAAGAGGAACTTTTTACTTTCTACATTTTGTTTACATACCTGAACCCAACCTTTAAAGCGTATGTAGCCGAGTCTGTTGGTATTTTCTGCTGGGATTTGTTCCAGTGTGTATTAGAAAGTCCAGAAATCAGTTAGATGTAATTTATACTTTCTTATGCTTTTATTTATGTTTGATATTTTATGTGTAATAATTTAATCCACTTGGACTTCATTTTGGTCTATAACATGAAGTTTAGTTGCCACTTAATTATTTTTCCGAAATGGCCAACTAGGTCTCCCAGTGAAACGTCTGTAAATAACTCTTCCTTTCCCCTACGAATCTGTGATGTGTGGGTTGAGTGTTCGGACTTTGGCGCCAGACCGCTGGACTCTGCATTTCCACTTACCAAGCATTTGACGTTGGGCAGCTTATTTAACGTCTCCGTGCCTCAGCTTTCTCATCTGTAAAGTTGGGACCGCAATCACAGCGCCCGCCTTATGGAGTCGTCGTGAACATCGCTGCTCTGTAAACGTGAGCTTCTCTTTCATTCAATTCGTGCGTGCACTGTGGGGTGCGCCCAGGTCCGCGTTCCAGGTGTTTGGTCCCCGCGCCGAGCCCATGCTTGTGTCCTGGCAGACGCTGATGTTTAGTGGGGCAGGCTCTCTCCTGCTGCTGTCGCTGTTTGGTTCTCTTGGCCTCCGTCGCCTATTTTATTTTAGGAAATAAATGGTCTACCTCTTTTTCACTGCCCCAGGCCCTCTGTTTTCATCGCAGATAAGCAGTTAGTTGAAAAAGACAATGTACCATCATCAGATAAAGGCCTAGGAAGGTCTTCGTGGTTTGCAGAGAGAATGGGTGTGGGGGAGGGCCCTGAGTGACGTCAGAAGATCGTGGGAAGAGGACAGAGATGGAGAATAAAGATGAGGAAAGCAAAGAGGGAAAGCGCCCGAAAGGGACGGATAAAGAAAAGGTTCGAGGTGAGGATGGCCGACGGAGTCAACGCGGTGGGCTGGGGCTGGCGCCCCCAGAGCTCGGCGGGGCTCCGGGTGGCCTGTGCTTTCTTGTCTTGGTAATGAGAGATTCCTGAACTTCTGCTGTGGGCAAAGACAGTGACCGAGGCAATCGATTCCCCAAACTCGGGGAAGAAAGTGTGTAGGAGTGTGATGGGAAGAGCGCAAAGGCCGGAACTGGGCGCCGGTGGAAAGCACCGCCCAAAGCGCGGACGCTGCAGCGCTGTACCCAGCCTGCGTGTGGTGACTACAAAGGTGTGAATCCGCTCCCTTCCAACGGGAGGGGGTATAGCTCAGGGGTAGAGCATTTGACTGCAGATCAAGAGGTCCCCGGTTCAAATCCGGGTGCCCCCTATGCCATGACTTTTAGAGGTAACCCTGCAGACCTTCTAGAGCTGTAATATGGGATCTCCTCTACCCTCACACTCCCAGAGAGTGGTTGGTGGAGTTTCCCATCCTACATTTCTTGTGACCCACACGGGGGTCAGCCAGGGGCTGTTGGCTCCGAGAAAGGTGTAGAAAAGCCCCGCGGGTTTCCTGGCTTTGGTAGTACCTCGTATCTCACGCACCTGCACCCCTGGAGCCACAATCAGGTTCCCAGCCACCCGTATTGTTCAAGCAAGGATGATTTGGAGAGGACACTGGGATGCTAAATTATATGCTTTTTGGAAATTTTTATTTTTTGACTAACAAATTTGTTTTAGTATTTTTAGTGTTTTGGTAGACAAAATACTGAATAGCTATTCTATTCACTAGCAATTTTCAAAAACACTTGTAGAAAGTGCATAGTACCATAACGAAATATTTTATTATACTAAATCAGCTCTGTCACAAAATAGTTTGTTTTCATATATATGACGTAAAAAAAAAAAAAAA
This sequence comes from Cebus imitator, assembly GCF_001604975.1. Classification (NCBI taxonomy): domain Eukaryota; kingdom Metazoa; phylum Chordata; class Mammalia; order Primates; family Cebidae; genus Cebus; species Cebus imitator. The sequence goes on from NW_016107335.1 coordinate 9,079,144, forward strand.
AACCCTCACGCTTTATCTGAATCGGTAGACTATCCCAGCCTGTCTGGATGGATTTGTGACTTGTGTGTACACCACATCTGGTTCCAACTACATCCTGCTGAATTTTCTTAGCATTTACTAAAGACTTCCTTGTCAAGTATATTGTTTTTATCACAGTGCTGTGCTCCCTAAATTGCACCCTTGTATTGTTGCTGCACAGAGTTCTACCTTCAATACTGCACTTTTAAACCGAGTACACCAGCATTCACAATAATGGCAATGGTTTCACCTTTTATAAAATGAACTTCCGGCCGGGCACGGGTCTCACGCCTGTAATCCCAGCACTTTGGGAGGCTGTTAGTGGATCATCTGAGGTTGGGAGTTCGAGACCAGCCTGACCAATATGGCGAAACCCCATCTCTACTAAAAATACCAAATTAGCCAGGTGTGGTGGTGCATGCCAGTAATCCGAGCTACTCAGGAGGCTGAGGCAGGAGAAGTGCTTGAATCCAGGAGGCAGAGGTTGCAGTGAGTCTCACCATTGCACTCTAGCCTGGGAAACAGGAGTGAAACTCCATCTCAAAAAAAATAAGAAGAAAAGAAAAAAGAATGAACTTCCAAAAGCTTTAGTTCCATTAATTAGATGCTGGGACTACAGACCTGAAAGGGGATTGTCCTCAATAACAGACTTATGTTCACCTTTTTAATGATGGCCTTGTAGTTCTTCAACTTCATGAATCACCAGCTTACCGACTCATTATTTTGCAGGATGTTTTCCTCAGAAAGCTTTGTCTCTATTGGCTGGTGGTGAGGGTGCACAGGAAAGAGAAGAAAGTCAAAGGAGGGTATCCATGCTCCTCCTGAGGTGTGAGATTGGGATTCTGGAGCAGAAATCAAAACTTTGGAGTCACGGTCTTTTCTTTTTTTCTTTTTTTTTTTTTTTTTTCAGACAGGGTCTTGCTCTGTTGCCTAGGCAGGAGTGTCACAGCATGATCATGGCTCGCTACAGCCTTGACCACCTGGACTCAAGCAGTCCTCCCACCTCAGTCTCCAGAGGACCTGAGACTACAGGTGATTTTATTTTTCAAGGATTTTTTTTTTAAATTTTATTTTAGGTTTGGGTGTACATGTGAAGGTTTGTTACATACATAAACACACTTCACAGGGGTTTGTTGTACATATTACTACATCACCCACGTATTAAGCTCAATACCCAATAGTGATCTTTTCTGCTCCTCTCCCTCCTCCCACCCTCCCCGCCTCAGGTAGACCCCAGTGTCTGTTGTTGTTTCTTCTTTGTGTTCATAAGTTCTTATCATTTAGCCGCTACTTATAAGTGAAAACATGCAGTATTTGGTTTAATGTTCCTGCCTTAGCTTGCTAAGGATGATGGCCTCCAGCTCCATCCATGTGCCTGCAAAAGACATATCATTCTTTTTATGGCTGCATAATATTCCATGGTGTGTACATACCACATTTTCTTTATCCACTCTATCGCTGATGGGCATTTAGGTTATTTCCACGTCTTTGCTATTGTGAGCAGGCTACAATAATCATTTGTGCGCATGTGTCTTTCTGGTAGAATGCTTTACTCTCAATAATGGGATCAAGCAGTACTGCTTTTGGCTCTTTGCGGAATCACCTTACTTCATTCCACAATGCTTGAACTAATTCCACTCCCACTAACAGTGTATAAGGGTTCCTTTTCTCTGCAACCTTGCCAGCATGTGTTATTCTTTGACTTTTTTATAATAACCATTCTGATTGGTGTGAGATGGTGTCTCATTGCGGTTTTGATTCTGACACTTAACACTGATTTGGGGTAAGTTGCTTCAATTCCATATGTCATTGTCATTGGTGATGATGGTGGTAGTGGTGATAGTACTACCATAAATAATTTTTAAAATTATATATATGAAGTTCTTACAATTTATTTAGAACATTGTAAGTGTTCAAAAACATTAGGCATTATAGTAAATGTAGTGTCTTGGGTGTGGCTACACAGGTGAAATATGCTAAGGAGGCGTGTCCCTTAGGCAAGCAGGCATAGCTGAGGGGTAGATCATTTGGCTGCAGACCAAGTGGTCCCTGGTTCAAATCTGGGTGCCCTCTATTCCCATGTTTCCTTCCCTTTTTCCTATCGGGTTTTTTGGTAATGTTCCCCTTCCCATTAATGTCACTACAAATTTCAGCTGGAAAGCTTACCCCTATGACACCATTAAAGGAACCTGGAGACTATAAAATTAAATTAGGTAGAAAAAAAAACAAGATGCATATGCTATGCTATCATTTGTGTTTATAAAAAAGGCGGGAGAAAATATGTACTAGTCACACATACAAATGATCTATGGAAGAATATGTAAGAAACACCAAACATGGGCTTCCCCCTGGTGAGTGGAGTTTTGGTAGATAAGAGGGAGAATTTTCACTGCTTACTTTTTCATTCCTATAGAATATTGTATTGTGTGAATTCTGTGAATTCAGCATTTATTTTTAAAATATACATTTTTTATTTGTTTTTATTTTTTTTATTTTTTATTTTTAAGAGATGCGGCTTCCACTCTGTTGCCCAGGTTGGAGTGCAATGGTGCTGATGGTGGCAGGAGGTAGGCAGGTTTCTAGACAGGAAGGGACGGGTCCCAGATGAAACCCCACCTTCAAGCCAAGATGGACTGAAGCCTGGGGGCCAGGCTGCCAGTTCCCAGTGAAGTCTGCTACCCGGAGTGAAAAAAATCTCCTTGATGCCTTTTGGCCAGTCAAGTGGTGCTTTTTCCAAGCCCACCCATGGACCAATCAGCACGCCCTTCTTCCATTCGGAGCCCATAAAAATCCCTGGACTCAGCCAGACTCTCACACTCTGGGATTACTTGCCTGTGGACAGGAGCTACCTACTTTGGGTTTCCTCTCTGCTGAGAGCTGTTTAGTTGCCCAATAAATCTTACCTCTTTCTTGCTCACCCTCCAGTTGTCCAAGTAGCCTTATTCTTCCTGGACACAGGACAAGAACTTGGGACCCACCACATAGTGGGAGCAAAAGGAGCTGTAACACTTTCCTGGCCAGCTCACCAAGCTGTGGGCAGTGATACACTTCCGGACTGTGGGAGTGAAGAGTGGCAGCCCTTCTGAGGCCCAGACCTTGGGATTCCCTAAGCCAGAGCTGTAACACTATAGCCCTCCCACCCTCTGTCAGCAGTGACGGGAGGCAGGGCCAGGCCAGCACAGGAGCCGCAGGCCAGAGCTGGGCAATGGGACCAAAAGAGCTATGACACAAACAGGCTGAAATGCTCCCCCAAAACACCCCCACTCCACTTGCCACGCTGCAGGTGATGAGAAGGAGAGAAGAGCTTCGGGCCTCCCCAAGCCAGGACTGTGACATACCGTAACACCCTTTGGGGCTCTATGGTTCCTGGCATCTCTAAGCTTTTGGGCACCAATGTGTTCCCCTCCTCCCATTGCAGATGCCTGTGGTGGAAGCTGCTTGTAGTACCTCTGGTCCAGCTACAGCCTCACACAGAGCCAGCACCTGTGCTAGTGCAAGGCAGGGGATCTGGGCTGGTAGCATGAGCTGAGTGGGTGGAATGAGCTCAGTGGGCACGAGCAAAACTCAAGCAGAGGTGCTGCTGGCCCCAGAAGTTTCTGACTGGTGAAGCAATTCCAAAGTCAACACTGAAAGATCCTGTGACAGTGTGATGAGGGCTCACTGCGAAAGATCCAGTGACAGTACCATCAGGGCTCACTTCGAAGGGTCCTGTGACAGAGGGCATGATCGGGGCTCACTGCGAAGGATCCTGTGACAGTGGGATCGGGGCTCACTGCAAAGGATCCTGTGATAGCGCGATTGGGACTCACTGGGAAGGATCCTGTGACAGCGCAATCAGGGCTCACCGCGAAGGATCCTGTGACAGCGCAATTGGGGCTCACCGTGAAGAATCCTGTGACAGCAGGATCGGGACTCACCGTGAAGGATCCTGTGACGGCGCGATCGGGACTCACCGCGAAGGATCCTGTGACGGCGGGATCGGGACTCACCGCGAAGGATCCTGTGACGGCG
>NW_016107335.1:9083307-9086031 GCF_001604975.1 Cebus imitator
GATCGGGACTCACCGCGAAGGATCCTGTGACGGCGCGATCGGGGCTCACCGCGAAGGATCCTGTGACGGCGGGATCGGGGCTCACCGCGAAGGATCCTGTGACAGCGGGATCGGGACTCACTGGGAAGGATTCTGTGACAGCACAATTGGGGCTGTCTGCCACCTCAAAATTCTGGGCTCAAGGGACTGTCTGCCTCAGCTTGCCCAGTATCTGGGACTACAGCTACTGCCACTACGCCCAGCTAATTTTTTTTAAATTAATTTTTTATAGAGACTGGGGTCTTGTTTTGAAACTCCTGGCTTCAAGCAATCCTCTCACCTTGGCCTCCCAAAGTTCTGAGATTACAGGCATGAGCCACTGTGCCCAGCCTAAAATATGCATTTTAAACTCTAAAATAAATTAATTAAATTAGGTCTCACTCACAAGGACTGCTGGATCTAGACAGAAACACACTACTATTTTTGTTTATATTTGAAATTTTCCATAATAAGGGTCTGATTTTGAGGTTCTGATTTAGTTTTCTATCTTATATTAATAGAGTTCCCATTGGTGCGTGTGGAGAAAACTTTCTTTCCATACTTTTCTTAGCACCATAGAGACAGGCTGACATTTCCAATACGAACTCTGCTGAAAAACAAGGAGAAGCAAAGAAAGAAGGCACACTCAGAACCAGTTACCATGGTTTCTAGTTCACTAGCGTCACCAGAAACACAGGGCTAGGTGACAAATGTCCTTAGATACCTTAGCTGCTCTGCAGGTAGGTTCCTGCCTGAGGGATTTATGATTCATGTTGCCCAGAGATTTTTAAAACAGAAAAGTGCTTATCTCCAGTTTCTCCAAGGACCCCCCGACTTTTGTTCTGGGATGGTGATACTCCTGGAACCTGAAGATAAGTCACTTGAATGTAACATCAGCCCATGAAAATGAAACTAGAATCAGCAGGCACTGGGTGGGATTGAAGTCAGCAGAAGTGACCCAGAGAGACGTGTTTATGCAAAGGAACAACCAAAGTGACTTCTTCAAACTGAAAAAGAAATTCTTCTTCAAACAAGAATTTCCCCCAATACATCCTTTATGACTTAAGTTCAATGACAGCTTGTGTTTGATGGTAAAGGATTTTCTCCATGGCCTGAATTGAGACCACTGGAAAGCAGCAGGCAGTGGGAGCAGTGACCATCTGATGGCTGCTGTAGTGCATCCCGGGTCCAGGCACATGGGGCAGCGTGCCTCATCTGTGTCAGAGAGGGGAACGGATATGTTTGACGCTGCATGGGACCCCGAGGCAGCAGGAAACCAGAATGTTCCATACTCACATGTAGTCAAGATGATGTGGAGAGCCTAAAACCTATCCCCATCTCCAATGCTGTGGCACTTCGAAAGCCACTGCAGAATTTAGGGACAACACAGGGGAAATATTGGGGGGATTTATAGTTGAGTCATTACCTTTCTGTTGCCCAGCAGGACAGGACACAAAATAGAAATCAAGTTGTATCTGTAAAAGAATAAAGTCACAGATCCTCTACTCCTCAATTTGTGGACTGAGATTTGGGCACACATAGCAGATCACAGAGCCAAGACACTGGTAGTGACAACAGGTGCGTAGGTCCAGGAGACTGAGGGACAGCACTCAGTGACCTGCTAGGGATGAGCAAGGAGTCACTGAGGGTCTCAGTCTGGTGGATGCAAGATTTTGCCCTCTAGAGGGTGGACGATACTTTGGAACAAGAATCACTCATAATAACTTTCTATGACCTGAGAAAATCCCCTCAAGAGCCTTCAATTCCATCTGCTGTGATTGCAGCTCCACTAAGCAACCTTCTGATGGCTCTTAGTTTCCCAGGTAACCTGAAGGGCATTCTGGCTTATTATCTATCAGTCTTCAAGAGTCTAATTAGGGCTGCCTTGAGAGCCTGGTCAAATTAGGTTGCAACTACAAGTTCAGGGGTCTGGTGCGGCAAACCTGAGGCCCAAGCTCCATACTGACAACCACACTGAGGTTCTGCCAGTCCAGGATTTCTGGACGCCTTTCTGAAGCCAATCATTAGCACCCCAGTAAGGAGCAGATTGACTGCTGTAACCCAGCAAGTACCACGGTGGGGAAGGATAGGGAGAGAGCCTACCGGAGCCACTGGAGGTGGAGTTACTGTTGGGATTCACTGTTGTGAGCCACTCCATTGAGCTCCTGGACTCTGAGACTTTCACTTTGAGGAGTCAATCCTGGGGACATCCCTCTCTGGGGACATCTCACAAGTTTTGATGATAATATTTATTATTATTTGCTTCTAGGTATTTCTAATTTTTATTGTTATTTTTTCTTTGATCCATGAGGAATTTAGAAGTGGTTCAATTTTTATCAAAGCAGACAGGATTATTTACAAGCTATTTGTTACAAATTTCTGCCTTAACTACATTTTGTCGGAGAATGAGGTTTGCATTATGCTAATTCTTTATAATGTGTTAAAATTAGACTTGTAATATGGTCAATTTCTATAAATGTTCTATTTGTGCTTGAAAATGTACATTTATTATTGTTTCTGTTTTTGTTTTTGTTTAAGATGGAGTTTTGCTGTTTTTGTCCAGGCTGGAATGCAACGGCATGATCTCGGCTCACTGCAACTTCTGCCTCCCGGGTTCAAGTGACTCTCATGCCTCAGCCTCCCGAGTAGCTGAGATTACAGGCACCCGCCACCATGCCTGGCTAATTTTATATTTTTAGTAGAGAT
>NW_016107335.1:9086951-9105967 GCF_001604975.1 Cebus imitator
AAAAATACACAAAAAAAAAAAAAACTAGCTGGGCATGGTGGCACACCCTTGTAGTCCCAGCTACTCAGAGGCGGGAGGCTCACTGGGAGGTCAAGGCTGCAGTGAGCCACGATCATGCCACTACGCTCTAGCCTGAGTAACAGAGTGAGATGCTGTCTCAAAATAAAATAAAATGTACTTTACTGAGAGTTTGCTGATGGCAAATTCTCTCAATTTTTATCAATGAAAGTTTCTTATCTTTTCATTATTACTGAACAGTGGTTTAGCTGGTATCATAGTTAGGGTTCTTCAGAGAAACAGAACGAGCAGGTGGATAGATAGATAGATATAGATATAGATGACAGACTGACACAGATAGGTAGATCTGTCTGTCTATCTGTCTGTCTGTCTGCCTAACTAGAGATCAATTTTAAGGAGTTGATTCATGAACTTACGGAGTCTGGCAAGTCCCACTGTCTTCCGTCTTCAGCATGGGAATCAGGGAATAAGAATCCGCGTAGAGGAGGGGCAGGAGTGCCAACACCAGGACAGTGGCAACCGCAGAGAGAAGAGGGTCAGGCTGATGAGGGAAGGGAGAAGAACGGGTGTCCGGGACAGGCTCTCCTGGAGTCCTAGTCATGATCCCAGTAGAGGTAGGGCGAGGCCTTGAGCTCCCTGGGTCCAGTGTCCTAGGGAGCAAGGTGAGAGCTACGGTGATGCAGAGCTCTCCAGGCCTTGCTCTGACAGCCCTCGCCCCAGGGACAACCAAGCAGGAGCTAGAGGAAGGTGGACCCAGAGAGAGACTCCATAAAGGGAGCAGCACCTGGGCAGGTGGGTGATGCCAGTAACGCATAGAAACGAATCTGTGAGTGCGTCATGGCGGCGGCAAGGAGCCATGTTGCCAGTACCAGTTCCCTGAAGTTGAGAGCCCAGGAATAGCCAGAGATCAGAAGAGGCGTGGGACTGTGGCCTTAAAAGCCACAAATGAGAGAAGCCTGACACTGTAAAGGGTTTAGCTCAGTGGAAGAGCATTTGAAGAGCAGTTGAAGAGTATCAAGAGGTCCCTGCTTCAAATCCAGGTGTCACCTACAGTTTACTGGCTTTTATCCAGCAAAAGTATCTTGCTTCCTTCCTCTCCCACCCCTCAAAAGCCAGCCTCTAGGACTATAATGTCATATTTGTGACAGAGAAATAGGACGCAGCAGACAAGCTTTGCTAGCCTCACGATGACCTTTCTAGAAGGTTTTCTGCAGAAACCCTGTGGGGTATTTACGTAGGTTTAAATCCTGATTCTTCCTCCTGCCACCTGTGTCATTGTTAGCAAGTCACTGAGTCTCAGGATCCTCACAACCAGGACAACTGGGGAACTGGGGTCCTTGCGAGGCGGCCACGTGTGGACAAACCTGTATGTTATGCGACCCGGGAGCTCAACTTCCGCCGGTTTGCAGCTGCGACATTGCCAAGGCCTCCACCCACCTCATATGCAGGACTTGCTTCTGCTCCCTCTGGCCTTTCACCTGCCGCTCTGGTTGCTGTCTGGGCCCTGCCCGCCTGCCTTGGCTGCTTCCATTTCTGCTTGTGGACAGAGGGCAGTGCATCCATGAAATGTCCCAATGCGGAAATGCGGCTCTCACCACCTGACACAAACAAAACATATTCTTTCCAGAGAGCCTCCCTTCCCCCTGAACACAATAACCTAAGGGGAACAATTACCAACTCAGACTCCAGGCACCCCGCAGTGACTGCCCAGAGACTCCCGTATCCCTTCCCACACTCCGTGCAGCCCACCCCCACCACCCCTCATCCAGCATCCTCAAGAGGGAGGGGAGGAGAAAGGACGGGAACTTTCTTTCCACATGTACATGGGTGGAGGCAAATGGGTGCGTCTGGAGGGATGGTTCTACTCCACGAGCAAAAGCCTCCTCCAGATATCAGTTCAAACTGCCTAGGACAATCACTGGAACAAAATCATCTCCGGTGCAAAGTCCTATTACTTTTCCTCCCACTGCCCTTATTTTCTGATCGCAATTTCACCTGTAGCTGGGATCTATTTAAACTTCTAACTTCCAGGCATACCTAACTTTTTGCCTTTGGTGGGAAGAAAACTGACTACATAGAATAATAACAATAAAATAATTTATTTCTAAAAATAAATTTTCAAAATAAAAATATTAATAGCAAGAACATTGCACACCCTCAAGGCGTCCAAGCTGGGGTCCTCTGTATCTCACCTCCCCTGCTTCCATCTCAGCTCACCTTTCAGTCCAAAACGTTACCAGATCCACTCTGTTGCCCAGACTGGAGTGCAGAGGCCTGATTATAGCCCATTGCAGCCTCAAACTCTTGAGCTCAAGAAATACTTCCAACTCAGCCTCCTGAGTAGCTGGGACTACAAGACGTGTGCCACCATGCCAGGCTGATTTTTAAATTTTCTGTGGCGATGGGTCTAGCTACAATGCCCAGGCCGGTCTTGAGCTCCCGGGCTCAAGTTATCCTTCCACTTCAGCCTCCCAAAGTGCTGGGATTGCAGGCACGAGCCACTGCACCTAGCCAAAATCTTATTTTATTCCAAATTTTCATCCACTGTCTCTATCCCAACTGCCACGGCTTCATGTTCTCTTGCTTGAATCATTGTAACTCTAAAGTCAGATCCCTGTAACTCCTTCCACTGGACTATCCTATCCAATGTGGTCACCACCATGAGATTCCTAACAATCTGAGCAGATTATTTTCATCTCCTGAATAAAACCCTTTGTGGATCCTCAGTGTTCACAGGGCAAAACATAAACTTCATCCCATGGAACTCATGGCCCATGGCAATTTAGACTTTGCTGGCTTCTCTAGCCATTGTGCCCTCAATGCCTCCCATGGCCCACACTACACCTCCCACTGCTCCCCTGACGCACGTGATTCCTTGCCCAGCCTTTGTTTATACTGCATCCTTTACCCAAAATGCCCTTTTCTACTCACCTTCTTCACGTGGAATTTTGATTAGCTAATGCTGCAAAACAAATCACAGCAAATCTTAGAGCCTCAAACACTAATCATGTCTTACTTCCATGGTTTCTATTGGCCAGGAATTCAGGATGGGCTCAGATAAGCAGTTCTCATTTAGAGATCTCTCCTGCAGTTATAATTGTATGTTAGCTGGGGCTGTGTCATCTGAAGGCTTGACTGAGGCTGGAGGGCCTACTTTCAACATGGCTGTCTCCCATGGCTGGCAAGCTGATGCAGACCATGAGCTGAGGGCTTCAGTCCCTCTCCACATCAGCCTCCACAGGGTTGCTTGAGCATCCTCACAGCATGGAGGCTGGCTTCCCCCAGAGTGATAAATCTAAAAGACCAAGGTGGAAGCTGCCATGCTTTTATTGTCTAGCTTCAAAAGTCACACAGTGTCACTTCCATGGTATTATTTTTCTCTCTTTGTACCAAGCACTTTCTGACCTTCCGTCAAATTCTCTAGCTCTGGGCCATCCTCTTTACCTGCTGTGACTTCACAACTGCCACCTTTTTACTTGTAAGGACATGCCCAGGACTTCAAGCTTGCTTTCAGGAGCTGGCAGCACCAATTCTAAATAGCGGTCTTTTTTACTGCCATGAGCCACCCCTTTCTTGTCTTCACAACCGTTCAGGCTACTCTTCCTCAGTTCCAAATCAAAACATGCATTAATAGCCTTGTTGAAATTTAAGAACAGAAAGGCCAATCAACCCTCCTTGGTTAAACTCAACTGACATTTTTTTTTCTGATGCATAATTTTATTAAAGCCAGAGATGGTCATTTCTTCTAGAGAAACAAATCTCTGAGGTTAGAATGGAAGACAATGAAACAAGATATTCCACTTTATAATTTACCTTTGTCAAACTATCCCAGAGCATGCCAATTCTATTATGAAAGTATTACTTTGACATTATGAATCAAATAGGGCAGAAAACACAGAAGCCAAAAAACCTTAAATTCTGTAATCTTCAAGTCAATCATCATTTTCTTAGGTTTTTGAAGACCCGAAAAGAAAAATAAATTTCAAACAGCAGCACTCAAACACCATACACATTTGTAATCAGGCACAGCAATTTTTTTTTTTTTTTTTGAGATGCAGTCTCAGTCACCCAGGCTGGATTGCAGTGGCCTGATCTTGGCTCACTGCAACCTCTAGCTCCCAGGTTCAAGTGATTCTCCTACCTCAGCCTCCCGAGTAGCTGGGACTACAGGTGCACGCCACCACGCCTGGCTGGTTTTTTTATTTTTAGTAGAGACAGGGTTTCGCCAAGTTGCCCAAGCTGGTCTTGAACTCCTGATCTCAAGTGACCTGCCCACCTCGGCCTCCCAAAGTGCTAGGATTATAGGCATGAGCCCCCACACCCAGCCTAGCGGTCAATTTTAAGTTTCATATTTTCCAGGTTTTAGCTTAATAATTCTCATTACTTTTTTAGATTTCTGTCAGTTTTGTTTTGGGGCTATTTTGCCTTACTGGGCCTAAACAGAGTATTAAAATACATTAATTATCCATACTAAGAATAGAGTATAAGTGGGTTTCTCACTCCTGAGGGACACAAGTGGAAATAACACATCCCATGAACACAGGTGAATGCCCCTGGTTATCCCTGAGCTGGGTAGTTTCACACAATCATTTTTTTCTCTGAGGCCAAAGTCTGTGGTTTGATCATCTTAGCAGCTTCCAGAACAGAAAGTAGGTTTACTTTGTCTCCAAATTCTTTTTCTCGGTGCTCGAGAAGAATGCCCTGCTTTCCTGATCCCACCACAAAAACTCCCCCGAGGACGAAGACTTCTCCTCCAGGTTTCCAGAGAAGCCTCCATTCCAGGCTTGGAAGAAGTTGTACCACACTTCCAGATGGATAAATCCCATAAACATCATCTTCTGCCTTTGTGGACCATAGAACTTTTTCTTTTCATCCAGGAAGATTTCTCCTTTGAAATAAGGCTGGAAATCCTTCACTTCAGTCTTGATGTGCTCCTTTACCACTGCATAGAGGGGGCCACCAAGCTCGTCCAACTTGGGTTTCAGGGAGGACAGATCCGCAGCTTCGTCTGGACAGAGGAAACAGCCTGGCCTCCGCACAGCCATAATCACAGCTCCATTTTTTTCCCATAGATCCTTTGCTTTCAAAGTCCTTGGTTCATTCTCTAGTGCTTTCAGGTCAATATCCTCCAGGTACTTCAGTGCTGTTTTCTGGGGCTTGGACAGAAACATGTCTGTGTTGGCCAGCAGCAATGCCAAGGCAGCAGCCCCCAGGGCTCCCGCACCAATGGACCACAACCCCATGGTGAAGAAACTTGGGTCCTGGAGGAAAGACATTTCCGCAGTGTCGCCCTCCTGCTGGCCTTCTCCCGCCCCTACGCCCCTCAACTGACATTTTTTATGAGTATCTACTAAATACCAATGCTCCAGACATATGCAGATGAAGAATATTTGAACATTTCTCCTGCCTAAGACATGCTCAGAGCCAGATGGAAATAATGACAACAAATAATGTAGCACAAATAATATGTGCTACAGTTCCAAACAAAACCTTAAACTAAGGGAAAATAGAAAAGAGAAAAAGCAACTGAACCTGGGGCCAGGGAAAGGGAGAAAAGCCTTCAAAAACATGCCCAGTGCAGTGGCTCATGCCTGTAATCCCAGCACTTTGGGAAACTGAGGCGGGTGGATCACTAGAGGCCAGGACTTCAAGACCAGCCTAGCAAACATGGTAAAATCTCATCTAGACTAAAAATACACAGATTAGCTGGGCATGGTGATATGTGCCAGTAATCCCAGCTACTCAGGAGGCTGAGGCATGGGAATCACTTAAACCCAGGAGGTGGAAGTTGAAGTGAGCCGAGATCATGCCACTGCACTCCAGCCTGGGTGACCGAGCAAGACTTCATCTCAAACAAAACAAAACAAAACAAAAAAACTAGCTGAGAGGTCACCTCTACTGCAAGGGATGAATGTCTGTCCAGACAGTGGGGTTGGAAGGTGCGTTGGATGGCACATTAAAAGACGTGCTGGACCATGGAGAGCACACGGTGCCTGGAGGGCACATGTGTGCCTGTGAAGGTCTGTGGTGGGCGGGGGGGGTAAGGAGGTGGAGCAAGAGGAACAGGGAGGGGTGGGAGAGAGAGGTGACCACAATGGAAAAGTAGATTAACGCATGTTGTGGGGAGACTTGTATATTGACTGTGCTTTGACACTTTGACATTTTAGACATCTTGGAGTTTGCTGAGGACTTGAAGCAAAGGAACCATAGGTTCATATTTGTTTTGCAGGCAGATGGTGTCAGCAGGCAGAGGCTATGTGGGAGGAAAGGGAGATGGGCGACTTACTAATATTTGTTGTATTGCTGAGGCTGCTGCTGATGCTGTAGGGAGGTTGGGAAAGGGGTTTTAATTTTTTTCCTTAGGAACTGTTTTATTCATTTTAACTGAAAGTATAAGATGTGGCCCTGGGAATACTGCCTTCCAGAGAGGTGGGGTCCTAGCAGCAGCCTCAGGGATGCTCTGACCCCCAAGCTCCTGTGCTGCTGTTGCAGTGCTTGAGCAGGACCTGGAAGTGCCTGGACAAGAGCTGTCAGCACCTGGGCAGGACCTGGGAAGCACCTGGGCAGGACCTGGCAGGACCTGGGCAGGATCTTATGGCACTTGGGCAATAACTGGACAGAACCTGGGCAACACCTGCATAGCACCTGACAAGTCCTGGCAGGACCTGGGCAGAACCTGCTACCAACACAAGCCCAGAGTGGGTCAATTCAGCTGATGAGGTCACAGTCATTGCTACAGTCTCTGACCCTGATGGTTTCTTTTCATGGCTAGTTTTTTCCTTTTCCTTTGGAAAATTAAAGCATAACACAGAGAAGACTGCACAGAACCCCATGTACAGCTCAGTGAGTTAAAACAAAGTGAACATGCTTGGTAACCGCCCCACCAGCTGAGAAAATAACACAGCAGAAACTCAGAAACCTCCCGCAGGACGCACCTAGGCACTGGCCTCTCCTCCCCAAAAGAATCAAGCTATTCTGGCTTCTCTCACCATGCATTAATTTTATCTGTTCATTAACTTTATTTAAATGGAACCATAAAATATATGTTCCTTTTTGTCTAGATTTTCTCTCAATATTCCATTTATGAGTGCTATGGTATAAATATCTGTGTTCCCCCAAAATTCTAATCCCCAAGGTGATGGTATTAGAAGGTGAGGTCTTTGGAAAGTGATTAGGTTGTGAGGGTGGAGCCCTCATGAATGGAATTAGTGACCTTACAAAAGTGGCTGGAGAGAGAGACCCCTCACCCCTTCCACCATGTAAGCATACAGCAAGAATGCACCATCTGTGAGCCAGAAATGGAGCTCCTACCAGTTACTGCATCTGCCTTGACCTTGGACTTCCCAGCCTCCAGAGCTGTGAGAAATAAATTTCTATTGTGTATAAGCTCTCCAGTATATGGTATTTTGTTATAGGGGCTGGAATGGACTAAGAGAGTGAGATTCATTCATGTTATTGCATGAAGCTATAGCACATTCATTTTAATGCTGTATAAGATTATATTGAGCTAATAGTACAATGTATTTATCCATTCTATTCTTTATAAACATTTGGGTTATTTTCAATTTGAATCTATTATGAATGAAGCTGATATGAATATTCATGTATGTGTCTTTTGGTGCAAATTTATTTTTTTGTGATTTAGTTTTTATTTCATAATCATAAACTTTACTCAACTCTGCAATCCAGCTAGGTATGGAAGGGAACAAGGAAAACATGGAGCCCAAAGGGAACTACAGCGAGAGCACAAAGATTCTAGGATTCTGCGAGCAAGTGGGGTGGAGGGTGCTTTCCTGAGCTACAGAAGGAATGGTCTGGTGGTTAAGATAAAACACAAGTCAAACTTATTAGATTTGTCCACAGTCAGCAGTGGTGATCTTCTTGCTGGTCTTGCCATTCCTGGACCCAAAGCGCTTCATGACCTCCACAATGTTCATATGCCTTCTTTCAGCTTGCCAAAGACCGCATGCTCGCCATCCAACCACTCAGTCTTGGCAGTGCACATGAAAAACAGGGAACCGTTTGTGTTGGGTCCAGCATTTGCCGTGAACAAGATGCCAGGACCTGTATGTTTTAGGATGAAGTTCTCATCATCAAATTTCTTCCTGTAGATGGACTTGCCACCAGTGCCATTATGGAGTGCAAAGTCACCACCCTGACACATAAACTCTGGAATAAATCTGTGAAAGCAAAAACTCTTATCACCAAATCCTTTCTCTCCAGTGCTCAGAGCATGAAAGTTTTCTGCTGTCTTTGGAAAAAACAGCTCCAATATGTTAACATAGATTATGTTTATGGATTAGATGAGCAGTCATTTCTTGGTTTCCAGACCCCTTACCTTGAAGGAGACGTGGACCACGGGCTTGCTGTCAATGGCAATGTGAAAGAACACGGTGGGGTTGACCACGGCTGATACTACAAGGCTCCCAGTGACGGCAGCATCTGCAAAGCCAGTGCACATTTATTCTGAGCCTAATCCTAAGAGACGATTTTCTAGTTCATAGGGTGTCTATATCTTCAACTATAGTGGATAATGTCAACTTTAGTGGGTAAACTTGTTGTGCAAGTTTATGCTCACATCAGCAATATAGATTTTTCCATTACACCATCTGGTTACCAACACAATTATTGTTAGTTTTTTTCTTTTTTAATTTAGGCATTCCAATGGGTATGTAGTGTTTCTTGTGATGTTATTTTGCATTTCACTAATTACGACTGAGATCGGACAACTTGTCATGTGTTTGTTGGTTTCATGGATAACCTTTCTTTGGATAACCTTGTTCAGGTCTATTGCCCATTTTTGTACTGTGTGTTTTTTTAATTGATTCATAGGATTTCTTTATATATTCTGAATAAAATCTCTTGTTAGTTATATGTATGCAAATAACTTCTCCTTCTCTATAACTTGCCTTTCAACTTTATTTTTTTTAAGAGAGAGACCATCTCACTGTGTTGCCCACGCTGGAATGCAGTGGTGTGATCATGGCTCACCTCAGCCTCTACCTCCTGGGCTCAAGCAAACCTTCCACCTCAGAACCTCAAGTACCTGGGAACACACTAATGTGCCACCATGCCAGGCTAATTTTTAAAATTTTTTGTAGAGATGAGATCTTGCTACATTGCCCAGGCTAGACTCCAATGCCTGGATTAAAGCAATCCTCATGCCTCAACCTCTCAAAGTGCTGGGATTATAGGCATGAACTACCACACCTGGCCCCTTTCAACTTTTTAATGGCAACTTTTCATAAACAAGCATTTCTAATTTTAATATAGTCTTATTAGTCTTTTTACTTTATGGTTCTTCTTAAGGTCTGTTTAAGAAATCTTTACTTCCTTTGAGAGCAGAAGAAAGTCTCTTCCGTTGCCCACTGGAAAGTTAATTGTTTCACCCTTCCTATTTGGATCGGTAATTCACCCAGAATTGATTTTGTGTTTGGTGCAAGAGAGGGGTCCAAGTTTCATTTTTTCTGTGTTGATGTCTAATGGACTCAGAAGCTTTATTGACAAAGCTATCCTTTCTGAACTGCTCAGGAACGCCACTGCTACTTTCATCATAAATCAAGAATTCATAAGTGTGTGAGTCAATTTCTGGATTCCTTTGGATTTCTGTTCCTTTGGTTTGCTTGTTCTTCCTTGTGCAAATATATCATCTTAATCATCATAACTTGCTAACAATATTTTTAACAATATTTTATATGTAAGAGCAATTCCTCTTATTTTGTTCTTGAACATTAGCATGGATATTCTTGGCTTTTTGCATTTTCAATGTAAATTTTAGAATCAATTTGTGTTAATCTCTTCCCTCCATCCACCATAAAAAACTGCAGTCATTTTGATTTAGATTGAGTTGAATCTATATAGAAATTAGTATATTTATGCTGTGTGTGTTCCAGTCCATGAAGATGATATATCCCTTCATTTATGTATTTCTCTCAGAAATTTATCTCTGTAATATTTTATCACTTTCTGTGTAGAGATTATTATAAATACATTCATTAGATTTACCCCTAGATATTTGCTATTTTTGATTCTGTTATATTTTTATTTT
Organism: Cebus imitator; assembly: GCF_001604975.1. Classification (NCBI taxonomy): domain Eukaryota; kingdom Metazoa; phylum Chordata; class Mammalia; order Primates; family Cebidae; genus Cebus; species Cebus imitator. The sequence continues at coordinate 9,097,018 of NW_016107335.1, forward strand.
TAACAGTCATTTTCCCACTACATAAGTCACAAACTTGCACAACTCATATATAAATTCTAACGATGTATCTGTATATCCTTTTGGATTGTCTAGGAAGTCTGGCGCTCTTCTGTGAATAAGATTAATTTTTTACTTTGCAATACATATACATCTACTTATTTTACTTGTCTTATTTCAGTTACTATGAACTTCATAAAAATGTGGATAGAAGTATTGATAGGTGTCATGCTTGCCTATTCCCAATCAGAGAGAAAGATTTTTTTTTTTTTTTTTTTTTTTTTGAGACAGTATCTCGCCACCACCCAGGCTGGAGAACAGTGGTACCATCATAGCTTACTGCAGCTCAGAAGCCTGGGCTCAAGTGATCCTCCCACCTCAGCCTCCTGAGTAACTGAAACTACAGTCGTTGTACCACCTCACCTGGCTAACTTTTTGTTGTTAAAAATTAAAATCTCGCTTTGTTGCCTAGGCTGGTCTCCCACCTCAGCCTCCAAAGTGCTCAGTTTACAGGTTCATTGAGCCACCATGTCCAGATGAGAAACATTTTTATATTTTATCAATTAGTTGATGTCTATTGGACATTCTTTATTAAGAAAATTCCTTTTTGAGGGGATTGGGGGATGGTGTCTCACTCTATCATGCAGGCTGGGGAGCAGTGGCACAATCTCAGCTCACTGCAACCTCTGTCTCCTGGGTTCTAGCAATTCTCCGGCTTCAGGCTCCCGAGTAGCTAGGATTACAGGTGTGCACCAACACGCCTAGCTAATTTTTTTTTTTATTTTTAGTAGAAATGGGGTTTTACAATGTTGGCCAGGCTGGTCTCAAACTCCTGACCTCAGGTGATCTGCTGGTCTCGACCTCTCAAAGTGCTGGGATTACAGGCGTGAGCCACTAAGCCTGGCCCCTTTCTATTTTTATATTAAGATTTTTATTGTTATTTTATTATAATGCATGGTTTTTAAAATCATAAATAGATGTTTAATATTATCAAGGCTTTTTTCTATATCTACTGGGATTATCATCATATATTTTTCTTTACTATGTTAATGTGGTGATATTAACATGACCTTGATTGATTTACAACTGTTAAGTCAACATTTCTAGAGTAAACTCAATTGATCAGAATGCATTATCTTGTTTATGACTTGCTGGATTGCTAGTATTTTTTGAGAATTCATAGGTGATATTGGCCTGTAATTATCTTTTTTTTATAATGTCCTGGTAAGATATAGGTTATTAAGGTTATGCTGGCCTCATAAACTAAGTTGAGAAATTCTCCCTTTATTCGTAATTTTTGGAAGACTATGCATAACAGAGGCATTATGTCTTGTAAAATGTTTGGTTGGATGGATTGGTGAAGCCATCTGAGTCTAGAGTTTTCTTTGGAAAAGGTTTTAAAGTATGGATTTAATTCCTTTAATAGTCATAGGAGCATTCCCATTTTCTATTTCTGCATGTGTCAGTTTTATAAATTTGTGTTTTCTAGAATTTTGCCAGTTTATCTACATTTTCCATTTTTTAGTGTAAAGTTGTTTATCATATTTTAACTTTGAATTTCCATATGATCTGTGTTACCTCTAGTAATGTTCCCTTTTAAATTCCTAGAAGTAGGTATGTTTACATTCTATTTTCTTTGTCTTAAAAAGTCTTGCCAGAGATTTCTGGCCTTTATAGATCTTTTCAGAGTACCAGCTTTTGGTTTCATAGATCTCTATTGTACTTTGCTTCCTGGTTTATTTTTGTTACTCTTCTTTTTAAATAGTTATCCTAGAGGCCATAGCACGCATGCTGAGCATGTCAACATTTCGTACTGATGATACATTTACCCTCTCTCCGTGACATTGCAAGAAGCTTAAAAGACTTTAAGTCCTTGTATTCTTATCTTGACTTATGTAACGTTGTATGTAGTAATTATCTATAGATTTTAGACTATGTTAGACATCATTATTGTTTTATACTATCATTATTTATTTACATTAAACACCTATTTATTTTTTATTTTTTACAAGGAATCTCGTTGTATTGCTCAGGCTGGAGGACAGTGGCATAACCTTGGCTCACTGCAACCTCCATCTCCTGGGTTCAAGTGATTCTCATGCCTCAGCCTCCCGAGTAGTTGGGATTACAAGTGCCTGCCACCATGCCTGACTAATTTTTGTATTTTTAGTAGAGACAGAGTTTCATGCTAGGCTGATCTTGAACTCCTAGCCTCAAGTGATCCACCCACCTTGGCCTCCCAAGTGCTGGGATTACAGGCGTGAGCTACTGTGCCTGGCCAACACACCTATTTATTCCTGGTATTATTTTTTTTCCTTTGCATATCCAACATTCCATTCATCTCTTCTGAAGAATACTCTTGTCTGAAGAATACTTTTTCTGAAGAATAGCATTTCCTTAGGGAAGTTAGCTGATAAATATTGTTTTTCTTTGCTCAAAAAAATCTTTATGTCATTTTCAGAGCAGGGATACAGGCTATTCTAAAAGATATATCTCCTGAAAAACAAAATCAGATTAACTTATGTGTTTTGCTAGAGGAGATTTTTACTGAAAGGACAAAGAGAATACAAATTAAAATAGCAGAAAATATCATCCCAGTTTGGGAGTGAGGAGTGATTTCACAGACCCGAGGATGTTGAAAGCTAAATATCCTCAGTGACAGAATCTGGAGAAGCAAGCTGCCTCCCAAGGTGGCCCTAACCCCAGAAGGCTCAGGAATTGGAGGGAACAGAGCCCAGCAGGTGGACCTTTGTCATGGAGCTGAAAACAGAAGCCCCAGTTGAAATTCTATTTCCAAAGCGGAAAGACTCCAAATCCTTTCTGCCATGGAGTAATCCAGGTGAGAGAGAGGTTTACCCCTTGAGAGGCTGATCCAGAGAAGTCCAGACTCAGGAGTATCTGTGATGGTTGCTCAGTGAGAAATAGTGGAATTCACTCACCCATTCACCAATTTGTTGAATGGATACAGTGTGCATGGCACAGTAACACAGCTACAGAACCAGACAAGACAAAGTCCCTGCCCATTCTAGAGAGGACTAAGGGGAAGACTACAGGTTAAACTGTGAGACGTTCTCCTTCCCCTTCCCCTATTCTGTGGCTCCAGCTCACTGCTAGCCATGTTCTTTCTGGCTGGAGATGAGCAATATCATTTGGAGTTTTTACGCTTTGCATGTGATCTGCAAAATCAAGCTTTTCTGGATTTCCCAACTACCAAGCTATCAGCCAACAAGTGCCACCCCATACTCAGAGAGAACCTAATCAGCGTCAGGCATCTCACTCTCAATTTACAAATAGGTAATTAGAGATCCACAGACTTTGGAGGCAACATGTCTAACATGAAAAACATAGATGAAAGCAAACAGAAAAAGAAAGAGAGACAACACTAGGAGCAGAAGAAAACTTAAAACTATATGTGTGTGTCATTGCTGTCCTCAGAGAGATAAGGACAGATTTTGCATGCATGAAAAGGGAACACAGTGTAAAACCAGAAAGAACTTCAAAGAATAGAAAAAGGGCCTGGACATTTAAAATATGACACAGAAATTAAAAATCCAACAGAAGGATTGAAAGAAAACTCATCCAGACAGTAGAATAAAAAGATAGCGATTGATTTAGAAAATCCAACTTTCAAAAATCTGTTGGAGGATTTAGAAAGCCCAACTTTCAATGTCCAAGAAGGAAGAATTCAGAAGACAGAGAGGAGATAATTTCCCCAGCAGAAGCAGTGAGTTTATAGAGAGCGAGGGCTCAGCAAGCACCCAACACCAAGACTCGCACCAAGGGACTACATTGTGAAATTGCCAGCTTTTAATGACTTTCTGTGGAGAGTTGGGGGGGAAAAGGACAGATTCAAAGCATAGCGAATTAAAATCGCATTGGAATTCTCAATAGTAGCATTGAAAGTTAGGAAACAAGAAGGCAAAGCTTTCGAATATTGTGCAGAAAAATGATTACCAACTCTGGGTATGAAATTTCCAGACTAACAACCAACTGAGTACGATGTTAGAAGAAGGTACTTTCAGAGATCTAAGGTCCCAGGAAGCCGCTGGAGGATGCACTTCAACAAACGAATGCAGTAGACCATCAAAGGCAGGGAGGGCTGGTGACTTGGCAGGCTGGTGGGGAAGAGAGGTCCCCAAGTGGTGGCTGGCAGCAGGCCCAGGGTGCCTGAGACAGTTCAGAGAGATTAGGGAGGTATGTCTCTGAGAAAAGGAAAAAAAGCATACCGATAAGTAGAGATTCACTCCTCTTTCAGAGATATCGGGACGATTAATAAAGTTTGCATGAAACTTACCAAAGAGGTCACCATAAATTCCCAGGAAAACAAAAAACTTGTCTGATCATAATGTAAATGCTAACTATTGAGTTGAGAGACTAGAGGGAGAGAAAATGTGAGTGTGTATACGGATGTGTGTTTGTGTGTGTGTGTGTGTGTGTGTGTGTAGGTTATGGGGAAGAAAGAGGCTTATACAAGAGCTAAATTCTTGTCTTCCATCATAGGAAGTTAGATAAAATTTAAAACTGAAGAAATAACAGTATAAGCCTGTTCTTCAGACCAATGGAAGTACCCATGGGGAAATGCTAAGAGTTTAAAGTGGCTGCCTTTGGGGAACAGGGATTGTATGCAGACGGGTGAGATGGGGCTGCCAGTTTTTTGGTCCTTGTTATAAGCTTTATAATCTTTTCTCTTTTGTTATTGTGGTGAAATATACACAACATAAAATTGGTTATTTTAACTATTTTTAAGTGTATTGTTCAGTTGTATTAAGTACATTCACATCATCATGCAACCAACACCGACCATCCATCTCCAGAACTTTTTCATTTTCCCAAACAGAAACTGTCTGCATTAAACACTAACTCCTCGTTTTAACCTCCCCCCACACCCTGGCAACCTCCATTCTACTTTTGGCCTCTGTGAATTTGACTGGGCACCTCATATGGGTGGAATCATCCAGTATTTGGCTTATTCCACTTAAGATAATGTCCTCAAAGTTCATCCATGTTGTAGCATGTGTCAGAATGTCCTTCTTTTTCAAGGCTGAGTAATATTCCCGTATGCATATACTATGCAAACTTTTTAAGCCACACACATTGTTTTGATACAAAAAAGCTTTTAAGAATTTTTGTGTGTATATTATTTAAAACTTGGAAGAAAGAGAAGAAGCCATGTATGTCTGGCTAGATTTGGGAGAATTAAAAGGTCCAAGACATTGTATCTGTCAGTCATTGCAGAAGGGCTGCTTGAGCATATTTTCACCATTGACTGGACACACTCCAAGAAAAGTATCATTGATACAATGGGCCATGGAGAGCTCAGGATTTGGATAGATGAGGACAGGTGAGGACAGGGTGACGCTGGCAAGAGTGGGAAGTTGGGCAAGTCAAAGACAGAGCTTCTAGAGTCTCTGTGAACTATGAGGCAGGGAGCAGGGTCTGTGTTGAGAGAATCCAGGAGTGGCTTAGCAAAGCCAAATTCAGGATTGGACCAAAGGAGCTGGATGGACTTGGGGGTCATTTATGGGACTGTGGGGTGGCCTGGAGAGCTCCAAGCCTCCTTCTGGAGTCTGCCTCTCTGGACGCCACAGCACAAGGAGCCCCAGATGTGCACACGTGCCCTGGTCAGTGCTGGGAAGTGTAGCTAGAGGTTTTCACCTCATCCCACCATGTATTCATCACTCCTTCACACAGAAGTTTACTGCCTAGTCCCTGCCCTCATCTTCACCACCACACACACACGAGCTTACACCTGGCCCCACTTTCACCCCTCCCCACGTACGGAGACAATTTTCGCAAGTAGGACAGACTCCCTGTAACATGTGGAAGGAAACTCATACAGGGGATAAGAAGGTCTTTCCTTCTCTCATTTTCCAGATGAGAAAGCCAAGACTTGGGAATATCATGAAGCTTAGTTGAGGCACAAACCATGGAAGGGCAGAGGCAGGCCCGCTCCCTGCAGGAGGGATCTTTCAACCACATTCACCTCTCCTCTCAGCAGCACACACACATTTTCTCCCAGGATGAACACCTTTACAAAAGCATGTGCTAGACAGTTAGTGGTGAATCTTCACCACTTCCTCTCTGGGAGGGTAGTCACCATTTTCCCTTCTGGGGCCACCCCTTCTGTCTCCTCATTTGTACCAAGCAAAGAGGGGAAAATGTCCCTTGTATTCAGTGCAATGTGACTTGGTGCTTAAGATCACTGACCTTGACCTTGCAGGGCCCAAGGCTCCAAGGCAGACTCTTCATTTATTAGTGGGTGGCCTTGAACAAGTTCCCTAACCTCTCCAAGCTCCAGCATCTTCATCTGTAAGCACGAAAAAGAGAAATTACCACCCAGCGTGGCTGGGAGGGTTGTGCGTGGATAGTGTCCAGCACAGAGCCCGGCCTGTCATCAGTGCCCGCTCCACACTGGGCATGACTGGCCGTGACTCAGGACAATACATGCAGCCTCTAGACCCCACATGGTGCTACCTGGCTGTGTTGTTGATTAGCTGTCTCCAACTCAGAAGGACACAGAAAAGATCATCTTGAAGTCCTTTCTGGTTGTAAGAGTCAGCATTTTTAGCCACAGACTTGGAAAGGGCAGCCAGATGGCTGTGGGGCATCCAGGGTCCAGATGGAGAGGAGGGGATCCCAGCAGGAAGGGAAGCAGTTTGCAGGGAGGAAGTTTGCCAGCTCCTGGGATGTGCAGAATATCAGACATCACCGGCGCTGTGCGTCCTCAAGGCTCTAGTGGCATCTGTCTCTTCATGGCCATCCGACATCCTTTCCCTCTTTGTATCAGGACCTACGCCTCTTTTGGGGGACCCTCCTCTTTCCCTTTGGCTGTCTTTTTGGTGGGATAGTAAAGCAAGGTACACCCCTTTACCCCGGCACAGGTCAGTCAGTTGTCCCATGATAGGCCAAACACTTTCCTTGGGGACCCGTAGCCTTGAGCAGGGCGACCCAGGGATGGATGAAAAACCAGCAAAGTGGAGAGTTCAGTGGTGGCAGCTGCTAGAGTGCCAAGCTCTCTGCTGTCCGGATGACAAGCCGCCCTGCTTCCTGCCGGCTAGCTCTCCGGCCCACCAGTCCCTCTGTGAGTTACCTAATAGCTGCACTATAAATGTCTTTTTGCTTGAATTATCCAGAGTTAATTTCTGTGGGCTGCAACCAAAGAACACAAACTCATATGCAAGTGAAAACATGCCCGTGGGAAGTAACAATCCATTGTTCCCCTTTGTCCCCAAGGCTCAGGAGTAGCAGTCTTGACTGTTAAATGGTTATTGGGATCATGAATTTCTGCATCCACCCATGAGAAAAACTAACTACTGTGGGAATTGCCTCCCTGCCATAAGCAATGAGATAACTGGACAAAATATATAAAACAAACGTTTTCAGACACTGAACATTAAGCAGAGGAGAGCAGGGAGAAGGCAAACAATGGCCCGGCTTGCTGCCTGTGGTCTGCAGTGAAAGAACAGGGAATCGACATAGACCCAGGGGTCTCACTGAGTTGAAGAGGCAAAAATAAGACTTCCAGGAGGCCAGGGAAGCTAGAATTTGTAGGTGAAAGTACCGGAAAGGAGGAAGCGGCAGGAAGAGTTCTGGGAAACTGCAGAGAGGTCGCCTGCCGAGGATGAGTGTGGCTGGGGGGCTGTTCTCATTTTCTATTGGTTCATGACAAACTGCCGTAGAGGCCTCAACGGCACAAACTTATTATCTCGCAGCTTCTGTGGGTTGGTGTTCTGTGCTTTCTTAGATTCTTTGTCTCTTTGGCCTCCATTCATTACAGAGCCAATTATGTCAACTCTATTTTCTTATGTTCTGTATTCTTGATGCTCTGGCATCTGTGGCTTCACTGACTTGGCAGAGACGGCCCATCTCAAGGTCAGTCAGTTCTTAGAGACAGCAAAGGGCTCACCTGGGAGCACATCTTCTATATGCAGACTAGCCAACCCAGAGCCCATCCTCCAAACCACTTCTTACCAAACTCCAACGCACCATGGCAATATTCCCCTGCTCTAAATCGCTCCAGGGCCAGGTGTCAAGACAACTAGGAATGGCCTCTATGCCCCTAAGACTCTCCAGGATTATTCATACCAGCCAGTCCTAAACTGATGGCCCTGCTTTGCCTTGCCTTTTCCAGGGAAATGTTCTGGCCCACGCTTTCCTGTCACTTCTGTTTTCTGACCAAAATTGGTGTTTCAGCCATGTGGCTCTGCATGGTGGGGCATGCCCCCTTCTGTTGGATAATATAAGTAATAAACACCTTTCAGTGGCATTGGACTCTGTGTTGTCTCTCAGTCACCTTCATAAATTAAAATCTCATAGGCACAAGTCAGACAGTCAGGAGTTCAGAAGTATCTTAGCCGGTCATCTCCTTATGGCCTCATAAGGCTGAAATCCAGGTGCAGCCAGGCTCGGGCTGAGGGCTCTTTGCCAAGCTGACTGTTTTGGCAGAATTCATTTCCCTGTGGCCATATCATTGACATCACTATTGCCTGCGACTATTGGCCAGGCACCTAGGGGTGGACCAGGTCCTAGCCACATGGTCCTCCCAGAGAATGGCAATCCACCTTTTCAAAGCTAGCAGGAGGATCCCTTTCTTCAAGAAAGACCAGGACCTTCTTTTAAAGGGCTCCTCTGATTAGGTCATACCTACCCAGGATAATTTCCCTTTTATTTTATTTTTTATTTTTTAAAGGCCCAAAATTTCCCTTTTTATTAATCAGTCAACTTATTAGAGACCTTAATCTGCAAAATGCCTTTACCTTTGTAATATAATGTAACCTAATCACGAGAGTGAAATCTCATCATATTTATAAGTTTCACCCACAAGAAAAGGAAGGGGATTATATGGGGGTGCATATATTCCAGGGGGTGGGAATCTTGTTGGGAGCTGGGGATATCTTAAAATTCTGCTTAGACAAGAGGAAAATCTTTAAGTCCAAAAGGAAAAAAAAAAAAA
>NW_016107335.1:9105992-9108099 GCF_001604975.1 Cebus imitator
AAAAAAAAAAAAAAAAAAAAAAAAAAAAAACACCACCAAAAACACACCAGTAGGCAACAGGGCAAACAAATTCTAGAGTTGACACAGGACCAGAAGAATTCATGTTCCAATCCAACAGAGTGGAGAGATCTCATAATACCTACGGCATTCAGCAAAGTCCTCAGAAGGTTCTTGCCTTAGAGGTGAAGGTAAATTATTAATAGTTACTGTAGTTTTTCTTAGCTGCAAGGGATATATCCCAAAATACCCAGTGGATGCCTGAAATCTCAGATAATACCAAATCCTAATTATACTGTTTTTTCTTACACATACATGCCTATAATAAAGTTTAATTTATAAATGTGGCACAGTAAGAGATTAACAACAATAATCAATAATAAAATAGAATAATAACTGTATACTTTAATAAAAGTTATACAAATATAGTCTCCTCTCTCACTGTCTCTCAAAATATCTTTTTGTATTATATCACCTATTTTCGGATCAAGGTTGACCACAGGTAACTGAAACCCTGCCGTGAAACTGTAGATAAGGGGGACAGAATAACGGCTACTCTGACTCTAACAAAATGTAAAAGCAAGCCTCAAATGGAGTAGATTGACAGCCAAGTTACTTAACTGTATCCCAGAACAAAATTCAATACTCTTTAAAAAAAACACAACTAAATCTAGTATTCAACACTCTTTAAAGGAATACAACCAAACATAGCATCCAATTTTACATTCACAACATAAAATTTGCAATGTCTAATATACAAATGAAAATGCAAAAACAAAGGAAAATATGAGCCATAATCAGAGGAAAGACAGATGCAGAATGGAGAGAGATGATGAAGTTAGCAGAAAATTACTTTAAAACAGCTATTATAATCTTATAAATGTGCTCAAATATGCAAAGGAAGACAAGAACATAATGAGGATAGAAATAAAAAATATTAAAAAGGCCCAAATATAACTTCCACAGATAAAAATATAATCTCTGAAATGAAAAGTAACTGGATTAGATCTTTTAGAAGGAAAGATGATTAAACTTAAAGACATAGCAATATAAGCTACAAAATGACGTACACAGAGGAAGACAACAGAAAAAAAAGCAGCATAGATTTAGTGAGCTATGAGACAATATCAAGCAGTTTAATGCATATATATTTGGTCAGACATGGTGGCTCACTCCTGTAATGGCAAGACTTGGGAGTCCAATGTGGGAGGATTGCTTGAAGCCAGGAGTTCAAGACCAGCCTATGCAATAAGCAAAACTCTGTGTCTACAAAAAAAAAAAATTAAAATTAGCCAGGTGTGGTGGTGTGTGCCTCTAGTCCCAGCTACTCAGGAGGCTGAGGTGGAAGGATCGCTTGAGTCCAGGCATTTGAGGTGCAGTGAGCTATGATCATGCCACAGCATTCTGGCATGGGTGACAGAGCAAGGCTGGTCTCTTAAAAAAAAAAAAAAAGTGGTGTGTGTGTGTGTGTGTGTGTGTGTGTGTGTGTGTGTGTGTGAGATCTCTGAAGAAAAGAACAGAGAGAAATACAGAAAAACATTTTAATAAATGGTCCAAAAGTTTCCAAATTTGATGAAAATTAGAAATCCACAGATCTTCTCAACAAATCCCAAGCATGAGAATCATAAAGAAAACTAAATCAGAGAGGATCGATCCAAGATGGCCGTTTAGGAACAGCTCAGGATTGCAGCTCCCAGTGAAAGCGCAGAGGGTGAGTGGATGCCGCATTTTTATTGCCCACAGACTAGGAAATTCCCAGGTGGAGGAGCCCCACAGGTCGCCAGCACGGCTGTGTCGGCTGGTGCGGCTGCTTTGCCCTCCGCAGCTGCTTTGCCCTGCACGGCTGCCTTGTCAGCGACCCAGCGCAGCGGTTCTCTGTACAAAATACACTGGTCCGGGTGCCCTTTTGGCTGGTGATTGGAGCCACGGGAAGCCGCCCATTCATCTATTTAAAAAGGGGACTGAACAGGGAACCAGGACATAGATTCCAGGGCAAAAAAAGCACCACCAATCTCAGTGCCGCTGTTTAAGCCAGCACAGTGAGTCGCCACATGGGAAAACACACAGATCCCAGCACCTCTTCAACAGGTGACTGGAACACCAACTTAAA
>NW_016107335.1:9108656-9109663 GCF_001604975.1 Cebus imitator
CTGAGGCAGGGAGCCAGGCGATCAGGCTCAGCTGGTCCCACCCCCACAAAAGAAGAGCAATCAGAAACTCTCTGGATTGAGAGTTTCACACCAAGCACAGCTGAACCCCGGATGGTCCAGCTCTGTGGGGGAGGGGCGTCTGCCATTACCAAGGCACTCCAACACTACGGAGGTAGTCAGCCAATGCTGAGGCAGCCCGCCGTTGCCAAGGCAACCCGCCATTGCTGAGGGAGCCCACCATTGCCAAGGCAACCTGCCATTACAGAGAGAGTCCACCAATACAGAGGTGGCCCACCACTGCCGAGGCAGTTCTAACTACACACATATAAACAGGACTGCAGGGAAGTTCACTCGGCAGCTGGGCGGAGCCCACAGCAGCATAGCAAAGCCTCTACAGGCAGACAGTGACTAGGCTGCCTCCTTGCTGGGCAGGGGAGCTCTGAAGGGAAAAAAAAGAAGGCAGCAACACAACAGAAACTCATAAATAAAGCCCTAAATCCTTGGGACAGAGCACCTGGGAACAAAAAGCGGTATATGAGTTCTGCTGCAGCAGACCTAAATGTACCTGCCCAGCAGCTCTGAATGAACAATGGAGCTCACAGCTCAGCATTTGGGCTCCTATAAAGAACAGACTGTCTCCTCAAGCAACTCCCTGACCCCTGTATATCCAAAGAGCCGCCTCATAAAGGAGAGATAAGACTGACACTTGGCAGGTATCCTTCTGGGACAAAGATAGCAGAAGAAGAAAACTGGTAGCAACCCTTACTGTTCTGCAGCTGCTGCAGTGATCCCCAGGCAAGCAGGGCCTGGAGTGGACCTCAGCAGACCTACAGGAGAAGGGCCAGACTGTTAGAAGGAAAACTAAGAAACAGAAATAACCTCATCATCAACAAATAGAACGTCCACTCAGAGACCCAATCTGAAAGCCAGCAACTACAAAGATGACAGGTGGATAAATCCATAAAGATGGGAAGAAATCAGCGCAAAAAGGATGAAAACACCCAAAA
>NW_016107335.1:9115183-9132184 GCF_001604975.1 Cebus imitator
AGGGATGGTGGAGGGTGGGGAGTTGGGGAGAGATAGCAAGGGGAGAGATGCCAGATGTAGGTGATGGGGAGGAAGGCAGCAAATCACACTGCCACGTGTGTACCTATGCAACAATCTTGCGTGTTCTTCACATGTACCCCAAAACCTAAAATGCAACAAAATTAATAAAGGGAGGAAAAAAAAAAACTAAACCAAAGCACATCATGATAAAGCTGCTGAAAGCTATTGAGAAAGAGAAAAATATTAAAGACAGCCAACATAGAGGAATGAAAGCAGACTTCTTATCAGAAATCATGCAGTCCAGAGACAGGGAAAAGGAACGCCTTTTTAAAAATATTACTAATTCTATATTCAATGAGCTCTATGCCCAGTGAAAATATCTTTCATCAATGAAGGCAAAATAAACATTTTTTCAGACCAACAAAAGCTGAAAGAATTCATTTCCCATAGACCAACTTTATAGACAGTAGAGTAGACTTCTTCAGGGAAAGAGAAAAATGATATCAGATGAAAATGTGGATCTACAAGAAATAATAAAACGAGTCAGAAATGATACGTATGTAGATTGATATAATTTTGTCTCATCTTAAAATCTCTTTAAAATATAATTAATGTAGCTGGGCACAGTGGCTCACACCTGTAATCCCAAGATTTTGGGAGGTCAAGGTAGGAATATCGCCTGAGTCCAGGAGTTCAAGACAAGCCTGGACAACACAGTGAGATCCTTTTTTAAATTAAAAAAAAATTAAAAACAAAAAGAAAAAATAAAGATAAGTATTGCAAAAATAATATAACTTTATTGGGTTTATAATATACATAGAAGTAAAATCTATGACAGTAGTAACACAAAGGATAAAAACGGAGGCAATGAAAATCTGTTGTAATGTTCTTACACTGTCCATGAAGTAGTAAAACATTAACTGAAGGTAGAATGAGACAAGTTAAAGATACTGTAATCTCTAGAGGAATCCTAAAAAATATAAAACAAACAGCTCATGGTGGACACAAAATGAAATCATTAGAAAAAATGCAATCTCAATGAAATCAGAAAAAAAGAACAAAATCTAGTATTTGGAACAAATGCAACAAAACAGTGGCTGGGCACAGTGGCTCATAATAGTAATCTTAGCACTTTGGAAGGCCGAGGCCACAGGATCACTTGAGGCCAGGAGCTTGAGATTAGATGCTATCTCTACAGAAAACAATTTTAAAAAAATTAGCTGAGAATGGTGGCTCACACTTGTAGTCCTAGCTACTTGGGAGGCCAATGTGGGAGGATCACTTGAACAAAGACATCTATAAGCTGTCTATAAGAATGCAGCTTTAGATATAAGATGAATAGTTTAAGAGAGTGAAAAAATGTATCCCATATAAACACTAACCAAAAGAAAGATGGAAACCCTATTTTATAACAGACTAAATAGACCAGAACAAGGAAAATCACCACATTAAAGAGGAATATTTCATAATGTTAAAAAGACCAATTCATCAAGACAACATAACGATCTTAATTGTGTATGCATCTATTAACAGAGCTTCAAAATACAAGAGGCAACAACTACTGAGATCAACTTTTGGTAACTGAATTTGAATCTGAGCTTTTACCCCCAAAAATAAACAGATCTTCATGTAGTCTAAGCCAAAAAGACAAATGAAAAACATAATGAAAAAAATAGAACATACCCAAATAAAATTTCAGATTATAACAGAATATTATGGGCCGGGCGCCGTGGCTCACGCCTGTAATCCCAGCACTTTGGGAGGTCGAGGCAGGATCACCTGAGATCAGGAGTTTGAGAGCAGCCTGGCCAACATGGCAAAATTCTGCCTCTACTAAAAATACAAAAATTAGTAGGGTGGTGGGTGCCTGTAATCCCAGCTACTTGGGAGCCTGAGGTAGGAGAATTGCTTGAAGTTACAGTGAGCCGAGATCGCGTCATTGCACTCCTGCCTGGTTGACAAAAGCAAAAGTCCATCTCAAAAAAAAAAAAAAGAAAGAAAGAATACAATAATACTACGTACAACTTTATTATGTTTCTAAGTGAAAATGAATTACTAAAAGTGACCTAAGATGAAGCAGAACTTAAATAGACCAATAATGACAGAATTCATTTAAAATATTAAGGATCTCTTCCTCACAAAAGGCACCACACCCAGAGGCTTACAGGCAAGTTTCTGCTAATCTCTAGTTAGGAATAGGTAATTCTTGTGTTATATATAATGTTCCAGGGTATAGAACGCTGTACAAATCTCTCGAAATCATTCTAGGAAATTCATATAATCCTGATAGAAAAATTAAATTACGAGAGCATATACCACAAAGAAAGCTCTAGGCCAATCTCATTTCAGAGAAATCTAGACAAAATAAAAAACCTTATCCAATAATACAATCCCACATAACCAAGAAAGACTTAAAACAGAAATGCATGGATGGCTCAATATTGGAACATCTACTACTGTCAAGTGGGGGCTCTTTGCATTCCAGAACAATCAGACCCAGTGCACAAACCCAGGCTCTCAAGTTATGTTAACATCTGAATTTAGCCCCACCACTCTCTTTTTCCCAAAAAGCTAAGGCTGTAGCTTAATTGGCCAGCTGCTGAGGGGGTTGTGCAGAAGAGCTGCTCTGTTGTGCATTACGTAACTCCACAGCTGTAGCTCCTGGGAGACAGGGCAGCCAGGGCGTAGCTTGTGAACGACTGTGATTATTAATATATCTTTATTTAAAGAAGATGAGTAGCTGGGGGGTATAGCTCAGGGGTAGAGCATTTGACTGCAGATCAAGAGGTCCCTGGTTCAAATCCAGGTGCCCCCTTTGTCACTACCCTTTTACACCGGGCAATTATAGTATAGCTCCTTGTAATCTGGTAGGACAGCCTCAAGGAGCCAAATTTTCCAACCACTGGCAAAGACTGAAGTGTTTCTCTTGTGACACTTTTCATACATTTCATTTTTACCTCCTCAGCCGTAATCATTTCCTGGAGGGGTAGAGGGAGGCTGCCCTAGGTTTCTTCTGTTTCCCTTGTATCTAATTATTACCATCCAGATTTTATTTGTTTATACCAAGCTTGCTTAAAAAAAAAGGAGTCAAGCCAACTTACAATAAAAGACACAATAAAACTCTAACTGGTAAAACAAGTATGAAAAGCCAGAGCCAAATGTCCAGGAGAGGTAGTAAATAATTATCCCCAAGAGCCTAGGTTAGGAGAAGCTCTTACCGTGGAATTCAAAATATCTCATTTCCTCCTGCAGAGGGAAAACAGGCCAATTCACCAATGAATAGAAATGCTTTATTATCTCTGAAGAACAGCAGGCATTAATCTGATAGGTTTTAATAGACGCAACACTGGACAGATGATGGTGACTGCCAGGGCAACCGTGTTCAGCCACACTGGTTGCACATTATATAACTTTACCAATTACACAGTACCCTGGAATGATGCAACACAGCGACGCTGAATATTTGCTGTATTTTATCCGTTTTACCAAAAATGCAGAAACAGTGCTACACATGTGTGTGTGTGCATGCGTATGTGTGTGAGAGGAGGCTACTAGTTAAGTACCCAATATTCACTCTCTTCTCCTCCTTAGTAATAGAACCCAGATTTCATACTGAGTGGTTATGTTCTCAGCTCAGAGACCACAATCCTGGGCTTTCTTTGGCTAGGGGTGGCATACACATGAGGGATAAGAAACAGTTAAGACTTCAGGGAAATTTTAAGAGAAGGACAAACATGTCATGTGCCCCTTTTGCCTTTATTTCTGCTTCCTACTTATAAAATAGATGTGATGGCTGGAGCAAAAGCTATCACCTTGGACCATGAGTCAACTTGGAGGATGGGATCCACATTTTAAGGAAGGCTGACCAGCGAGATAAAAGGAGCCTGTGTCTCTAAAGACACCGCATGTTCTCACTCATAGGCGGGTCTTGAACAATGAGAACACATGGACACAAGGAGGGGAGCATCACACACTGGGGTCTGTCGGGGGTGCTAAGGGAGGGACAATGAGGGATGGGAAGGTAGGGGAGGGATAACATGGGGAGAAATGCCAGATATAGGTGATGGGGGATGGAGGCAGCAAACCACCTTGCTATGTAAGTACCTATGCAACAACCCTGCATGATCTGCACATGTACCCCAGAACCTAAAGCACAATAAAAAAAAAAGAAAGAAAGAAAAAGAAAAATAATCACACACACACACACACAAAAAAACCCACAGGTAACTTGCCAGCCCTGGTCTGCTCACCTCCTGATATGGTTTGGCTCTGTGCCACCACCCAAATCTCATGTCATATTGCAATCCTCAGTGTTGGAGAAGGGGCCTGCTGGGAAGTGATCGGATCATGGGGGCAGACATCCCCCTGTTATTCTCATGATAGTGAGTTCTCATTATATCTGGTTGTTTAAAGGTGTGCAGCACTTCCTCCTTTACTCTCTTCTCCAGTTCCGGCCACGTGAAGATGTGCCTGCTTCCCCTTTAGTTTCCACCATGACTGTAAGTTTTCTGAGGCCTCCCCAGCCATGTTTCCTGTACAGTCTCAGGAAATGAGTCAACTAAACCTCTTTACTTCAACCCCTTTTCTTCATAAATTACCCAGTCTCAGGTATGTCTTTATAGCAGTGTGAAAACAGAGTAATACAGTAAATTGGGACCAGAGAAGTAGGGCATTGGTGTAAAGAACCCGAAAATGTGGACGCAACTTTGGAACTGGGTAACAGGCAGAGGTTGGAACAGTTCGGAGGGCTCAGAGGAAGAGAAAAAGATGAGGGAAAGTTTGGAACTTCCTAGAGACTTGTTGAGTGATCGTGACCAAAATGGTGATAGTAATACGAACAGTGAAGTCCAGGCTTAGGTGGTCTCAGATAGAGATGAGGAACTAATTGAGAACTGGAGTAAAGGTCACTCTTGCTTTGCTTTAGCAAAGAGTCCGTGGTATTGTGCCCCTGCTCTAGGGATCTGTGGAACTTTGAACTTGAGAGAGATTATTTAGGGTACCTGGCAGAAGAAATTTCTAAGCAGCAAAGCATCAAGATGTAACCTGGCTGTTTCTAACAGCATATCATATGTGTTCACAAAGAGATGGTCTGAAATTGGAACTTGTATTCAAAAGGAAAGCAAAGCATGAAAGTGTGAAAAATTTGCAGCCTGACCATGTGGTAGAAAAGAAAAACCCATTATCTGGGGAGGGATCCAAGCCAGCTGCATAAATTTGCATAAGTAAAGAAGAGCCAAGTGTTAATAGCCAAGACAATGAGGAAAATGCCCCCAAGGCAATCCAGAGACCTTCACTGCAGTCCCTCCCATCACAGGCCCAGAAGCCTAGGAGGGAAAAATGGTATAATGGGCCAGGCCCAGCGCCCTCATACTCTGTGCAGCCTTGGAACATGGCACTTGCTTCCCAATTCCTACAGCTCCAGCTGTAACTAAAAGGGCCCCAGAAACATCTCAGGTTGCTGCTCCAGAGGGTGCAAGCCATAAGAAGCTTTGGTGGCTTCCACATGGTGTTAAGCCTGTGGGTGTGCAGAGGGCAGGTGTTGAGGCTTAGAACCTCCACCTGGATTTCAGAGGATGTATGGAAATTCCTAGATGTCCAGGAAGAAGTCTGCTGCAAGGGTGGAGACTTCATAGAGAACCTCTACTAGGGCAGTGCTGAAGGTAAATAGGTAAATGTGAGGTTGGATCCCCCCCACAGAGTCCCCACTGGGGCACTGCCTGGTGAAGCTGTGGGAAGAGGGCTACCATCCTTCCAGGCCCTGGAATGGTAGACCCATCAACATCTTGCACCATGTACCTGGAAAAAAGCCTCAGACATGGCACTCAATGCCATCTATGAAAGCAGTCATGGGGTCTGTTCCCTACAGAGTCACAGGGCAGAGCTGCCTTGGCTCACTCCCTACATCAATGTGACCTAGATGTGAGACTTGGAGTCAAAAGATAATTTTGGATCTTTAAAATTTAATGACTGCCCTGATGGATTTTGGTCTTGCATGGGGCCTGTATTCTTTCATTTTGGCCAATTTCTCCCTTTTAGAATAGAAGCATTTACCCATTGCCTGTACCCCTTCTGTATCTTGGAAATAACTTGTTTTTTTGTTTGTTTGTTTTTACAGGCTCATAGGTGGAAAGAACTTACCTTTTCTCAGATGACACTTTGAGCTTGGACTTTTGAGCTAATGTTGGAATGAGTTAAGACTTTGGGGGACTATTAAAAAGGCATGATTGTGTTTTGAAATGTGAGAAGGATGAGATTTGGGAGGGGTCAGGGGTGGAATTATGTGTTTGGTTCTGTATCCCCACCAAAATTCCATGTCAAATTGGAAGCCTCAATGTTGGAAGAGGGGCCTGGTGGGAAGTGACTGGATCATGGACGTGCTCTTCCCCGTTGCTAATCTCATGAGATCTGGTTATTTACAAGCGTGTAGCACTCCCCTCTTCACTCTCTTCCTCCTGCTCTGGGCATGTGAAGATGTGCCTGCTTCCTCTTCAACTTCTACCATAATTGTAAATTTCCTGAGGCCCCCCCCAGCCATGATTCCTGTACAACCTGTGGAGCTGTGAGTCAATTCAATTAAACCTCTTTTCTTCATAAATTACCCAGTGTCAGGTATGTCTGTATCGCAGTGTGAGAACAGACTAATACACCTCCACACATCCTTTATGAATGAAAGACATAAATTGCTACCTTGCTGAAACCTCCAAGGACAGACAAATCCAGATGATTTTGAAAGCTCATCCCTTTTATCCATCAACAGCCTACCACAAACCTAGCTCAATAGGTCTGAGTTAGTCATGAAAAAGAGGCTTTTCTACCAAGGCCATTTCCTCGACCAGGAAACTCCCCTTGTAACAGAGTCAAATAGGTGTTCCCACAGCCTTCTCAGCTTCCCTGTAACAATGCAGCGTGGTGTAGGAGGAAAGTCCTTCTACTGTTCCACATCCTATAGTGCACCCAGCTCTGCCTGGCCCAAGTTCACATCTCTACAGGATAAGGAGAGCTCAGGGGACCATGCACTTCCGCTGCTCCTCTGCCTATAAGTTCCCTGAGGAGCTTCTTGTCTTTGTGTTAGAAACGCAAGGTGTGCTCTAGTAAGCGAGCCTGTACCCCTTAGCACAGTAGGCACTCTCATTTACAGTTGGTTGCTAGCAGCTGAATGCAGCTCCTAACTGCTAGTGCATGATTCTTCCACTGGTCTGGAAAAGGTACTTCTACAAAGGGCTTGCATAACTTTATCACAGAGTGATAAAGCCATCCCTGGATGCCAGAGGAATTCATGGTTAGCATGCCTTTCAGCTTATTGCTACTCAAAGTGTGGTCCATGAACTGAAGCCAGTCCACAAACTCTTTGTTACTGGTATGTGATGGGAGAGATTTGGAAATTGAGAGTAAATGCTGAGAAAGTCTATAACAATCTGCCATTGGCCAACTCTGGTGGTAAGTCTGCAAGTCTGATGGACCAGTGTTGACCCATGACAGGTTTTAAGAAAATAAAAATAAAGCTGGGTTCTCACCACAGATAGACTGAAAAACACGACTTTAATTCACACCTCCTGGAGATTCATTTCTCAGAACTCTTTAGTGTAGACCAGGTGGCACTTCAAGATTTCACTCACTGTGTTCATCAGGGCCTTTGGGGACCAGCAACAGAACCTAGATTAAGCAATAAAAGTTTATTAAAAGCATCTGTCTCACAAGGTAGAGTTGTGGAAAATGAGTCTCCAGGCTAACCTTTCAGGAAGAATGTCCCAAACCACTCTGCAGAACTGGCCCACTGAAGAAATCACAATGCAGGTGCCACCTCGCACCGGATGACACAGTCTACATTCCAGACACCAGAACTCGTACCGCTTCTGTACCAGAAACTCAAGCCCTAAAAACTGGAAAACAATACCATCTTTGAAAGCCAAATGGACCCTGCCCCTCCCTTTCCAGGCCTTAAAAGGGTACATCCAACATTGAAGCCCAGACCCATTCCAAAAACTCAAGGGGGCCTGGAGAGTGAGTTTTCTAGCTTCTATTTTGAGGATGCTGGTCTTATAAGGAAGAAGTTCCCGATATACAGTGAGTGCACTCCAAGATCCTGCACAGTCAGAAAACATGAAAATGTTCTTCACACTCACATCAGATTCTGAATACAGTACAAAAGAATGTAAAATAGCTTGTTAATTTTTATATTATTTACATGTTGCAATAAGAATACCTTAGATACTTGGGTTAAATGGAATATAGCGTTAAAATTAATTTCAATAATTTGTTTTTATTTATTAATGTGTCTACTTGAAACTATAAAATTCGATGTATGGCTGACACTTGCAGCTTGCATTATATTTCTATTGGACAGTGTTGCTCTAGATGAAGTGTAGCCTCAGAATATAAGACCAGGATGGTGTCACCAATCAGTGGGAAAATGGTGGACTATACAATAAATGGTGCTGGAATAATTGTCTCCTAAACAAAATCACAATATGATCCCTACCTCACTTCATTTAAAAAAAAAATACAGATGAGGCCAGGCACGGTGGTTCACACCTGTAATCCCAGCATTTAGGGAGGCTGAGGCAGGTGGATCACCTGAGATCAGGGGTTCAAGACCAGCCTGGCCAACATGATGAAACGCCATCTCTACTAAAAATACAAAAAAAAAAACTTAGCCAGGAATGGTGGTGGGTGCCTGTAATCCCAGCTACTCAGGAGGCTGAGGCAGGAGAATTGCTTGAACCCAGGAGGAGGAGGAGGTTGGAGCAGGCCAGGATCGCACCACTGCACTCCAGCCTGGGCAACAAGAGCAAAACTCCATCTCAAAACGAAAAACAAAACAAACAAAAAAAAACCTGATGAATTAAAGACCTCATATATAAACTCAAACTTTTGGTAGAATATACAGAATACACACACACACAGATTGCTAAAGAAAAATATTATTCAATGATACTTGTTAAAGCACAGTGAGGGAGCCATTGCAACAGGTATAGAGGCCACTGCAGCTGAGTCTTGCAGTGGGGAAGACAGACTGGGCTCAACTCTAAATACAGCATGGGGAAGTAGGTATTTACAGCCAAGGAGCAGGGTGAAGGGTCAATGGATGGAAAATTACTAAGAAGTAACATCAGGAATAAGGGGAATTCTGGCTAAACCTGCCCCACAGAATTCTTGCCGAAGACAGGCCAGGAAATTCAGACATCATCACCTAGATGACGGTGAAGGAGGAGGAAGTGACCAGATATTGAGAGTGCTCCGACATCAGGAGTGTGGGGGTTCTTGCTAAACTGGCTTAGCAGGACTCTTGGCTAAAACTGGAACTTATAAAAGTGTACCAACGGGCACAGATTTGGGGCTTGTGTTTAAGATTTATATATCTTTTAGTGTAAAATTGGTAAATTGGTACACTACAGAGAAAATTTTGGTGATAAAAACAGCAAATAAATATAGACCGATAAGAGTATATTTAAAAGTATGCATAAAGTTCAGGAATTTCACTTCTAGGTATATCTGAGAAACTCTAGCATAAGTTTATCAGGAGATGGGCACAAATTGTTCCTTGCAGCACTATAGTTAATTTAAAAAAAAAAAAAAAAAGAAATATCCTATGTCCATTAAGAGTGGAATAGATGAGTAACACTTTCTGGACTCTTCTAATGTAATTTTTTAAATTATTCAGTTAAAAGTTTAAGCTGAGGGTCCAAGATAAAATAGGTATCAGATACCAAAAGAAGACATGAGACAGCACCATGTGGAAATTTCCAAGTCGTGTCTGACAACCAGATGGCTTCCTACTGGGAGGGTATAAGAGGGTCAGTTTGTTGGAGATTAGAGTGTGGGTGAGGAATACATTTTCCTACTCTTCTCAAGGGGAAAGAGTTAGAGGGTGTTTTGCCCTAACTCAAGCCTATGAAGGAACTTCAAGGAGTCTCAGCTCACAGAACTGGGTCCACATGCCCTGGAGTCAGGGTTTGTAATGGAACAGAGTCCCCCACAGACAAAGGAGGGCACAAAGCTGAGCAGAGGCGGCTGCCCTGCGGATGGAGAGTGTAATGCAGCTCTTCGAAATGGGCCTGCATCACCAGCATGGGCTGGGGACCCAAGGCACAGGAGCATTTCCTGCAGGCCACGCAAGAGAGTTACTCAGAAGCTATGTTAAACTCTGCCCAAGAGGATGGGTCATGGACCCCAACAGAGAATCTGTGTGACAGGAACCCAGAAAGCCAGAGGTGCAGGTAGAAATGTCAGCCCAAGAGAGGCATGTTGCCAGGTCACAGAGGCAGTCAGATGTTCCCAGTGGAGCCCTCCGAAGAATTCCATGCCCAGGGAGTCATTTTAAACACTTGCCAAGCCCAGAAAAACAAATCTATCTTATTACAGTGCCAGTCAAGTAAGAACTTTCTCATTCTCCTTTTCCTGTCCTCCCCCCTTCCCCATCTCTCCATCCTAGATACTAGGGATGAATGCTGGTAGGGACAGGGAGAGGAAAGAACATATCTCAACTCTTCCACTTCTAGCAGAAGATGGATGCTGCCATCAATTTCTGAGGATCAGTTATTCAGTAGGACTGAACATTTTAATGACTGAATTAATGTTGCAACCATGGGACTTTCTCCTACCTAAGAGTGGTCATTAAAGTCTCTGACAAGAAAAGTTTATTTCACGGAGAAAGTTTAAAGGGACAGTGAGGAGTAAATGAAGTAGCTTTTATCACTTCATGAGTGCTCTACATTCAACAGCTCAAGTGACCAGATAGCTCTCCAAAAGACAATGTTATGTGTAAAAGAATTTAAGATATAGAACTATATGTTCAGCATTATCCCATGTGGGTTGTTTAAACATACACAGAAAATACTGAATATTGTTTATGTATTCTCACATATAAATGTAAAAGTATTTTTAAAATGGGACTTGTATCCAGAATTCATAAAGTTTTCAAATTTTAACACACAACAAATTGGATCGATCTCCAGGATTTATGCTGAGTGAAAAATGCCAATCTCAGAAGGTTATATATTGTATGGTTTCATGCATATAACAATCCTGAAATCATAAAACTATAGAGGTCGGAAATGGATTCGTGGTTGCCAGGGATTCGGAAGGGATAAGGAGGGAAGGTAGCTGTGGCTGTAAAAGCGTGGCATGAGGGACTCTTGTGAGGGAATTGTTCCATAGGTTGACTGTGGTGGTGGCCACACAAGTCTACATAGGTTATAAAATTCCAAAGAACTAAAACACACAGGTGCATGTAAATCTGATGACATCTGAATAAGATTGATGGGGGCTTGTATCAATGTCAGTTTCCTGGTGGTGATATTGTACACTAGTTATTCAAAATTATACCACTGGAGGAAATTAGCTGAAGAATACACAGCATCCCTCCATTTCTTACAACTACATGTGAATATTCAGTTATCTCAAAAAGTTTAAAAAAATAAACCGAGTGGAAAGTGGAAGGGTGCAGCCTAAATTCATGATAATCATTGTCTTTGGGGAGGGGAGGAATGGGAGTGGATTGGGGAAGGAGGATGTTGCAGGGGACATGGCTGAATTGGTGATGTTTCATTACTTTAAAAATCATGAGCCAATTTAATATGATAGCAGTTACTACTTCCGGGTGTTAAGCATATTGGTGATTCTTAAATTATTCCATGTAGCTTTCTATAAAATAAAAAATATTTTTGAAAGGTGGGGGAATAACTGTGGTGGCCTGACGGGTATCCAGGTGGGGAGCATAGGCACACAGAAGGGCCAGAGAGCAGACTCACTGCAGGCGGGTCTACCTTAGGGAAAGCTGCCCATTAGGGCCTGGGAGGAGGGATCTGCAGAGGAGGGATCTCTGGTCCCAACACAGAAGCCCCTGTGAGTTCAAGCTCTGTTTCTGGGGAACCTAGACTTAGTGCCCAGCACCAGCAACTCCAGCTGGGCCAACCTGCTGGCTTGGGGCCCTGGGACAGGTAGAATTGTTGCCCTGCCCTAGGATGAGGGCTGAAAGCCTCTGTTAGGATGTCTCCTGTGCCAGGTATCAAGGTATTGCCTCACAACTCCAAATGCATCCCTCATTGCTTGCTCTGAGATAATGGAGTGGGACCCTATTTCTCCCTAGTCAGCGGCACAAGGTTATGCTTTGTCAGTGGAGGGTGCGAGAGGGATGCTGGGGAAGGAAAGGGTTTGTATCCCTGGCCGTGGTGCACTCTGAAGGCTCCTGCAGTGTGCAGCCTCTGCAGCTCTGGGCTCCCGCAGTGCACTGAGCCAGCCGCATCTGACTGCTTTCTCTGGAGTGCTGCTGCATGGCACCTCCTTGTGAATGCCTTCCTCAGCACCTTTCAGGCAGCTTTGCAGCAAGTTCCAAGGGCAGCACTTTCTCATGGTTTGTTTCCCCAAGAACTTGAGAAAGCAGTTTCCCAGTGAGTATTGCAGGTGCAACATCTCCCTGTGGACCGTTGACCCCAACACCCCAAGGAGTGGATTCCCCTTGAACCCAGCTGCTGTGGCATCTTAGTGACTTCTCCACTCAGTAAGCCGTGGCCACCTCCCTTTCAATAGGATTTGAATCTCCACCTGCAGTGGGGGTGGGATTCTTCCAGATCTGTTCCTTCCTTGGGTTCCCTTTCTCAGCCCTAGGATAAGGTTCACTCCGTCTATCTGCTCTTCCTATATTCTTTAGAGTTCTCTTTGCCCCTTACTACTCATCTCCCTCATTACTCCAATCCGCTGCTAGAGTTACTATTTCTGTATATTAACCTTTTCCTGTTTAAGTTGCCATGTGGTTTCTGTCTTCCTATTGGATCCTGATTGGTACAGAATTGATACCAGAAGTGATGTGGTATCAATAGATAGATTCACACCATGGGTTTAGGGAATTGGTTTGTTTGTACTCTTGGCTTGAGTGCAATGTGTAGCCCCTTGCCAGTGGGAAATAATGGGATGCTAGTAGTCCATGACATAAAGTGGCATCACAACCAATCAAACTATCACGGTGGTTGATTGTGTTAAGTGCTAAATGAAGCAAATGTCTTGGGAGCCCAAGTGCCTGTTGTTTTGATGATGGCTGTAAGAACTGTAATGTGGAATTGATTCTTCTGAGTGCACCTGAACTCTTTCAGGAGGAAAATGACAAGCTTGGATCTTTGGAACCCGATGGACATAAGCGTAAGCTTATTGTTCACAGGCAAAAGACAGGAGGATGTAGAGAGAAGAGAGGAATTGCAGACCTAGTGATCAAACCAGCTGTAAGATCCTCTTAAGCCAAAGTTTAATCCAGAGCAAGGCCCTAACTCTTCAATTCTATGAAGGCTGAGAGGTGAGGAAGCTTTAGAAGAAAATCTTGAGGCTAGCACAAGTTGGTTCACGAGGTTTAAGGAACATAAGATAAGTTGAAGTAGCAAGTGCTCATGGAGAAGCTGCACCAAGTAATCCAAAAGATCTAGCTGAGATCACTGATGAAGATGGCTGCATAAACAACAGGTTTTCAATGTAGATGAAATGCTTTTCTATTAGAAGATGCCATCTCAGACTTTCATAGCTAGAGAGGTCAATGCCTGGCTTAAAAGCTTCAAAGGACAAGCTGACTCTCTTGCTAGGGGCTGATGCAGTTGGTGATTTAAGTTGAAGTCATTGCTCGTTTACCATTCTGAAAAGCCTAGAGCTGATAAGAATTAGGCTAAAAATATACACTGCCTGTGCTTTAGAAATGGAAAACAAAGCATAGATAAGAGTACATCTGCTTACAGCATGGCTTATTGAATATTTAAAGCCCACTGTTGAGACCTACTGCTCAGATTCCTTTAAAAATATTACTGCTCACTGACAATGCATCTGGTCACCTGCACCTCACTCGCTGCTGCTGTGGGGAAAACACAGAGAGGAGGTAAGCAGTCCCTAAAGCCCATCCCTGGGAGCCCTCCAGAGCCTGCTGCCCTGGGAGCTGCCACAATGGGACCAGGCTGAGTCACCCGCCTACAGGAGAGTAGTGCGGTTGGGAACAGAGGGGTGGGCAGAAAGGTTCTGCCCCACTCCTGAGGTGGAGTGGGGCCTGGGGTAGTGCTGTATTCCACAGAGCTGGTGGGAGCTCCCCAGAGGCAACTGCAGCCACCAAGTTGTGGCTGCAGACCTGGGCATCCCTATGCTCTTAGGGGCCAGAAGCAGGCAAGAGCCCCACCCTGCTGGGCACAGCTGCAGCCACCCAAGCTGCAGCTGCAGACTCAGGCATCTCTGTACTCTTAGGGACCCAGGAGGCCCCCCCCACTCCCCTGTAGGCTTGGAAGTGTCTGGCTTCTCTTCACTGGCAACACCCACTTCAATCACACAGCAAAGTTGAGGCCAAGCTTAAGCACTGCCATAACCTGGCCAGGTATGCACACACTCAGGATAGTGCTGACACATCAGCCCCCTGCCACCTTGGTGCCCACCAGACTTTGGGCACCAACAAGCGCAGGAGGGAGGCTGAAGGGGGGCCAAGGGCAGCTCAGCTCTGGCCTGCAGGGGCCCCTCAGCATGAACAGCCGGGTGCCACAAACAGTGGCAGGAGGCAGACAGGTCCCTGGGCAGAAAGGGGCAGGTCCCTAGTGAAGCCCCACCTTCAAGCAGGGGAGGGCCTGAAGCCTGGAGATTGAGCTGCCCATCCCACAGACCAGAGTGGGTACTTACGGTGCTTTTTCTGGACCCACCCATGGCCACCCATGGACCAATCAGCATGCACTTCCTCCCCTCTAAGGCCCATAAAAAGCCCCAGACTTGGCCAGAGATGACAGGACAACCAGCTGCAGAGAGGAGCTACCCTCTCTGCTGAAAGCTGAACACTCATCGTGACACTGTGGCTATGGAGAGGAGCTACTGTGGGTCTTCTCTGAGCTGTTCCATTATTCAATAAAGCTCCTCTCGTCTTGCTCACCCTTCACTTGTCTGTGTACCTCATTCTTCCTGGACACAGGACAAGAACTCAGTACCCACCAAATGGGGGTGCTGAAAGAGCTGTAACACAAACAGGGCTGAAACATGCCCCTTGTTCACCACGTTGCGAGTGACAAGGAGAGAAGAGAGAAGAGAAGAGCTATAGCCCCACACCTAGGAGCTCCCTGAGCCACAGCTGTGACACCCTCTTTAGGGCTCTCTGGTTCCTGGTATCTCCAAGCTTCCAGGTACCACTGCATTTTCTGGTGTGAGCTGTGAAAGCTGCTTATGATACCCCTGGTCCAGCTGCAGCCTTGCAGGGATCCAGCATCCATGCCAGTGCCTGGAATTGCCCACCCCACCACAGGCAGCATGTGTGATTGTGCACAGTGGCCAGACCCCATGGTCACTCACAGACCCCTTGCCATTTCATGCCTGGCTTGCCTTTGGCAGGCGTGGGATCCAGGCCAGTAGTGTGAGCTGGGTGCAGCCTGACAGGCTGAGTGGGTGGAACGAGCCCAGAAGGCCAGAGCAGATCCCAAAGGCACAGGCACCACTGGCCACAGACATTACTGGCTGGCAAAACAACACCCCAAGTATTCTGTCAGGGCGCAGCCTGAGACGCGGCGGCCTGAAGTGGTAAGCGGGGCACAGTGACCCTACTTTGTAAGGGGCAGGATACATGAAGCAAAAAGCGAAAATACTGTTTTAAAGTTCAACGGCCTTAAACGAATGTGGAATTTGAAGAAGTCAGGGAGGTTGTCTTGGTCTCACATTGGGGGTTATTAGAAAGTGATCTCAACTGAAAAGCTGGCAAAGAAAGTTCGAATCCTTGCTCTGCAAGCAGCGCCTTCCCTCTGGGCCTCATCTGCCTGTGTGCCAAGCCAGGTACAGGCTTCCTCATCTCGTACAGAACCTCTAGTGGGCTTCCAAGCTGATGTCAAGAAATCGTGGCTTCTTTCTGGAAAAAAGAAGATAGTTATGGAATAAGGAGATCCACTTACAGTTGAACAGGACCAGCCGCTCTCTGTTGAGTCAGAATGAGCACCTGTACCTATGTGTGCAACTATAAGAAAGTACAAATTACATCCTATTCTCAGTTCTAGCTCAGTGGCAGAGCATTTGACTGCAGATCAAGAGGTCCCTGGTTCAACTCCAGGTGCCGCTTTGAATAATTCATTTTATTCCTTGAGCTGAACTGACAAAATAGAGTTTTACTTGAGTAGAGACCATAGTCTATTCCCCTCACGGAAGGAAGCTGACGAGCTTATGAAACAGTGCCTTGATGGCCCTCCTCCGATGGCCATCCCCTGCAATTCAGGGTCCAACCAGGGGCTCAGCACTGCCTTAAAGACCAAGGACAAGACCAATTCCATCCCCAATACCCTCTTTGAAGGCATGTTTCCTGGTGCCCCACCAGTAGCTATTTCTGTATCATTCAGGGTCCAGTTCCGAGACAAAAACCGTAACAGTTATTTTAGCAGAGAGAATTCAACATAACTGTCGAGGCATGTTTTCATTTTCTAGGGCTTCCCTAACAAAGCACCATGAAGTGGGGGTCTTCTAACAACAGAAACATCCTATCTCAGAATTTCTGCAAGTCCACATTCAAGGCGTTGGCAGGGCCATGCTGTCTCTGAAAGTTCAAGGCGACAGTCCTCCCTGGCCCCTTCCTCGCCTCTGGTGCTTGTTGGCAATTCCTGGCATTCGATGGCTTGTAGATATGTCACCCCAAGTCTTCCATCTTCTCTCCTCTTCTAAGGACAGTGATGATACTGGACTAAGAGTCCTCCCTCCTCCAGTATTACTTCACCTTAACTAATTACATCTGTAGTCACCCTATTTCCAAATAAAGTCACATTCTGGGAGTTAGAACTTCAACATGTTCTTTTGGGGTGGGAGGGTACCAGGAATTAGAGAATCGACAGGATAGAGCTGAAGACTAAGTATCACAGAGTTAGTACCTTCAAGAAGCTGCTGCCCACTGTTTACAATAGCAAAGACCTGGAACCAACCCATACGCCCAACGATGATAGACTGGACAGGGAAAATGTGGCACATATACACCATGGAATATTACGCAGCCATCAAAAACGATGAGTTCATGTCCTTTGTAGGGACATGGAT
>NW_016107335.1:9132629-9134859 GCF_001604975.1 Cebus imitator
AGAAGCAGCTGCTGCTGCCACCTTGGGGCTGGGGAACAAATAGAAGAGTTTGAAGTTGTTAAAATCTGAGAGGCTTGGGGAACACCTGTGGCTCAGGGACCCAGACCTCTCAGGAGGTGCTCATGTCTGCAGAGACCTAGTCATGCTGGTCTCATGAGACTAAGCTGCAGGCCACAGGCATTGTTGTTTCTGGGATGAACTGTCACTGCCACAACCAGGGACCACTGACGGGAACCCAAAGCAGTCAGCAAGGAGCTTCTCCCTGCTCCGACCTTCCAGCTCCTCTACAATCCTACTGGCAGGATGGCCAGGACGCTGGCTGCCCAAGTGGGAGTGTGGTTTGCTGAGTTCCTGACCCAGCATCACGGAACAGAGCACAGAAGGGTGGACGTGGAACTCAGAAAATCATTTCTTCAATTATTTCTTCAGAGGGCACATCTTAGCAGATGAAAGAGTTGACCTTGTGGAGATTTGGGGCAACAGGAGAGACAGTCAGCCTGCATTGTAGAGCACAGCTCTGTGGAGAGAGCTATAATCCAGTAGCCACAAAATGTGGGGTCTATCTTTGAAGTGTTGCGGGCTTGGCCAAACCATTGGGCATTTTGAGTCTCTGTTTGCAGGTGCTTGGCACGAAACCCACAATACAGATGTCACTAGAGAGCCTTCCAGCTATCAGGGGCCTGCTCTCCAGATCCCTGTGCTTACCAAGGAACTGAGAGTGGAGAGGTGGCACAGCTGTGGGAGAAGGGATCAGTTTCTTCCTCTAAGACAGGGTGATGATCTGGCAGCAAATCATCCTGAAGTGGAATCTAGGACTGCAGGTCTAGGTGAGGCTGCACAGGGAAAGGTTGTTAATTAGAGCTTACTAGTGTCACTGGGGGTATAGCTCAGGGGTAGAGCATTTGACTGCAGATCAAGAGGTCCCCAGTTCAAATCTGGGTGCCCCCTGGCATTTTAAACATGAAAGGTGGTAAAGAAGTTCTAGTTTATTTTCCCATTTCTGAGTCTCCCTGTAAAGTCTGAAGAATCAGAGGATGCCTTCCCCCATTCAGTTGTCGTGTTTCTCTCAGCTCCTGCTCCTCTGATCGTCCCACTAACCTCTCACCTGGTCCTTGGGCTTTACAATATATACTTTGATCTTCTGGCTGTGGGTGAGAACTAGGTCCTTTAGGTCCATTAGAGAAATATGAGATCACTCTCTGCTGGCCAGAAGATAGTGCAGTAACACATTCAATAAGAGGGAATAACAGCCAGGTCGGAATTCCGTTACCTGCAAAACTATTCTTCAAGAATAAAAAAGGGCTCAGAAAGATGACCACCAACAGATCCTTATTAAAGAAAATTCCAAAATATATACTTTAGAATAAATTTAAACAATCCCAGATAGGGAAACTGAGATACAAAAGAAATGTTAAACAGGGAAATCAGTAGATATGTAAGTAAATCTAAATTTCACGGACCATATAACATCACATTAATGTCTAAATTATAGGTTTTTAAATTATAAAACTAAAATACTGGTCAACAATAACATATGAGGAAAGAGCTGATCCAAGTTAAAGTGGTATAATGCCTTTATGTAATTTGGGAGGACAAAGATGATGAACTTTAGACTATTTAAATTTGCTTGCAGAAGTTCCTAGTGTATCATTTTGTAAAGGGGTGATTTTGCCAGGCAAAAGGAGGCAAGGGGAGGGAGGGCATATGCCTGAAGAGAAAATACATGGAGTGGAATAAAAGTCTAGTTAATCCAAAAGAAGGCAGGAAATGAAAAATACAAGAATGAATGGGACAAATGGAAAGCAGTCAGCTGGACGAAGTCCTGATATAACAGTACTGGGCGAATGCTGTATTCGTTTTTCAGGGCTGCTGTGACAAGGTCACACACACTGAGTTGTTTAAAACAACAGAACTGTATTTTCTCACAGTTCTGGAGGCCAGGAATCTGAAATCAAGTTGTCAGCAAGGCCATGGACTCTGAAGATTTCCAGGGAGAATCTGTTCCAGGTCTTTTTTTCTCAGCTCCTGGTATTGCTGGCAATCCTTTTTTTGGCTGTAATGTATCACTCCAGTCTCTGCCTCTGTTCCCACGTGACGTTCCTGTGTCTGCGTCTTCCCTCGGCATGCTCCTCTCTGTCTCTCTTTCTGCCTCTTCTCCTCTTATAAGAACACCAGCAGGCCGGGCGCGGTGGCTCACGCCTGTAATCCCAGCACTTTGGGAGGCCGAGGC
>NW_016107335.1:9135204-9155387 GCF_001604975.1 Cebus imitator
TCTCCAAATAAGATGGCATTCACAAGCATGTAATGTCAGGAGAAGTTAGGACTTCAGCACATCCATTGCAGGGACACAGTTCAACCCATAACAAACGGTGCTCCTTGAAAATTCACATCCACTCAGAATACACATAATGTTGCATAGAACTGAGAGTCTCACTCTGTCATCTACGCTGGAATGCAGTGGTGTGACCATAGCTCCGTGCAGCCTGTAATTCCTGGGCTCAAGGGATTCTGCCAACTCAGTAGTAGTTGGAACTACAGTCATGCATCACCACGCCCAGCTAATTTATTATTATTATTTTTTTAGAGATGGGGTCTTGCTATGTTGTCCAGGCTGGTCTCTCACTCTTGACCTCAACCAATCCTCCTGTTTCAGCCTCCAAAAGTGCTGGGATTACAGGTGTGAGCTATAATGCCCTGCATCTTCTTAAGGTTTTATGCTTTTCTAAGTAGGGCTTTTCCCATATTTTGTTTGAATTATTCCTAGATGTTTGACATTTTTATGCTATAATAACTGTTATCTTTTATACAATTTAAATTTCTCACTGTGGCTGAAATATAGAAATATAATTCAGAGGTTTGTTCTCAATTTTATTATTGGGGTTAAAAAAAAAAAACCTATATCATCTACCCACTTAACTATTTTTAAGTCTATGATTCAGTGGTATTCAAAACATTCATGGCCGGGCGCAGTGGCTCACGCCTGTAATCCCAGCACTTGGGAGGCTGAGGCAGATGGATCACCTAAGGTCAGGAGTTCCAGACCAGCCTGGCTAACATGGCGAAACCCCATCTCTACTAAAAATACAAAAAATTAGCCAGGCATGGTGGCACACTCCTGTAATCTCAGCTACTCCGGAGGCTAAGGCAGGAGAATCATGTGAACCCAGGAGGCAGAGGTTGCTGTGAGCCAAGATCACACCATTGCACTCCAGCTTGGGCAACAAGAGCGAAACTCCATCTCAAAAAACAAATTCATAATGTTGTGCAACCATCACCACCATCCATCTCCAGAACCCCTTTCATCTTGTAAAACTGAAACTCTATACCCATTACATAACAACTCCTGGCAACCACCATTTTACCTTCCATCTCCATGATTTTGACTACCCTAAGTATCTCATCTGTGTAGATTAACACAGTATTTGTCTTTTTGTGATTGGTTTATTCCACTCACCATAATATCCTCAAGGTTCATCCATGTTGTGGCATGTGGCAGAACTTCCCTTTCTTGTAAGGCTTAATAGTATTGCATTGTATGGATAGACCATCTTTTACTTATCCATTAATTCTCAGTGGTCACTTGGGTTGCCCCTGTGTTTCAACTATTGTGAACTATGCTGCTATGAACACATGGGGTGCCAATATCTCTTCAAGACCTTGCTTTCAATTCTTTTTGGGTATATATCCAGAAGTGGAACGGCTGGATCATATGATAATTCTATCTTTAATCTTTTGAGGAAACACCATACTGTCTTCCACAGCAGCTGTACCCTTTCACATTCCCACCAACAGTGCACAAGTGCTCCAAGTTCCCCACATCCTCATCAATACTTGTTATTTTCTGTTTTTGTGATAGTAGCAGTCATACTGGGAATAAGGTGGTATCTCATTGTAGTTTTGACTTGCATTTCCCTAATGAATAGTGATGTTGAGCATCTTTTCATATGATTTTTGGCCATTTATATACCTTCCTTGGAGAATTATTCAAGTCCTTTGCCCGTTTTTTCAAGTTGTTTTTGCTGTTGTTGAGTTTTAAGTGTTCTCTGTATATTCTGGATATTAATCCATTATCAGACACAGTTGTCCCTTTGTATCTGTAGGGCATTTGTTCCAGGAGCTCCCATGGATCCCCAAATCTGTGGCTGTTCATGTCTCTTAGATAAAATGACATAGTATTTGGTTATAACCTATGCACATCCTCCTGTATATTTTTGGGGGAGCAGGGGATGGAGTCTCGCTCCGTCACCCATGCTGGAGTGTAGTCACACGATCTAAACTCATTGCAACCTCTGCCTCCCAGGTTCAAGCAATCCCCTTCCCTCAGCCTCCTGACTAGCTAGGATTACAGGTGCATACCACCACAGCCAGCTAATTTTTATATTTTTATTGGAAACGGGATTTCACCATGTTGGCCAGGGTGGTCTCAAACTCCTGACCTCAAGTGATCCACCAGCCTTGGCCTCCCAAAGTGTTGGGATTGCATGTGTGAGCCACGGTGCTGGCCACCCTCCTGCATATTTTAAATTACCTCTAGATTACTTATAAAACCTAATACAATGTCTACACACTACTTCATTTGCATGGGTTCAATGTAGTACTCAGCAAGTGACAAATTCAAATTTCACTTTTTGAAACTTTGTGAATTTTTTTTCCAAATATTCTCCACCTGTGTTTGGTTGAATCCATAGATGTGGAATCCACAAATATGGAAGGCTAACTGTATATTATTTGCAAGTATTTTCTCCCATTCTCTGGGTTTCCTTTTCACTCTGTTGATATTATCTTTCGATGCACAGTTTTTTAATTTTAATGAAATTCAATTTGTCTACTTTGTTTTTTGCTGCACTTGACTTTCACGTCATATCCAAGAAAGGATTGTCAAATCTAATGCTGTGAAGATTTTGCCTTATATTTTCTTCTAAAAGTTTTATAGTTTACTGGCCAGGCAAAATAGCTCATGCCTGTAATCCCTGCACTTTGGGAGGCCAAGGTGCGTGGATCACTTGAGGTCAGGAGTTTAGACCAGCCTGGCCAACATGAGGAAACCCTGTGTTTACTAAAACTACAAAAATTAGCTGGGCATGGTGGCACACACCTGTAGGTAGAAGAATTGCTTGAACCTGGGAGGCGGAGGTTGTAGTGAGCTGAGATCACAGCACTGCACTCCAGCCTGGGCAACAGAGCGAGACTGTCTCAAAATAAATAAATGAAAGTTTTATACTTTAGGTCTTAAATTTAGGTTTTTGTTAATTTTGAGTTGATTTTTGTATATTGTGTTAAGTCAGAGTGCAGCTTTATTCTTTTGCATGTGGATAGCTAATTCCCAGCAACATTTGTTGAAAAGACTGTTATCTCCCGCTAAATGGTCTTGGCACCCTTGTCCAAAAATCACTTGATCATATACACAAAGATTTACTTTGGGGCACTCTATTCTATTCCACTGATTATATGTCTATCTTTATGTCAATAACACACTGTTTTTGTTGCTGTAGCTTTGTAATAAGCTTTGAAATCAGGAAGCATTAGTCTTTCAGTTTTGTTCTTCTTTTTCAAGATTTGTTTTGACAATTTAGGGTTCCTTGAGAATCCATATGAATTTTAGCAATTTTATTTTTTTCATTTCTGTCAAAAAATATTATTGGTTACTGATAGGGATTGCATTAAATCCCTATCAATGCAATCCCTATTCATAGCTCTCTGAAGCCTGGAACTCCTAAATTGAGCAAAAGCCTAGATTGCTTTGGATAGTGATATGGTCTGGCTCTGTGTCCCCACCCAAATCTTATCTTTAACTGTAATCCAAATTGTAATCCCCATGTGTTGGGAGAAGGACCTCATGGGAGGTAATTGAATCATGGGGGCAGTTTTCCCCATGCTATTCTGGTGACAGTGAGTAAGTTCTCATGAGATCTGATGATTTTATAAAGGGGCTTCCTCCTTCATCCAGCTCTCATACTTCTCTCTCCTGCTGCCATGTGAAAAGGACATGTTTGCCTCCCCTTCCACCATAATTGTAAATTTCCTAAGGCCTCCCAAACCATGTGGAACTGTGAGTCAATTAAACCTATTTCCTTTATTGTCCAGTCTTGGAGATTTCTTCATAGCAGCATGAGAACAAACTAATACAGTAAATTGGTACCACAGAGAGTAGGGTACTGCTATAAAAATACCCAAAAATGTGGAAGTGATTTTGGAACTGGATAACAGGCAGAGATTGGAACAGTTTGGGGGCTCAGAAGACAGGAAAATGTCTTCCTGTTCCTTCATTTTCCAGAAACTTCCTAGAGACTTGTCAAATGGCTTTGACTAACATGCTCATAATAATATGAATAATGAAGGCCAGGCTGAGATGGTCTCAGACGGAGATGAGGAACTTTTTGGAAACTGAAGTAAAGGTGACCCTTGCTATGTTTTAGCAAAGACGCTGGTGGCATTTTGACCCTGCCCCAAAGATGTGTGGAAGTTTGAACTTGAAAGAGATGATTTAGGGTATCTAGCAGAAGAAATTTCTAGGCAGCAAAGCATTCAAGAGGAAGCAGAGCATAAAAGTTTGGAAAATTTGTAGCCTGATGATACAATAGAAAAGAAAACTCCATTTTCTGGGGAGAAATTCAAGCTGGCTGCAGAAATTTGCATAAGTAATGAGAAGCCAAATGTCAATCACCAAAACAATGGGGAAAATGTCTTCAGGGCATGTCAGAAAGCTTCACAGCAGCCCCTCCCATCACAGGCTTAGTGGCATAGGAGGAAAAAAAATGGTTTCATGGGCCAGACCCAGGGTTTCCCCACTTTATGCAGCCTCAGGACATGATGCCCTGAGTCCCAGCTGCTTCAGCTCTAGCCATAGCTAGAAAGGGCCAATGTACAGTTCAGGCCATTGCTTCAGAGGGTGCAAGCCCCAAGGCTTGGTGGCTGACATATGGGTGTTGGGCCTACAGGTACACAGAAGTCAAGAATTAAGGTTTTGGAACCTCCACTTAGATTTCAGAGGGTGTATGGAAACTCCTGTATGTCCAGACAGAAGTTTGCTCCAGTAGTGGAGCCCTCGTGGAGAACCTCTGCTAAGACAGTGCAGAAGGGAAATGTAGAGTCAGAGCCCCCACACAGAGTCCACAATGGGGCACTGCCCAGTGGAGCTCTGAGAAGAGGGCCACTGTCCTCCAGACCCCAGAATGGTAGATCTGGTGACAGCTTGCACCATGCACCTGGAAAAGCCACAGACACTCAACACCAGCCCATGAAAGCAGACAGGAGGGGGACCATACCTTGCAAAGCCACAAAGGCAGAGCTACTCAAGGCCATGGGAGCCCACTTCTTTCATCAGCATGCCCTGTAGCCCCTTTGTTTTGACAAATTTCTCCCATTTGGAACAGGTGCATTTACCTAATGCTTGTACTGCCATTGTTTCTATGAAGTAATTAACTTGCATTTGATTCTACAGGCTCATAGACAGAAGGAACTTGCCTTGTCTCAGGTAAGACTAGACTTGGACTTTTGGGTTAATGGTGAAATGAGCTAAGACTTTGGGAAACTGTTGGGAAGGCATAACTGTGTTTTGAAATGTAATAAAGATGAAATTTGGGAGGGGCCAGGGGCAGAATGATATGGTCTAGCTCTGTGTCCCCACCTAAATCTCATCTTGAATTGTAATCCAAATTGTAATCCTGTGTTGGAATCAAGGAGGCGGTTTCTCCCATGCTATCAGGATAATGAGCAAGTTCTCATGAGATCTGATGGTTTTATAAGGGGCTTTCTTTTTCACTCAGCTCTCATACTTCTCTCTCCTGCCACCATGTGAAGAAGGATATGTCTGATTTCCCTTCTGTCATGATTGTAAGTTTCCTCACCCCTCCCCAGTCATGCAGAACTGTGAGTCAATTAAACCTTTTTCCTTTATAAATTACCCACTCTTGGATATTTCTTCATAGCAGTGTGAGAACAGACTAATACAGGTAGTATTGTCATCTTTACAATATCAAGTCTTCCAATCCATGAACATGGGATGAGATTTCAGTTATTTTTCTTCTTTATTTCAGCAATGTTGTTTTCATTGTACAGGTCTTTTGCTTTCTTAGTTAACTCCTATTTTATCTTTTTGATATTATTGTAAATTATTTTCATAATTTCCTTTTCAGATGGTTCACTGTTAGAAATGCATCCAATTATTGTTTGTTGACTTTGTATGTTGCTACTTTGCTGAATTCATTTATTAGTTTTAACAGTTTTGTGGGATATTTAGGGTTTTCTATGTGTAAGATTACATCACCTGTGCACAGAAATCATTTTACTTCTTCTATTCCAATTTGAATGCCTGTTTCTTTCCTTGCCTAATTTCTCTGGCTAGAACTTCCAGTAATATGTTGAAGTGGTGAAAGTGAACCTCCTTGCCTTGTTTATTATCTTATACAAAAATATTTTAGTCTTTCACCATTGAGTATAGTATTTGCTGTGGATTTTCACATCTGGCTTTTCACATATGCCTTTTATTATGTTGAGGTAGTTTCTTTCTACTAGTTTTTCAAGTGTTTTTATCATAAAAATGTGTTGAATTTTGTCAAATATTTTTTCTGCACCAATTTAGATGATCATGTAATTTTTTTCCCTTCATTCTGTTAGTGCAGTGTATTATATTGATCAACTTTCATATGTTGAACCACTGTAGCACCCCACAAATAAATTCCATTTGGTTATGGTGTATAAACCTTTTAATATGCTACTTAATTTTGTTTGTTACTATTTTGTCAAGGATTTTCCCATAAATGTTGATATGTTCTTGTGGTAGTGAATAAGTCCCACAAGATCTGATGCAGTTTTATAAGCAAAAATCCCTTTCACTTGGTTCTGATTCTCTCTCACCTGCCACCATGTAAGATGTGACCTCTGCCTTCTGCCATGATTGTGAGCCCTCCCCAGCCATGTGGAACTGTGAGTCTATTAAACCTCTTTTTCCTTATAAATTACCTAGTCTCAGGTATGTCTTTATCAGCAGTATGAAAACAAAGTAATACAAACGTGCACCAGATATATTGGCCTGTAGCTTTCTTTCCTTGTAGTGGTTTTGTCTGGCTTTGATATTGCACTAATGCTGCGATCATAAAATAATTCAGAGAATATGACCTCATCTTCAATTTTTGTGGGAAAGTTTGAGAAGGGTTGGTGTTAATTCATCTTCAAATGTTTAGTAGAATTCATCAGTGAAGCCATCAGGTTTAAGGCTTTTCTTTTAGGGGAGATTTTTGATCACTGATTGAATCTTCTTACTAGTCATGGGTCTACAAAGATTTTCTGATTTTTTGTGTTTTAGTCTTAATAAGTTTTGTGTTTTTAGAAATTTGTACATTTCATCTTGGTTATTCAGCGTCTTGGCAAACAATTGTTCACAATGCATAGGATTGTAAGATACAATCCTTTTTATTTCTGTAAAACTAGTAGTAACATCCCCACTTCATTTCTTATTTTAGTAATTTGAGCCTTTTTTGTTGTTGTTGTTAGTTCACCCTGCTAACGGTTGATTTTGTTGATCTTTTCAAAGAACTTTTGGTTTTATTAATTTTCCATTTGCTATTTTGTTTCATTTTTTTTGTTCTCTGATTTATTTCTGCTCTAATCTTTATTATTTTCTTCTGCTAGTTTGGGGGTTAATATGTTCTTCAATTTCTAGTTCCTTAAGTTGTAAAGGTAAGTTATTGATTCGAATTTTTTCATGTTTTTTAATGTAAGTGTTCATAGCTATAAATTTTTCCCGTAGCATTGCTTTCACTGTGTTCCATAAGTTTTGGTATGTTTTGTTTTCACTTTCACTGTCTCTAATTAATTTCTGATTTTCTTTGTGATTTGTTCTTCAATTGATTGGTTAAGAGTGTTTTGTTTAATTTCCACAATTTTGTGAATTTTCCAGTTTTACCTCTGTTATTATATTTATTCTGTTGTGGTTTAAGAAGATATTTTGTATGATAACTACTATCTTTTTAAATCTATTGAGACTTAATATGTGGCCTAACATTATCTATGCTGGAAAATATTCCATGTGCTCTTGAGAAAATTGTATCTGCTGTTGTTGTTGGGCAGTGTTCTATATATGTGTGCTACATATAATTAGTTTATTGTGCTGTTTAAGTTTTCTATTTCCTTACTTATTGTCTGTCTGATTGTTTGAGCTCCTTGGAGATTCTGAATATTAGTGCTTTGTCAGATTTTCTCCCATTCTGTGAGTTGCCTGTTTACTCTGCTGATTATTGCCTTCGCTGGGTAGAAGCTTTTTAGTTTCATTAAGTCCCATCTATTTACCTTTGTTTTTGTTGTACTTGCTTTTGGGTTCATGGTCATGAGGTCTTTGCCTAGGCCAATGTCTAGAAGGATTTTCCAATGTTACCTTCCAGAATTTTTGTGATTTCAGATCTTATATTTAAGTCTTTTATCCATCTTGAGTAAATTTTTGTTTAAGGTGAGAGATGAAGATCCAGTTTCATTCTTCTACATGTGGCTTGCCAATTTTTCACACTATTTGTTGAGTAGGGTGTCTTTTTTCCTCAGTGTAGGTCTCTTTAGTTCACCTTACTTGGAATTCATTGAGCTTCTTAGTTTTTTTTCTTTTTTTAAGGCAGGGTTTTATTCTATCACTCAGGCTGAAGTGCAGTGGCATGATCTCAGCTCACTGTAACCTCTGCCTCATAGGTTAAAGCAATTCTCATTGGAATCCCAAAGGAAAGTTGTTGTGGTATGCCTTTAGAATTTGATAATCGCATTATATTTCTTGTTAATCTCTCAAGGGCAAAAAAGTCCTATAAATCCTTTCAAAGAATGTCATTAATTTGAATTGGCATGATAGATGGTAATGACCATCTAGTAGCTTTTAATTGGCCATCTTATGCCCACCATTTAGAATGATTTTTTTCTCTCTCTCAGAATGTGTTTAGAAACAAGCAAGGGAGAAAAGAGCCAAATCATTTACAGATACACGCAACCCAACCAAAATGAAACCAAAAGTAAGAGTGTTCATAAAAAGTTTAAGCCAGATATGCAGACTGATACAGTTTGGACCTGTGTCCCCACTCAAATCTCTTGTCAAATTGTAATCTCCAATGTTGGAGGGGCACCTAGTGGGAGGCAATTGGACCATGGGGGTGGTTTCTCATGAATGGTTTACTACCATCCCCTGGGTGCTGTTCTCATGATAGTGAGTGAGTGGGTTCTCTTAAGATCTGGTTATTTAAAAGTGTGTAGCACCTCCCCCTCGTCTTGCTCCTGCTCCAGCCACATAAGAAGTGCCTGCTTCCCCTTCACCTTCCGCCATGATTGAAAGTTCCCTGAGGCCTCCCCAGAAGCCAACCAGATGCTAGCATCATGCTTCCTGTACAGCTTGCAGAACGGTGAGCCAATTGAACCTCTTTTCTTTATAAATTATCCAGTCACAAGTATTTCTTTATAGCAGTGAAGAATAGACTAATACACAGACCAAACAAAATATTAAACAAGGCATAGAGAACCAGACAAAATGTAAATTCTGTAGAAACCAGAGTACTGAAACTAGACGGGCACTGTTTTTATACTAGACATGGTTTGCCAGAAAAGCAAAGTCTCTGTCATCCCAGGAGGAATGCACATTTCTTTATTGTGGTGGCCTTATAACCAAATCAGAACATGAATAAAATAAAAAACCAAACAAAGAAAGTCCAAAAATCCAAGAGGAGATTCACCAGGGCAGAAAAGGTAACTGACAGAAGCCGAATGCAAAGAGCTCAGGTGCTACCAACTCAGTTCCATCAACCCATTCAAGCTGAGCGCTCTTCAGTCCCACTTCTGAGACACCATTTTGTCAAACTGAGAAATAGAGATGGAGATTCTTTAAAAATTGTGCTTATTTGGAAATAGAGCATTGCAGTGGGAATGTGTGTGTTACCGTAACTATATGTGTATTCAGGGAGGTAAAAAAAGACAAAGGTGTTTAATGAAAAAAGTCAGGAGAGTTATATAATTGCTTTGAGACAATTATCCTTGGCACTAAGGATCAATAATAAGAGGATGCCAGTCCAAGCTTAGCAGTTTCTGGACAGCTGTTCTCCCAGTATTTTGTGTGTGTGTAAGTTTACAATGACCTTTGTGCAACCTTGTGGGTTTTGCAGTCTTCTGTGATCGTCCTTGTTATCAGGCATTGGTGCAGAGAACCCTCCCTTCGTGGCCTTTACCAACTCTAGTTGTAAGGGTTTTTTAACACACGTGATTCCATTTTGATTCTGACAACTTTTGCATATTCAACTACAATAGAAGATGAGAAAGGTATGTTGAGGATTTGAGAAGAGAAGAGATAAAATAGCCGTCTCAGGAAGTGATAGGGCAAGTGTATTACATAAACTAACAGGCTTGCCTGGCAATGTTAAATTCCAAGTAGTGGTCACAGTTGAGCCTCAACACAGTTGTGTGGCTTTCCCCCAGCAATGACCTGCTGCTCAGCTATGGGCATGGAATAAGTGAATACCTGGATTGTAATTTTGCCAAGTGAGTCCAGTACAGGAAGAGAGGGCCAACCAGGTAAGAATATTTGTAAGAGAGTGGTTGCTGCACTGGGCTGGAGAATCCAAGCTGGGCAGGCAAGGAGGAACGATCATGAAATGGGACATGTGTGGTGAAAAAATGAGATGCACAATGGAAACGGAACTTCACAAAGTGAGAGGGTAGAAGGTGAGCTACTATATTTATATGAAGATCTCAAAGGTGGCAGCGTTGGTGATTATCACAGGTGTGCATCTCAGATTCCTACTTTATATTCCACAGTGTTTAGCTTAGGGCCACCTACCACCTCAAGGGTCTAGGAGCCCCTGAGAACAGGGATCCTGCCTTAATTTTTCTATCAATGCCCAGCCCTGATCCCAAATCTGGTACATAATGTTCGATAGATATTTGTTGAATGAATGAATGGGAAATAAATCCTATATGAACAGGTGTGCTAAGTGTCCCAACTCCTCAAAGTGAGGAATGGAAAAGTTCACTTGAGTTTAGGGCAGAGCAAAGGACAGAACTCAGGCCAGGAAGCTGAACTGCAAATTTAAAATTCCAGGTATTGCCTTAAAAGTTCAATGTTTTACTACAAGCTTTTATTCCCCAGAGACTGGCGCTGATAAACTAGACTACTCAAACCCCATGTGCCCAGGTTCTTCCCTGAACTGCTTCTTCCTGGAGAAGAGGTGGGTGGAGGCCTTAGTGAGAAGGGAGAAAATGTGTAAATGACTACGGAAGTCACACAAGGAGAAGAGAAAGGGATGAAGAGCGGTCATAGCCAGACAGCTGACTAGACACAGGAGTGTGTGTCTCCTCCTTGGAGGACAGCCAGAATAATAAGTAGATATTCACATTTCGAACAGGTCGTCTAGTAGAAAATGTTTGGATTCACAGAGAAGTAATGAGGAGCACCAGAAGAAAGTAAGAAGAGAGTTCAAGGCAGCTTGCCCATCCAGGGACCAACTGAGAGCCGGGAGAAACTCCTGGACAAGTAAGAGAGAAATCCTCAGAGCTCTGAAACAAAACAGTCTTGGCTATGGGAGAAACCCTCGGTGCACTAAACCCTCATGGCTGATTTACAGAGCTGCCTAAAGATTGCCCAGAGACGTTGCTCCCCAAAGGCAACCCATGAAGAACCCCACAGGCATTCAAGGCTGGAATAGCTCAGTTGGGAGCCATGTGTGGACTCAGATTCCTGGGATCTACAGACGTGGCTGCAGCTGGTGCACTGTTCCCAGGATGAGGAGGGAGAATGGGCACGTCCATGCATCAGGAGGGCACTGGCCACACTGCTATGAGCTGCCGTTGAGACTGGGATGCAAGCGCACTGCACTCCCCACAGCTTCCTGCTCACACTGCTTGTCTGGGTGATACCCATTCTCTCTGGTCCTAGGCCCACGGTGCCATTTTGAGGGTTTAACACTGGGTTGGGCCCCACATCCCAGCCTGAGTTTAAACTTATATGGCCGTGGCCACTGCCTAGCTGAGAGAGAAGGAAGCCAGACTCTCCTATGCATACCTAGAACAACATCCGGCACCCTGCTACAGGCTGTTGTGAGACTGAGAGTCAAGAAAACCACCCTCCCCACATCTTTTTGCCATACTTTCCTGAGAGAGGCTCTACCCTCTCCAGTCACAAGCTCACAGCTGGTACCATTTTGAGAGTTTAGAGACACCATTTGGCAACGGGGCAGCAGTGGCCGTAACAGGCATTTTAGTCTCAGGCTAGAGATGGAGCACTCGCTTTGGAATAGGGAAAAGCCCTCCACAGCCAGAACTGAGCAGCAAACGTGGAGGTGCCCAGCAGTAGGTGCAGGAATTAGGCTCTCTCCTGGTGCAGGGCTATGGCAGGAGGAGAGCTGCAGAAGCCAAGGTTTCTCCTGGGAAGCAAGACTTGCAGCCAGGGACAGTTTTGTGACCTGGAACCAGTCTGTATGTGTCATTGCTGGGTGCTCCAGCCTACTCTCTTGGGCAGGTGGGGGACAGTGCCCCACCACATTTGAGAAGCTGGAGGGCAGTGCACTCCACTCCCATGGAAATCTAACTCTAGGCATGGTCCCCTCTAAGAAGATGGAGAGCACAGAATGTCAAAGCCACCGTTAGGTCAAAGGAAATGCAAGCACCATGCTAGCATCCGCAGGGGTCACACCAAACTCAGAATAGAGGTGGAGGGGAGTCATCTCTTGCCCATGGTGCCCCTCCTCGGAGCACTGTGGCATACTCAGCAGTGGTTCCTCCTGTTGGGGTGGAAAAGAGAGGGCTTCTCCAGCAGCTCCACCCCACTGAAGATCCATTCTTCAGGAATGCATGCCTGAAG
Source organism: Cebus imitator (assembly GCF_001604975.1). Classification (NCBI taxonomy): domain Eukaryota; kingdom Metazoa; phylum Chordata; class Mammalia; order Primates; family Cebidae; genus Cebus; species Cebus imitator. Next base: position 9,147,745 of record NW_016107335.1, read on the forward strand.
AGGGCACTCTTTTCATTTCTCCATTGCCTCTACTCCCAACCCTACCTGTTGGCTCTTACTCTTAAGCCCACCTACTAGACTGTAGCCTAACTTGTATCACCAAGCAAAATTACATCACTACTACAAACAACATCTGAGAAAGCTACCTATCTGCATTCAAGGAACAATACAGAGCCTTGGTACCCTGAAAGCACCCAGAAATATAGCAAAGCAGTCAAACATCATATACATCAGAGTCATACCCCCAAGGGATAAAAGAATAAAATATCAAGAAACCCCCCAAATGACAGATAGCAAATTCCAAAAAAAATTTAAAAAGCATCAGCTTTCTCCGATGAAAAGGAGCCAGCACAAGAACTCTGGCAATACAAAAAGCCAGGGTGTTTCATCACCTCCAAAGGATCTCACTAACTCCTCAGCAATGGATCTTAACCAGAATTAAATGTCTGAAATGACAGATACAGAATTCAAAATATGGATGGCAAGGAAACTCAATGAAATCCAAGAGAAAGTTGAAATCCCATGCAAAGAAGCCAGAAAAACCATCCAAGATTTGAAAGAAGACATAGCTATATTAAGAAAGAACCAAACAAAACTTCTGGATTGAAAGACTTCCTATAGGAATTTCAAAATACAGTTGGAAGCCTTAGCAACAGACCAGACCAAGCAGAATAAGGAAATTTAGAGCTCAAAGACCACTCTTTTGATTCGACCCACACGAATTTTTTAAGGATTCTTTTTAAATGAACAAAGCCTTCAAGAAATATGAGATTGTGTAAAGCAACCAAATCTCTTACTTACTGGCATTCCTGAGAGAAAAGAAGAAAAAGTAAGCAACGTGAAAAGTATATTTAAGGATATAACTTAGGAAAACTCCCCCAATCTTGCTATAGAGATTGACAGGCAGATACAAGAAATCTAGAGAACTCCTGTAAGATACTACACAAGACAATCATCCCCAAGGCACACAGTCACAAGACTATCCAAGGTCAAAGTAAAAGAAAAAAAATCTTAAAGGCAACTAGAAAAAAGGATTCTATTACTTCTAAAGGAAAACCCATCATACTAACAGTGGCCTTCTCAGCAAAAATCTTACAAGCCAGAAGAGATTGGGGGCCCATTTTTAGCATTCTTAAAGAAATGTAATGCCAGCTGAGAATTTTATATCCCACCAAAGTAAGCTTCATAAATGAAAGAGAAACAAAGTCTTTCTAAGACAAGCAATTGCTAAGAGAATTTGTTACTACCAGACTGGCCCTATAGGAGATGCTTAAGAGAGTTCTAAATATGGAAACAAAAGAATAAAAATTGCCTACACAATGGCATATGCAAGCACATGGCCCATAGACTCTGTAAAGTAACTACACAATTGAGACTACAAAGCAACTAACTGACAATGCTATGACAAGAACAAAATCTCACATATCAACATTAACCTTGAATATAAACTGCCTAAACACTCCACTTAAAAGGCATAGAGTGGCAAACTAGATTTTTTTTAAACAACAAGACCCTTCTTTCTGCTGACTTGTCTCACATGTAATGACACCCACAGCCTTAAAGCAAACGGATGGAGAAAGATCTATGATGCAAATGGAAAACAAAAGAAGAACAGAGGTCACAGATAAAATCGATTTAAACTAACAAGAGTCAAAAAGGACAAAAAAGGACATTACATGATAACCAGTTCATTTTAACAAGATGACTTAACTATCCTGGCCTGGGCATGATGGCTCACACCTATAATCCCAGCACTTTGGGAGGCTGAGGCAGGCAGATTGTTTGAGGTCATAAGTTTGAGACCAGCCTGACCAACATGGTGAAACCCCGTCTCTACTAAAAAATACAAAACTTAGCCAGGTATTGTGGTGCACACCTGTAATCCCACCTACTCAGAAGGATGAGGCAGGAGAATTGCTTGAACCTGGGAGGTGGAGGTTGCAGTGAGCTGAGATCATGCCACCGCACTCCAGCCTGGGCAACAGAGGAAGACTCCATCTCAGAAAAAAAAAAAAGACTTAACCATCCTAAGTATATACTCACCCCACATTGGAGCACCTAAATTTATAAAACAATTACTTCTAGACCTAAGAAAAGACTTTGACAACAATGGAATAATTGTGGTGACTTCAACACCCCACTGACAGAATTAGACAGATCATGGAGGTAGAAAACTAACAAAGAAATTCTAAACTTAAATTTGACACTTGGCCAATCAGATCTAATAGATGTCTGAAGAACACTCCATCCAAATCACCACGGAATATACATTCTTCTCGTCTGCACATGGGACATACTCTAAGACTGACCATGTGCTTGGTCATAGAGCAAGTCTTGCTAAATTCAAAATAATCAGAATTGTACCAAGCATCTTCTCAGATCACAGTGGAATAAAAATAGAAATAAATATCCAGAGGAACTCTCAAAACCACACAAATACACAAAAACTAAACAAGTTGCTCCTGAATGACTTTTTGGCACACAAAATTAAGGCAGAAATTAAAAAATTATTTGAAACAAAGAAAGTAGAGATATAACATACCAAAACCTCTTGGATGTCACAAAAATAGTATTAAATGCCTACATCAAGAAGATAGAAAGATCTAAAATTAAAAACCTAACCTTGCACCTAAAGGAACTAGAACAACAAGAACAAACTAAACCCAAAGCTAGCAGAAGAAAAGATAACCAAAATCAGAGCAAAACCAAATTAAATTGAGGCCCCAAAAAACCATAGAAATAATCAACAAAACCAAAAATTGGTTATTTGAAAGGGTAAACAAGATTGACTGCTAGCTAAAGTAACAAAAGAAAAAAGAGAAAATCCAAATAAGCACAATCAGATACGAAAAAGGAGACATCACAACCGATCTTACAGAAATACAAAAGATTTTCAGAGACTACTATGAGCATCTCTTTACTCACAAACTAGAAAGTCTAGAGGAAATGGATAAATTCCTGGAAACATTCAACATCCCAAAAGTGAATCAGGAAGCAACAGAATTTCTAAACAGGCAAATAACAAGTAATGAAATTAAATAAATAATTAAAAATCTATCCAAAAAATGCCCTGGACCAGATGGATTCATAGCCAAATTCTACTAGATGTACAAAGAAGAATTAGAACCAATCCTAATGAAACAATTCCCAAAAATTTAGGAGGAGGAACCCCTCCCTAACTCATTCTATGAAACCAGCATCACCCTGATACCAAAATCTGGCAAAGATACAGCAACAACAAAAAAACTATAGACCAATATTACCCCTGATAAACATAGACACAAAAATCCTCAACAAAATAATACTGAATTCAGCAACATAGCAAAAAAGCTAATTCACCACAATCAAGAGGACTTTATTCATGAGATGCAAGAATGGTTCAACATATGCAATCAATAAATGTGACTCAACACATAAACAGAATTAAAAACAAAAGCCATATAATCATCTCAATAGATACAGAAAAAGGCATTTAATATAATCCAACATCCCTTTATGACGAAAACCTTCAATAAACCAGGCATCAAAGGAACATACCTCAAAATAATAACAGTCATCTCTGACAAACCCACAGTCAATATTATACTGAATGAGCAAAAGTTGGAAGCATTCCCCCTAAGAGATGGAGCAAGACAAGGATGCTTATGATCATCTCCTATTTAACATAATACTGGAAGTCCTAGCTTAGCAATCAGGCAAGAAAAGAAAAGGCATCCAAATAAGAGAAGAGGAAGTCAAATTATTTCTCTTCCCTGACAATATGATTCTATACCTAGAAAACCCTAAAGATTCTACCAAAAGACTCCTAGACCTGATAAACTACTTCAGTAAAGTTTCAGGACACCAAATCAACATACAAAAATCAGTAACATTTCTATACACCAATAACATTCCAGCTAAGAGCCAAATCAGGAAAACAATCCCATTTATAATAGCCACACATAAAAAAGGTACATCTAATCAATATCATTAAAATGGCCATATTGCCCAAAGCAATCTACAGATTTAAATGTTATTCCTATCAAATTACCAACATCATTTTTCACAGAATTAGAAAAAACTATTCTAAAATTCATATAGACTCCCAGCACTTTGGGAGGCCGAGATGGATGGATTGCTTGAGCCCAGGAGTGTCAGGCCAGCCAGGGTAACATGGCGAAACCCCATTTCTACCAAAAAAAACAAGAATTAGCTGGGCATGGTTGTGCACACCTGTAGTCCCAGCTACTCAGGAGGCTGAGGTGCAAGGATCACTTGAGCCTGAGAGGTGGAGGTTGCAGTGAGACAGAATTGCACCACTGCACTCTAGCCTGGGTGACAGAGTGACACCCTTTCTTTTTTTGTTTTTTGAGGTAGAGTTTTACTCTTATTGCCCAGGCTGGAGTACAATGGTGCAATCTCAACTCACTGCAACCTCCACCTCCCAAGTTCAAGCGATTCTCCTGCCTCAGCCTCCTGAGTAGCTGGGATTACAGGCACCCACCACCATACCCTGCTAATTTTTTTGTATTTGTTTTAGTAGAGACAGGGTTTCGCCATGTTAGTCAGGCTGGTCTCGAACTCCTGACCTCAGGTTATCCACCCACCTCGGCCTCCCAAAGTGCTGAGATTACAGGCATGAGCTACTGCACCCGGCCTCACCCTTTCTTAAAAATAAATTAATTAATTTAACTTAATTCATATGGAACCATAAAAGTGCCCAAATAGCCAAAGCAATCCTAAGTAAAAAGCAAAAGTGGAGGCATCACATTACCCAACTTGAAACTATACTACAGGCTACAGTAACCAAAAATGACAGTACTGGTACAAAAATGGACACACAGCTCAATGGGACAGAATAGAGACCACTGAAATAAAGCCACATCTATAACCAATGGATCTTCAGCAAAGTTGATTTTTTTTTAATGGGGAAGGATAGCCTATTTAGTAAGTGGTGCTGGGAAAACTGGCTAACCATTTGCAGAAGAATGAAACCCCTATCTCTCACCATAAACAAAAATTAACTCAAGATGGATTGAAGACTTAAATATCTTACTCTAAAAGAAAACCTAGGAAATACTCTTCCAGACATTGACCTAGGCGAAGAGTTTATGACAAAGTCCTCAACAGCAAATGCAACAAAAACAAAAAAAATTGACTAGTGGGACCTAATTAAACTAAAGAGCTTTTGCACAGCAACAAACAAATAAAAACTATTATCAGAGTAGACACCCTACTGAATGGGGGAAAATATTTGCAAACTATGCATCCAATAAAAGTCAAACATCCAGAATCTATGAGTAACTTAAATCAACAAGAAAAAAAAAAACAAATAACTGCATTAAAAAGTTAGCAAAAGGCCGGGCGCGGTGGCTCATGCCTGTAATCCCAGCACTTTGGGAGGCCGAGGCGGGTGGATCACGAGGTCAAGAGATCAAGACCATCCTGGTCAACATGGTGAAACCCCATCTCTACTAAAAATACAAAAAATTAGCTGGGCATGGTGGCGCGTGCCTGTAATCCCAGCTACTCAGGAGGCTGAGGCAGAAGAATTGCCTGAACCCAGGAGGCGGAGGTTGCGGTGAGCCAAGATTGCGCCATTGCACTCCAGCCTGGGTGACAAGAGAGAAACTCCGTCTCAAACAAAAAAAAAAAAAAAAAAGTTAGCAAAGGACATGATTGAAAACTTCTCAAAAGAAGACATACAAGAGGCCAACAAACATATTTTTTAAATGCTCAAGATTATTAATCATCAGAGAGATGCAAATGAAAACCACAATGAGATACCATACCACACAAATCTGAATAGCTATTATCAAAAATTCAAAAAAATAGCAGATGTTGATAAGGTTGCAAAGAAAAAGGAATGTTTATACGGTATTGGTGCGAATGTAAATTAGGCCCCTGTAGGAAGCAATTTGGAGATTTCTCAAAGAGCTACAAATAGAATTACCATTCAACCCAGCAATCCCGTTACTGGGTATATACCCAAAGGAAAATAAATCATTCTGCCAAAAACATACCTTCATTTGTACATTTATCACAGCACTATTCATACTAGCAAAGACATGGAATCAACCCAGGTGCCCATCAACAGTAGATGGGATAAAAAGAATATGGGGCCAGGCATGGTGGCTCATGCCTATAATCTCATATCTTGAGTTCAGGAGCTTGAGACCAGCCTTGGCAAAATAGTGATACCCCCCCCATCTCTACAAAAAATAGCCAGGCACGGTGGTGCATGCCTGTAGTTTTAGCTACTCAGGAGGCTGAAGTGGGAGGATTGCTTGAGCCCAGGAGATTGAGGCTGCAGAGACCTGTGATTGCTGTTATTGCACCATGGCACTCCAACCTGGGTGGCAGACCAGGGCATTGTTAAAAAAAAAAAAAAATGTGGTAACCTACATACCATGGAATACTACACAGTCACAAAAAAGAATGAAATCACATCATGTGCACTTTTGTGAAATCACAAAAAGAATGAAATCACAACACAGCTGCAGTTGCAGGTCATTATCCTAAGTGAGTTAACGCAGAAACAAAAATCCAAATATCACATGTTCTCACTTGTAAGTGGGAGCTAAACATTAGATGCACATGGACACAGAGTTGGGAACAATAAACATCGGGGAATCCGAAAGGTAGTTGATAAACTCCCTGTTGGAGATCATGTTCAGTACTTTGGCAATGGTATCATCAGAAGCCCAAACATCAGCATTACTTTCAATATACCAATGTAACCAAATTGCACGTGTACCTCTTGAAATTAAAACTTAAAAATTTTTAAAAACGTCATTGTTAGTTCATGTATCCAACAAACATTTATTGAGCTCCTACCTGTTCCAATCTGTGTCATGTTCTGCAAACCTCTAGATGATGAGGACTTTGTTTTGGCGCTCAAGGAGCTCAGGGGCCAGAGAACTGTTCCCACTGCAGATACATACAGAATTCCCAAGGGACAACATGGTCATCATCCTTGTCTCAGGCCTCCAGAAGTCTCTGCACCACAGGCCAACAGCTCTTTTGAACTTGAGCTTATATGCAGACAGCAAAGAAAAATTTTCTTGTTGATATCTTTGTCCACAGCATGGGGGAAGGGAAAGAGAAGCGTATTCATTTGTTCTCACACTGCTATAAAAACATACCTGAGACTGGATAATTTATAAAGAAAATAGGTGTAATTGACTCACAGTTCTGTGGGCTATACAGGCTTCTGCTTCTCAGGAGGCCTCAGGAAACTTATGATCATGGCATAACAGGAATGAGAAGCAGGCACATCTTCACATGGCTGGAAGGAAAGAAAGGGCGTGAAGGGGAGAAGTGCTACATGCTTTCAAACAACCGGATCTCATGAGAACGCACTCGCTATCACAAGAACAGCAAGGGAAAATCTACCCCCACGATCTAATCACCTCCCACTAGATCCCTCCCCCAACACTGGGGGTTACATTTCAACAAGAGATTTGGGTGAACACAGAGCCAAACCATCAAGAAGTTTGCAAGGGCTTTGGGACTAGACCTCCAGTGAGGCTGACTGTTGAGAAGGAACAATGCTCAGCCCAGTTCTGCTCAGCACATCATTATTGCATTAGTCTAGCATCTCTCTGTCTTTTCCTCCAACTCAGACATTGCTGGGCCAAACAAGATCTTCCCCCCACCCCCCC
>NW_016107335.1:9155527-9193761 GCF_001604975.1 Cebus imitator
TCAACCTGACCATATCACTCCCTCTGGTGGACAGCTGTTGATTCTTTTTACCCAGCATCCATTTCTCCAGCTCCTTAAGCTTCTTTCATTGTTTCTCAACATCTTTTTTGTCTCAAATACTGTCTCCCAAAAGATGCATTCTAGAAGCGAAGAAAACTAGGGGGCACCTGGATTTGAACCAGGGACCTCTTGATCTGCAGTCAAATGCTCTACCACTGAGCTATACCCCCTGCTGCCACTATGCTTCCTATTAATATTATTTCAGCTTTGGAATCATGTTGTATTAACATGATGTAAGTGGCAGAGATTAAATTTCAGCTGATAGAAATGAAAGATAATGTAAATATCAGACAAGAAGCTGACTTCCAGGAACTCAAATGTTCCCAGGATTCTCTACCTCTAGCTTTCTTCTTTGGTTCCCTAAGTTAGCTTTAATGTCTCAAACCTATATCTCCACGCAGCTGAGACCCTGCCTCTAACATTTGTAGACTCATATCTCCACACTTTGATTGCCAGAGAGAAGACTTGAGTCTGAAAAATTCTAGAGAAGGACTCTGGTTGGTTTGGCTTGCGTTCTGTACCTATCTGTGACCAGCCACTGTGACCAGGTACATGAGTGGTATAACCATGGCAGGAGCAAGATCTTGTAAGAGTATATCTGCTTCCACTCAGAATACATATCTATAGCATGAAGAAAAAAGTTGTTCTCCAAAAAAAGTCAGGAATAGCCAGGACATGGCCTCGGGGACCATCACTGCAGTGTTAGGGGCTTCTCAGTAGAGTGGAACATATTAAGAAAGGCTAGCAACTACTGCCTCTGCTCAACAGAGCCATGGGAAGCCCTGCATGGCCAGAGTCCTTGACGGGTTTCATGCATTAATTCAACGAGCACTCAGTACGTGCCTCCCGTGTCCCAGACTCTACCAACCACACAATTCCTGGCCTCAGGAGCTAAAAGTTTAGTGGAAATGCCTGGCGTGGTAATGTATAAGAGCTCTGAGAACACAGAGGAGATGCTGTAAATTACACAGCTGACTGAAACTAAGATAATGGCACGTTCTGTTCGAAATGGGCCTTGCACTCTGAAGGGCTTACTTAATAAACGAGGTGGGAAGGAATTCCATGTGAAAATGGCAGCAAGAGCATTGGATTCCAGTGCAGCCTTGACAAAGTTCGAAGATGGTCATTGCACGGTGCTAGGTGAGGGGGTGGAGGAGGCGCCTGGAGAGGCGTGGAGGCCCAAGGGGTACAGTACAGCAGGTCTCCTTGCAGAATTAGTAAGGAACGTGGGGCCAGGCTCAATGGCTCATGCCTGTAATCCCAGCACTTTGGGAGGCCGAGGCGGGTGGATCATGAGGTCAGGTGTTCGAGACCAGCCTGACCAACATACTAAAAATACAGAAAATTAGCCAGGCATGGTGGCAGACGCCTGTAATCCCAGCTACTGGGGAGACTGAGGCAGGAGAATCACTTGCATCCCAGAGGCAGAGGCTGCAGTGAACCGAGATTGCACCACTGCACTCCAGCAGGGGTGACAGTGTGAAACTACATCTCAAAAAAATGAAAAATTAAAAAAATCAGTTTGGGCCCTGGCTGTGACCCCAGTGGAGAAAAGGGCCCATCAGACCTGTTGATGTGTTGAGGCTGCAGCTTAGGGGCACTGGACTCCAGGTCAAGAAGTTGGGGTTCAAATCCAGGTGCCTTCTCCCTATTCTGGCTTTCACACATGAATGTCTTCCTGTATTTTTCATATCATAGCCCACTCAGGACACGAGCTCTGGAATTCAGGGGTGGGTTTCACTGTGCTTGTTCACCAAGAGACAAGGTCCCTGCTTTGGGGTGAATGGGTCACCTCAAAAGATATGCTGCAGCCCCAACCTCTGATACCTGTGAATGGGACTTTATTTGGAAACAGGGGCTTTGCAGATATAATGTGCTCAAGATGAGGCCATTAGGCTGGGCCCTCATCCAATATCACTGGTGTCCCCATAAGAAGAAGAGAAGAGACAGACACAGACACAGAAAGAGTGTGATGGGAAGACAGAGGCAGAGACTGGAGAGAATGTCTGTCAGTCACAAGCACCCGGGAGCGAGGCCACACCAGAAGCCGGGAACAGGCCAGGAAGACCTCTGCCCGGCCTCTCCAGGGAAGCAGGCCCAGCCGGCACCTCCACTTCTGACTTCGGGTCTCCAGAACTGTCCGAGAATAAACTGCTGCTGTTTCAAGCCACTCCATTTGTGGTGCCCTGCATGCGGCCCTAGGGAACTAATACAGCCCGTATGCAGGAGGCTACCTGGTCCCTGCGTCCAGGGCAGGGACTGCAGGGAGAAGAGCGAAGCCGCCCGCCTGGGCCTGATCACCTCCAGGCTGTGAAACTCCAGCTTCTCCCTTGGCTGGCCTGCGCAGATATGGGGGGTCCCTGGGATTGCTAGGGCCGCCGCCTCTCTGGCCAGGGAATAAAGAGCTTTCCCTGGAGACCTTGACTCCCCAAGGAAGAGGGAGGGCTGAGTAAGGAAAGGAAAGGAAATAGCCCAGATCAGGAGAAAATAAGGGACCTCACTGCATGTGGTGAGGTAGAGAACTGTCAGGAATGCTCAGTAAGAGCTGAGATGTAAACACCCCACAGAACTCCATTCCTTACCTCCGAAGCCAGGAGGGTGGCCCAGACCCTCACAGGTCCTGTTCACCGCCTCTCACCTGTAGGAAGCAAGTGAGGAAGAGACCGCAGTGCTCTGGGAGCAGGGCAGAAAGGGCTGCTCTGCAGCAGGGTGGGAGTCCTCCTTCCTGATGGTCCAGCTGGAGCCGTGAGTGTGGCCGCCTCCTTGAGTGTGCCAGCTGAGCCCTCTTTTCTCTTGGACCTGCCTCAGCCTCTGTTTTGCCACTTGTTAAATGGGAATGTAAAAGCCCTACAGCTGGGTGCAGTGGTTCACACCTGTTATTCCAGCACTTTGGGCTGAGGCTGGGTGATTGCTTGAGCTCAGGAGTTTGAAATTAGCCTGAGCAACATGGTGAGACCCCAACTCTACAAAAAAAATTTTTTTTAGATTAGCCAAGTGTGGTGGCACGTGTCTGTGGTCCTGGCTGCTTGGAGGCTGAGGAAAGAGGATCGCTGGAGCCTGGGAGGTTGAGGCTGCAGTGAGACATCATTACACCACTGTACTCCAGCCTGGGCAACAGAACGAGACCCTATCTCAAAAACAATAAAATAGAACGTCCTACAATTGTGAGGATTAAATGAGAAACTTCATTTTTTTTTTTCACTTTTATTTTAGGTTCAGGGGTACGTGTGCATGTTTGTTATGTGGTTAAATTGCATATCGTGGGGGTTGGGTGCACAGAGTCTCTTGTCACCAAACAATAAGCATAGTTCTTAATAGGTAGTTTTCTGATCCTCACCCTCCTCCCACCCTCCACCCTCAAGTAGGCCCTGGTATCTATTGTTCACTTCTTTGTGTCCATGTTTAATTAATATTTAGCTCCCACTTCTAAGTGAGAACATCCAGTATTTGGTTTTCTGTTCCTTCATCAGTTCACTTAGGATAATGGTCTTCAGCCCCATCCATGTTTCTGCAAAGGACATGATCTCATTCTTTTCTGTGGCTGCGTAGTATTCCATTGTGTATGTGTACCACATTTTCCTTATGCGGTCTAAATGAGAACCTCTACAGCAGGCATCAGCAAACCATGGCCTGTCATGGGGTACAGCCTCATGGGCTACAAAAGGATTTTACCCTACTAAATAAATGGCTTGTGGGGGGGTTGGGAAATGGGACCTCATGGGACTTGGGGAAAAGTAAATGAGACAATTGGATGTTTTTTAATGGCAAGGAGTAGGTGCTCAATAAATATTTGCCGTTGCTTTAAAAGATATTTTGGGGCATGAAAAAATTATAACAAAATCAAATTTCAGCATCCATAAAGTTTCCTTGAAACACTACCACTCTGGTTCATTTCTTCAGTGTCTGTGGTTGCTTTTCTGTTAAAAAGGCTGAGCTGAGTGGTTGCAACAGAGACTCTTTTGCCTGTAGAATAAAATAACAAACATGTACAATCTGGCCCTTTTCAGAACAAGAGTCTGACTCCAGGCTTACAGCCTTAGAGTGGTGCCCAACCCATAGCAAACGTTTCATAAACAATTGCTAGTGCTGTTATTACAGCAGAGAGTAAGCATGGCTAACTGGAGAGCCTAGAGTTTCCTGGCTCCCTTTCCATTCTCTCTGACTTTCCGGCCTCATTCACAACAGCTGCAACCCCAGCTCCCTCTCCACCCCTAGCCTCATTCTCCAGGACCTCCAGGTAAATTCCTTTAAGATGCTAAAAACTGCAAAGTCTGACACCACACTAGGGATTCAGGGTGTGTGGGGAACAGGCAGGTTTCTGCATTGTTGGTAGGAGTGTGCACTGATACAACCTCTAAGCAGGCATCTGCCAAGAACTCTTGAAATGCTAAAAGTGCAGAATTTTGACCCAGAAATTAACGCTTGTAGAAACTAACAGATCTATGAACACAGTTGTGAAATGATGTCTGTGCCAGGTTATTCGGTAGTCATATCATTTTTAATTATAAAACATTAGAAGCAACCTAATTGTCCATCATCTGAGAACCGGTTAAATAAATTACATACAGCTGTACAATTGAATGCTAGGCAACCATTTACAAATGGGGATGCTCTTTATGCACTGATATGGAAAGGTTGCCAAGAAGAAACAGAAAAGCAAGCAAGGACAATGGGTTTCCACCATATCCTGCTGCTGTTAGTTGTAGGGTTCAGTCAGGGTGGTGGGAAAAATTGTAAAATAGACACAAACCTTCTTGGAAGGCCAGGAAATTTTTACAAAAGCCTTGGGAAAGAATGAGCCAAAGGCAGCAGTTCTTACCTGGAGGCAATTAGGCAGGAGTAGGTACAAAGGAATGTAAAGTAGTTTATCTAAAGAACTTGTTTACTCATATGGTCCTAAGACCAAACTTTGAACATCCAGGGGTACATGACTGCTCTCTATTTAGGGGGTTGACAATGTTATTACCCACAAATGGTGTTTGCTTTAGATCTTGGAACCTGGCCTTTAATCATTTGTAGGACTGCTCTCTCTGGGGAAGGCAACCATGTTTCTTAACCACAAGTGTGTTGACTCAAAGCCTTTGTCATTAAACCTATACCGAATAAATGCCTGCAGCACCAGCTGGTGAGGGCTGAGGCTGCTGACTCTTTACAGCACCCTCCTTGGTGTCTGTGAGTAGCCCAGACCCCCACGCTGCTCTTTCACTGGATGTTGGTGTCTGAGTGCATTTGTTCATCCATTGCTGGGTAAGGGTCTGCCAGTAGGACCCGGCAGTTAGTAGAGGGAAAGAAAAGGGGAGATGACATATGTGCATTTATGGAATGAAAAAAACTCTAGAAAGATGTACAAGAAATTGGCCACACTGGTTGCTTGCAAGGAGGGAATATGGGTGGCTGGGGGACAGGAGTGAGAGGAGATACCATTGTTTCTGTGCCACTGGAATTTTGAACCATGTAAACATATTATTTTGTCAACATTTTCTTACTTTTCTAAAAAGGAAGAGAGTGTAACAAGAACAAAAACTCTCTGGAGCCTAGATGTCACCCCTTCTGTGATGGGGTCACACCTCAGAATCTCCTTCTCCTGTGCCCCTTTCCATTGGGGCTGTCTGTTCCCATAGAAACATGTACCTTTTTTCCGAAGAAAAAGTAAATATAAAAGTTATTAAAATACTAGGAGTGGGCAGGTGTGTGGCTCAAGCCTGTAATCCCAGCACTTTGAGAGGCCAAGGCGGGTGAATCACCTGAGATCAGGAGTTCAAGACCAGTCTGGCCAACATGGTGAAATTCCATCTCTACAATAATACAAAAATTAGCCAAGCATGGTGGTGGGTGCCTGTAATCCCAGCTACTCGGGAGGCTGAGGCGGGAGAATGGCTTGAACCCGAGAGGCAGAGGTTGCAGTGAGCTGAGATAGTGCCACTGCACTCCAGCCTGGGTGACAGAGCAAGACTCTGTCTCCAAAAATAAATAAATAGATAAATACTAGGAATAACACAGCTCCCAAACCCAGTTGTCTGTATACTATAATAAAATACAAATGACAAAGGACACATACTTGAGATGTCCAGGCACCCTAAGTTAAATTTCCCAAAACTCTGGCTCTAGCACCAGTGTAGTGATTTGTTTCTTACAGGCATCCCCGCTGGTCTGAACCTTGGGGACCCTGCCTCACTTGCCTCATAGTCCCATCACGTAACACGCAGCACACAACTTCGGCTCAGCAAATATTTCTGGAATGACAAAGGCCAATCCAAGCCCCTGGAGGAATGCCTTCTCCCGCCAGCAAACAGAGTTAGCACCTCCTGGGTCCCACAGCCTTCAGCAAACCTGGGAGCACCCACAGAGAGCAGAAGCCTGTGGAGTGGTGCCAGCAGCCTCCACGCAGCCCGAAGGAAGCTGCAGCTCGTTCACCCTGTCCTGTGAGCTGTTCACTCTCTGGACCATTAGCAATTGACCCACCATGAATCCACTCAGGCTTCCGTAACAAGACTGGGTGGCTTTAACAGTAGACATTTATTTTCTAACAGTCCTGGAGGCTGGAGGCCCAAGATCAAGGTGTCAGTGGTGTTGGTTTCTCCCAAGGCCTCTCTGTGGTGTGCAGGTGGTCCCCTTCTCACTGTGTCCTCACACGCCTGTCCTCTGTGTGTTCCCATCCTGGTGTCTCTTCCCCTTCTCATAAGGACACCCATCCTATTAGATTGGGGCCCCACCCTAACAGCTTATTTTTAGCTTCATCACCTCTCTAAAGACCTCATCTTCTAATATGGTTACATTCTGGGATACTGGGGTTTGGGACCTCAACATATAAATTTGTCAGGGGTGGGGACACAGTGGCTCGTGCCTGTAATCCCAGCACTTTGGGAGGCTGAGGCAGGTGGATCACTTGAGGTCAAGGGTGCAAGAACAGACAACGCAGCGAAACCCCATCTCTACTAAAAATGCAAAAATTGACTGAGCATGGTGTCACCTGCCTGTGGTCTCAGCTACTGGGGAGGATGAGGCAGGAGAATCGCTTCAGGCCAGGAGGCAGAAATTGCAGTGAGTTGAGGTCATGCCATTGCACTCCAGCCTGGGAGACAGAGTAAGACTCCATCTCAAAAAAAAAAAATTGGGATTAGGAAATAATTCCACCCATAACACCCACAAAATGAATCTGGTTGTGCTGTTGCCTTCCAGAAACTTTTCTTGGGTCAATGTTATGTACTGAATGTCTGTGTCCTCCAAAATTCGTATCGTGAAGCCCTGATCCCCAAAGTGATGGTGTTTGGAGGTTGGGCCCTTGGGAGGTAATTAGGTTTAGATGATATCATGAGGGTTGGGCCCCAGGGATTACTGCCCTCACACAAAGAGGAAAAGAGACCATCTCTCTCTCTCTCTCTCTCTCTCTCCCCCCGTGTCTCATTTTCTCTCTCGTTCCCGCTCTCTCTCCCTCCCCAACATGCTAAGGATGTCTCCAAGCCAGAAACAGAGCCCTAAGGAGAGCCAGGAAGGAACCTGCCCACACCTCGATCTTGGACTTCCAGCCTCCAGAACTGTGAGAAACAGCTTTCTGTTGCTCAAGCCGCCCGGTCTATGGTATTTCGTCTTAGCATCCCAAGCTGACCAGTACTGTCAACTCAGTACTTTTTGTTGTTGTTTTGTTTTTGTTTCTTTTGTTTGTTACCCAGCACTAACACTTTAAGATGACAAGGCTGGTAAAATGCGATTTTCCACACTTTCAATCCTCTCCAACCCTTTTGGAAAGCAATTTTGGCAATATTGTATTTATTACATTGACTCGGTCATGCCACTTCTGGGAAACTATTTTAAAGAAATAAACACCCATGAAAAATAATAAACCTAAGAAGATTATCACTGTATTATTTTTAATTTAAAATTAGAGAAAAACCCTGTAAGTGTCTAGCAGTAGGGGAATAGTTAACAGCGTTCGCTTAGTGGAATGTTATGTTACCATTTGAAGAGATCATGTAACGTTTACTAGGCATCTGCTCTGTGCCAGGCTCTGTGTTAAACAGGAAAGATGGGGAGAGGAAGAACACGGTGCTTGCTTTCACAGAATGTACATTTTAGTATAAAGAGACACAAAACACTATTCCATAATTCATATATTTAGTAAGCACCTACTATGCACCAGGCATTATTCTAGGTATTGGGCATACAGCAGGAACAAAACAAAATCCCCATTCTCGTGGAGTAGATAATAAACAGGCAGGTCACAGTGGCTCACGTCTATAATCCCAGCACTTTGGGAGGCAGAGGCAGGAGGATCATGTGAGTCCAGGAGTTCAAGACTAGCCCGGGCAAAATGATGGGATCCCATCGCAACAAAAACTTTAAAAATTAGCCTGGTGTGGTGGCATGTGACTGTGGTTACAGCTACTTGGGAGCTGGGGTGGGAAAATTGCTTGAGCCCAGGAGGTCGAGGCTGCAGTGAGCTGTGTTTGTGCCACTGCACTCCAGGCTGGTGGCAGAAGGAGACCTAGTGTCAAAAAATAAATAATTTTTTTTAATGATAATCAAATAATAAATGTGAGATGCAAATCCGTGCTGTGAAGACACATAAGGCAGAGTGGGGGCGTGCTATTTTAGACAGAGCATTCAGGGGCGACATCTGCAAGTGATCTGAAGGAGCGAGGAGCGAGCCATGTGGATGTCTGAAGGCAAGGGCTCACAGGCAGAGGACCAACAGGAGCAGAGGCCTGGAAGCAGAACCATGGCTGATGTGGCCAGGTAGAAAGAGGATGGGCCCTTCACCCTGGCCATGAGGAAGGCCCCCAGTGGGTAGTGCAGACTGCGGGGAGCCAGGGTAAGGCCCGGCTGTGGAGCATGGTGTTTGAGGCAAGATGGTGGCAGAGGAGGTACCGGGGGTGGGTGGCTGAGGACTCTGGGCAGAATTCACACCTGCAGGAGTCCCTGAAGACACTTCCTCATTCTTTGAGACCTGGCATGGACTCTCACTGCAGAGCCCACATTTTTGATATTTCTTTTTTCTTTTGTCTTTTTCTTTTTTTTTTTTTTTGAGACGGAGTCTTGCTCTGTCACCCAGGCTAGAGTGCAATGGCGCGATCTCAGTTCACGGCAACTGCCACCCCTGCCTCCCGGGTTCAAGCGATTCTCCTGCCTCAGTCTCCCAAGTAGCTGGGATTACAGGCATGAACCACCATGCCTGGCTAATTTTTGTATTTTTTAGTAGAGACAGGGTTTCACCATCTTGGCCAGGCTAGTCTCAAACTTCTGATGCCATGATCCACCTGCCTTGGCCTCCCAAAGTGCTGGGATTATCGCCTGGCCGATATTTCTAATATGTAGTACTTGGCATGGAAAATGCTACTGAATACATGAGTTATTGAATTCATAAACTCACATCCCCCAACCTCACTGTGATTTGATAGTAAAAGAGCAGGACTCTGTCTGGAACTCCTGCTCTGTTCAGCAGTGCCAGGAACAGGGGATACTCACACCTCTCAAGTACCACTTAGATAAGGATCATTTCCTGGGCATGAACCTGTGCAGGGACACAGAGTCCCGTGCATAGAAGGACCCAAGTTTGCTATCATGCTCTGCTGTTGCCATCTGGAAACTCATCATCTTACCTTTGAACTTGTGTTTTGCAGGTGAAATCCAATAGGACAATGAGCATGTCAGGAGCAGAGATGAGCACAGCATGTTCCTTATAGCCCGATTTGAATAAAGAGTGTTTGTGGTGCCCCATTGCATAGAGGGAGATGTGTGAGCATAGAATTCCAGAGACCCACAATCCATGGAGTACAGCAAGACCCAATGGGGATACAAAGTAAGCAAATTCCATCTATGTCTGAGAAAGTAGGGAACCGACAGCCTGGAAGGTCCTACTTTCCTTTGGAACCAGAACTTGGTTCAAATACATAAAGAATACCATGGTGTATTAGTCCATTTTCACGCTGCTGCAAAAGACATACCCAAGACTGGGCAATTTACAAAAGAAAGAGGTTTAATGGACTTACGGTTCCACATGGCTGGGGAGGCCTCACAATCATGGTGGAAGGCAAGGAGGAGCAAGTCACAGCTTAACATGGATTGCGACAGGCAAACAGAGAGCTTGTACAGGGAAACTCCTGTTTTTAAAACCATCAGATCCAGATCTCATGAGACTTAATCACTATCACTACAACAGCACGGGAAAGACCGCCCCCATGATTCAATTACCTCCCACCAAGTTCCTCCCAGAGCAAATGGAAATTCAAGATGAGATTTGGGTGGGGACACAGCCAAATCATATCACATGGTGTCTGAGAAACACAAGCAACCAAGGAAACGTATCAGATGCTTTCTTCCCCATGCTACTCGTATTATCATACATGCTAGCCAACCACTTACTCTGAAAATGATGGGATGGATGAAGAAGGAGAGGGCCGCCCATGGCTCCTTTTCCCTCAGTCCTTCGCTCCTGGTTATACTGAAGATAGAGAGTGTTAGTAGAACAGGCATAGGGCAGGAAGCGAAATGAAAACAATGAAGTTAGTTTTGGGCAGTTTCCACGGTTCTGGCAAGCATGAGGTGCATATGCATGTGTGAACTACAAATATTGTTTACTTGTGTAGAATCATGTGATTCCAGTGATTCTGTATCCCAGTAAATGCCCTTCTATTTGTATTTAAAACAATCATTTCATAATACAAAGATAAATGGTACACATGTTCATAATTAAATATTTTTAATTCTTGTTTTACATTAACAATTAATATTCTAATTTTTCCTTACTCAGAATGACATTAAAGAGCAAACAAAAAACACCATGACAGGTCAAAAGAGAGACTGTGGAAGAAAGGAAGGAGCTTTTAGTACCCTCCGTGATACTTTGGTATTTTAGTACCCTCCGTGGTACTTTCTTTGGTATTTTAGTACCCTCCGTGGTACTTTCTTTGGTATTTTAGTACCCTCCCTGGTACTTTCTTTGGTATTTTAGTACCCTTCGTGGTACTTTCTTCTTGCCTTTGAATGAGGGGCCCACAGTTTGATTTTGCACTGGGCCCTGCAAATTACACAGATTCAGCTGGAAGCTGCAGTTGCCAACGCCTGGTGTGGGGCAATGATAAAGTTGAGGATGGTGAGGGGTCTAGCTTCCATTCACAGCATCAATGCTTTGCATAAGTGAAACAGCAGGCTGAGGACAGTCAACTGCCAGCTGAGACCAACTGAACACCAGAAGGTTTAGGGCAGCTTTGAAAGAGGTCTCACATCCTGGAGCCACGGGGCAGTCTGTGCAGAAGGTTGGAAGGAGACAAGGGACAGCAACGGGCGGCCCAGGTCAGAATCAGAGCCCACGTGGGACAGTGGGACTTGGGGTCCAAGATGGGGAGATTTAGACAGACAAGCCTGAGAAATGAAAACCCCACCCTGCCCCACCCTACATTTTCCAGATGGTAAAGCAGGGCTGAGGGCAGAAAAGCTATTCTGTTTTCTCCTTACTCCTGCCAGGAGAAAACGGAACAGCTGCCTCACACCTGGAGGAAGCCTCCAAGGGAGAATCTGTTCCACATCCCTCTCCTTGCTTCTGGCATCCCCAGCAACCGCTCTTCCTTGACCTGCAGACGTGTCCCTCCAATCTCACTCCACTGTCACACGATGTCCTTCCACATCTGTGCCCTTCATGTGGCATTCTCCTCTTATAAGGACACCAGCCTTAGTAGGATGGACACTAAGGGCCCATCCTACTCCAGTGTGACCTCATCTGAACTTATATCTTAATTATATCTGCAAAACCCCTATTTCCAACTTAGGTCATGCTCACAGGTACTGAAGATTAGGACTTGGGTGTACTTTTGGGAGGATACGATTCAAACCACAACCCCAAGTCAGCTGCCATCAGAGCAACACGGGGCCCTGGATCATTGGGAACAGGATGGATGTGAGCTGGAGAGGGCACTGGCATGGATGCCTCAGGACTCTGGATTGTGATCTGGCAAGGAGACACGGAACTGGTCCTAATCATCTACTGACATGACTCCTTGGAGCTGGGGCATGATAATGGCCTACAGTAAATGAAGTGGAAATTCTAGAAGGCGTCGTAATGAGGAAAGGATCAGGAAGCTCTTGGGGGAAGGAACTTGTCTCAGTCGGCTCAGGCTGCCTTACCAAAATATCCATACACTGGGCAGCTTAAACACCAGAAATTCATGGCAGCACTGGAGGCTGACACGAGGGTGCCAGCATGCCCAGGTCCTGGTGAGGATGCTCTTTGGTCCTCGCATGACAGGGAGTTCTGGGGTCTCTTTGTCTTCCTGCAAGGGCGCCAATTCCATCGTGAGGGCCCCAATTCCATCGTGAGGGCCCCACCCTAATGATCTCATCACCTAAGCCTACCTTTCCTATTGGCTGCATCACCAAATGCCATCATACTGGAGGTCAGGGCTTCAATATATGAATTTGTAGGGGAGCACAATTTGGCACATAGCAGAATCCTAGAATAAATTTGCTACATGAGAGCAGGGGACCTAAAGGAGCAGAGGACCCTCCCTGCAAGAGGGTCATATTAAGGTGAAGGAGGCACAGTTGTCTCCAGGTGATTTGTCTGTAGCTGGGGTTGACGATTGGAGCTGCTGTCACAAAACTGAGCTCCGTGGTGCCAAGAGAAATGATGGGATTCCAAATTCAAGAACTGTCTAGGATCTGATGTATTGGTAGCCCATCTTGATAGGACCCAATGCTGTTCTGGGTTCACTTTTACACTTCTAAGACCTTTGTTAAAAATGAATCACTGGGCACAGTGTCTCATGCCTATAATCCCAGCACTTTGGAGGCCAAGGCGGGTGTATCACGAGGTCAGGGGATGAAGACCATCCTGGCCAACACAGTGAAATCACATCTCTACTAAAACACAAAAAATTAGCTGGGTGTAGTGGCACACACCTGTAGGCCCAGGTACACAGGAGGTTGAGGCAGGAGAATTGCTTGAATCCAGGAGGTAGAGGTTGCAGTAAGCTGAGATTGTGCCACTGTACTCCAGCCTGATGACAGAGCCAGACTTTGTCTCAAAAAAAAAAAAGAAAAATCATTTGGCTGGGCACAGTGGCTTACTCCTGTAATCCCAGCACTTTGGGAGGATGAGGTAGGCAGATCTGAGCCCAGGAGTTCAAGACCAGTCTGTGTAACATGGTGAAACCTAGTTTCTACCAAAAAAATAAATTGGCCAGGCATGGTGGCATGCACCTGTAGTCTCAGCTACAGTGGCTGAAGTGCGAGGATCACCCGAGCCCTGGGAGGTCAAGGGTGCAGTGAGCCATAACTGTGCCACTGCACCCCTTGTCTCAAGAAAGAAATGAATCATTTGATCTGACATTGTCAAGAATAGTAACAGTGGCTCACATGTCACCACCTAGCTAGTTTTCATCCTGATTTGAGAAGAGTCATAGTGAAACTGACACATTTTTTCCTTGCTTAGTAAAATAGAAAATAAGGATGTGTCTTACAATCAATGGATTTTAGAGACAATGAAATATAGGAAATGTGTTAACAACTATTATTTAAGGCAGGAAGTGGTAAAGATGTGTCAAAATTTGCATTATCAGATCAATGAAATTAAAATTGAGAACGGCACCACTTAAGAAAACATTGTTATTCATTCATTCCACAAACATAGAGGCTTTCCATGCGCAGGGCACAATGCTAGACGCTGAGGCCTCTGCCCTCCAGGCATTGGCAGGCTGGCCCTCCAAGCCCACCTGGACTCTCCCTTTCTTTGGGATGTTGTCCTCGACTTCAGTCCATCCAGTACTTCTTTTCAGAACTTCAGAACGGAAGCACACGTGAGAATCACTATATTTCACCACTGATCGTGGGAACCTGGAGTTGAATACCATTACTGTATCACAAACAAGAACAATCACGGACAAGGTAAGAAGGTGGAGAGTGGAAATTTACAATTCCTCATAAATAGTTCCTTATTTACAAAGGTTGTAAGTGATTATAGTAAATCGCAGAGCTTCCAATAAAAACCAACTCGAACAACAAACGCGAAAGTCCGGGGGCAGCGCCAGAGCACCTCGCTTGCCCAAGTGCCGCTCTCCAGAGCTTGCTACCATCTGCTCGTGTGCCCCCCAGAGCGAGGGCAATGGTAGAGACAGCACTGGCCTCTAGTCCCTGGAAGCACACATGCATTCATATCAAGTACTGGGGGTTGAGTGGGGAGGAGGCGGGGACAGGGTGTTATCTGACGGCCGAGGATCTAGGGGATCCTGGGGGAGTCCGGGTCGCAGCTGGAGCCCAGTTGTGGCTGAGATCTCCAGTAGCTGAGGGGGAACTCAATGTATCAAAATGGAAGGGCCACCATAAGGGCCTGCCTGAAAAGCCCAAGTGATTGGCCTAATCTTCAGATCAGATTAGATCCAGATCAGATCCAGATTAGATCCTGGCAGGCTGCCAGGATCTCAGTGGGACTTGTGAGCTGCTGGCAGGCCACGTCCAGGTTTCCTTCCTCCCTTCTGCTCAACCGTTAGGTGCTTCTGCACATTTACTGCAGCCCGTGCTGCCTGCTAGTGTCGATGTGTTCCCTGCCAGGTGCCACCATTAATGCCAGATACCCCTCCCAGCCCCATAGCTAGGGTCCAGGCCTCAGTCTCCTTTGTATCCCAGTGGCTGGCACAGGCTGAATCCTCAGAAAGCCCCTTTGCCTGCCTGCTCCAGCAATGGCTTGAAAGCAAATCTTACACCACTGGAGAGTGCCCTGTGGGGGCCAAGATGGCTGGTCCTGAGCACTGGGCCACAGCCAGCCCAGGCACTTCTGAGACACATGGCCCACAGACCTGCCTTCCCAGGTAACAAGGGGCAAGGGAAAGGCAGAAGTTAGGGAAAGTTTCCATGAAATCTTACAACTCACCAAGCTCAAGATTTGAATCTGAGGGACGCTTGGGCTCAGCCTATTAAACAGGAGGCTGGGTCTGGCCGGGACTCCGTTTAGGGCCTTCCGCCACCACTGCCCACCCTAGGAAGCACTTTAGGATCTGCACAATCAGCATTCAGGAAACCAAGGGCTATGGCTAAGGCTGAGCACCTTGGATGTCCCTTCAAAGCACTGAGTAATGACATCTCCTAAGTGGGACCTTCGTCTCTGAAAATCACTCCCCTAATAGAACAAGGCAAAGCCGGCCACTCCTGCCCATCCCCAGTCCCAGCACAGGCCTTCTGCTCAGTGAGGCTCAGGTGTTTGGGACTGGCCTCTACCCTAGCCATATCCCTGCCTCCCTGCATGCCTCCCGTGGGCAACCACAGAGCCTGGGAGAATGGCCCTCCCCTGGGAGGCCAAGACCATGTGCAGAATACTGTGACCTGGCCAAGAAGTGCCCTTCAGGAGAGGCTTCTTGAATTGAAGGTGCACCAGCTGCCCCTGTGCCCTCAGAGCCCTTTTAGGGAGCTCTCTGGGTGCTACCCACATTCTCCATCTCCACATGAGAAAAAGGACTGTGCAAGGGACCCCCCAGATGTTCCTGATCACCACCACTTTGCTGCCTGTCCCCTTGAGGCCCAGCTCCGTCCCGGTGCCCTCAAATCTGAGTGTGACAGAAGGATCACTAGGGGCGTTCCCCCACACTGCACCCCTGAGCAGGCCTGTAGGGAGTTCGTGGGTCCGGGATTCCCTCTCACAAACCTGGCAAGATGGAAAGGCCTGATCAGCATGGCTGCCCTGGTGATGCACAAGTCAGGAGGGACAGGTGATGCTGTCACCACACTGGCCGCAAGGACAGCACTTCTCCTGCGAGCGGCCGCACAGGTGGGGCAGGAAGCTGGGCTTCTGCATGAATCGCTGGGCGCACTGAAAGGTGCGCTCGCCCGAATACACGCCCTGGTGCACAGTCAGCTTGGCCAGACGCCTTAAGTGCTTGTCACACTGCGCTCACCGGAATGGCTTCTCGCCGGTGTGCATGTGCGGGTGCTCCAACGGCGTGGACAGGCGGCCAAAGTGCTTGGCACAGCACACTCGCAGGGCTTCTCCCCGGTGTGCCTGCGGTAGTGGGTGAGCGTGACCTGGTGGACGAAGGTCTTGCCACTTTGGGGGCAGGTATAGGTGCACTCGGCTGTGTGTGCCTGGTGGTGGCTGGCGAAGGTGGCTGGCTGCGCGAAGCTCTTGGGACACGGATCACCGGGGAAGGGCTGCAGGCCATGATGCGGGTGCGGGTGCTGTACACTGAGCTCCTTCCACACGGGGCGCAGGGTGGGCACTGCTCCGTGCCACTAGCAGCTGGCTTAGCCTGGTTGGGGGGACCTGGATGGAGGGAGGGCACCTCTCGTTCCCTGGGGTCAGGAAGCAGACTCCCACAGGTGCTCCCCCCGGAAGCCCTCCTTACCAGACCCCCTCTAGCAGCCCAGGCTGGTTCGCTGTCCTTGGACCCTCCCTCCAGACTCCTCTTTGCTGTCCAGCCATGTCTCTGCAGGGAAGGGACACAGAGGGGTACAGCAAGTGAGGCGTTCCTGTCACAGGCTCTGCAGCTGGGCCACCTACCCTTTGACCTCCTGGTGTCTGAAGCTGGGCTCAGGCATCACTAAAGGCCCTATTCCCGCCTAGCCTCCTTCAGCTCCCATCATCTTCTGCCGGGTTCCACCCAGTGGCTGTTCCACCTAAGGCCACCCAACACCCCTCCCCGCTTCATCCACCTCTGAGCCTCAGCCCAAGGGTCCTCTCTACCCAGAATGCCTCTGGCCTCCTTAATGCCTCTCACCCAGACTCTAAGCCCCTCTCAAGTCCCCCCTCTCTCTCACAGAGCCCCCCAAGACCAGTGTGGTGACATTTTCCCCCAGCAGGACCTTCATCTGGGCCTCCTGTGGCCACCGAGACACCCCTTCTACCACAGGTGAACGAACACCTGCAGCTGTGCGCCCATCGTAAGCAAATGTGCTTTTTCTTAGGATACTGGCCATCTTTTGGGTCAGATTCTCAAAGGGCTCCCTGGCTGCAGACACAGCGGTGCTCCGCCCCACTGTTTACTGTGTCTGTGTTCGTCTCCCCCCTCCCGAGGGGAAGCTGTGTCTCACGCATTAATGAGCCCCTGCAGCATCCAGCTCCGTGCTGCCTACAGACGAGTTCATGAAATGAACAGGAAACAGCTTCAGGAATAAAAGAATGCAGCTTTCATGCCACTGCATGGGAGGACACCGCGCAGCAAGCACACAAGATTCTGCAGACACAGCCAAGGCAGGGAGGCTGCACACTGCCTTCCTTCAGGAGCCTCTTGCAGGAGAAAGCCCTGTTAGAGGTGCTGTGAGGCCCCCCAGGGGGTGCCGCGTCTCCTAAGGC
This sequence comes from Cebus imitator, assembly GCF_001604975.1. Taxonomy (NCBI): domain Eukaryota; kingdom Metazoa; phylum Chordata; class Mammalia; order Primates; family Cebidae; genus Cebus; species Cebus imitator. Next base: position 9,172,857 of record NW_016107335.1, read on the forward strand.
TCAGGGATGCAGGCCTGGGGAGACAAGCCCAGCGTGCCCTACCTGAGCAGAGGTGTGTCTCAGTGGTCTCCTGTGTACCCTGCTGGCTCCTCCCACTTCCTCTCGCCTGATCCAGGACAGAAATCCTGGGGGTGTTTCCAGCTGGCCTGCGTCTAAGGGAAAGAAGAGGCTCTGAGGACACCAGGTGTCACGAGCCATCTTTCCTCTCACAGTCTCAGTTGGGACCGGACGCCAAAGGGACTCCCAATAGAACTGTAGGTTCCAGCAAAGGCACAGCACATCCTGGGGACGTGTGACATGGCAGCGAGTCAAGCAGGGGAGCTTGGCAAGTGAAGACGGACTGTGAGTTGTGACGGGGACGGCCAGCCACCTTCCAGTGCCATCCACCCCCCTTCAACACTAACAGGGCACTTGGTGTCCTGCTGGGCACATGGCCGTCCAGCCTCCAGACCATGTTTCTGGGCCTCCCTGGAAGTAGATGTGCCCCATGGCTGGTCTGACTAATGGATGTGAGGGGCACCTCCTCTAGCTATGGGACCTTCGACGGTGGATTCGGCCTCTCTGTGCCTCAGTTTCTTCATCTATGATATGAGGAAACTGAGAGTTGGAATAAGCTTAAATGGGTCAATGTTTATAAAGTGCACAGGAAGTACTAAATGTGTGTTTACTAGATGAGGAACCAATGTGTCTGGTTAAAGGGAAAAGCATCACCTCAAAGAAAAGGGGAAAGCGCACCCCTCCCCCAGCCCATCCCCTTGCTTCCTTCTGCACGGCTGCGGGCTTGGTCATGGGCCATCTCTAACCATAGTAACAAGACCTGGCCCCAGGAAAGGTGGAGCGACAGGCTGGAAGGAGCCTGGGCCTGTGAGCTGCCAAAAAAGCCCTGTCAGGAGAGAGGCCAAACCTTGCCGTGTGAGAGCTGCGGGGTTCCGGTTTCGCTGTTTTCTTCAGTCTCTGTTACAGCAGCCCAGCACAGACCTACAGTGCCCTCAGGTAGGTAACCTTCAACAGCTGGTCCACCTCACCCATCTGTGCCCGCCTCTAAGGCCTATCTTAAGATCAGGGAATAATTGCTGCTCCTCTGCCTGCTCCAGGCTTGACATGGGTAGGCACCGTTTTGGTCAGTGAAGGAAAGAATGGAGAACATTCCAAGCGTCCCCAGTGGTGCCAGCTTTTACGGCTGGGGCACCGCTCACTTCTTTCTGTCCTACACCAGGCACTTCTGACACAGTCACTCTGAAGACACCAGCCCAACCTGGCTGTCACACACCAGGCTGGCTCCATGATTAATCAGGACCTCCCTGGAAACCGCTTGAGAGAAAGTTGATCAAATTGTACCAACACAAAAAGATCCTTAAGACATATTGTCGAGTGAAAACAGCAAGCTGCAGAAGATACGTAGAGTACATCCGTGTGTTCTTAACCCCTGTGTTTTTCTGCAGTGCACACAAGTATGTAAATGCATGACGAAAATAGCCTGAAAGGTTACGCAGCAAAATCGTAACAGTGGCAACCCTGGGGGAGCCTAGGGTTGGGCGGGTGGCCAGCAGACAGCCCTTTAGCTTTGCCCGTGACTCCCACATGGTTTAATGAGAACTTATTTGTGTAATAATCCATTTGCATAATCAAAACATACACACTTTCAATGGTTAGAGGCTGGTCAGTTTCTGTTCAGAGTGCTCTCTGCGCCTCGATTCTCAAACTAACGGCACCAGAATCCTGGGGGGAAGTGTTGAAAGTGCAGTGTCCAGACCCTGCCCGTACCTCATGAATGAGCACCCCGTTTACACTGCTTCTAGAATTCTGGCAGGAAGAGCACACCTGTGGAAACATCCAATAGATAAAGCAGTCCTGCACTCACACTGACTGGGGCCTGCAGGTTTTCAGCAAGGGTTTAGAAGCAGCTTCTAGGAGTGAGACCCTGTCCTGGGGGTAAACAAGGTTCTCTCCTGGAGAAATCTGGAAAAGCTGACAAAGTGGAATACAAGAAGTAACTGCTAGAACAGCAAGGACTACCCCCTGAGCAGGCCTCATTCCTCCACTCCCACGCTGCCTCCAGCTGCCTTCAGGTGTCAGCCCAGCCTCTTTCCCAGGCCCTGCCTCCTGCTCTGCATCCCCCTAGGAGCTGCTCAGCCCTGAGGACTGTGGCACCGGCCACAGACTCTGAACGTGCCCCGGTCCTGCTCACACCTGCTGTGGGGGTGGGGGGCAGCCCAGGAGCCGGGGTGGCTGCGGTGCCTGGGCCCAGCTCCCCTCCCTCCACCACGGGGGAGGAGGTGCTGGCCAGGCTGCTGTAGCAATAGTGCTCGGTGACACAAGAGCCATGCTCCACCCAGCTGGCCTCTCGTCTTGCTCAGGGCTCCCCAGCGCGGGCTTGTGACCTGCATCCCGCCACTCCCCCGCCCTTTACTCCACCCTGCTCTTTCTATGGTGCCCCCACCCCCTGCAGGTGCCTGGAAATGCCACTTTTAGCTTTGGACCTACATGCCAGCTGCCCAGTGTCCTTGTCAACCCCCACCTTCTTCCCACTCTGGGCTCACCATGACTCAGTTTACCTACTCAAAGAGCCTGCTTCACCAGGGAGCCTTTCTCCCCAAATCTAAGAATCTAGAAAGCAAGGAGCAGTTTCTTGGCATGACTCACTGTGTTCAGAGCAACAGCTCCAGGGCTCCCGTCCTTCAGCTAGAAGGGCCCCACTGTTCCCCATGTTATATGTTTCTTGTTGTCATTGGAATAAAGGGTTCTCACCTTAAAAAAAAAAAAAAAAACTGCATTCTGATCCAAAGCTATTATCTGAAAAATAGAGAAAACTGAGCCCCTATTCTGGTTCACTGTTCATTTAATAATTATTTATTGTTTATAATCCCAGTACATGCCAGGCACTGGGTAAGGTACGGAGGAGGGGGATATCACAGCAAGACTCAGTCCTTCACCCAAGGAGAATGAAGCCTGGAGAGAAGCAGGGATCGGGCTGCAGAGCGAGGACCCGCACGCAGGCACCCAGGGTTCTGGAGCAGACATGGCGCCAGGAAGGTCTCCCGGAGGCCGCCAGCCCGCCCCTCCTCCCAGAACCCTGCATGCACCATCGCAGCCTGTCTCAGTCTCGGGTCCCTGGTATTTGCTCTGCCCTCTGCCCTTCCCCTCAGGCCCCCACAGTGGTCTCAGGCCAAGCAATGGCTCCAAAGGGACATGGAGTGTGGGAAGTGGCCCAGACCCTCTCTGGGTGTCAGAACACCCAGGCCTGGCCCTGATCGCCAGCTGTGAGGCCCAGCAGCTCATTTCCCCCATCTCGGCCTCTGTTTCTTCAGGGGAGGCCTCCTGACACCAGACGCCCTGCCCAGATGCAGGTTGGGAGGCCCAGGCCCGCCCACACACTGACAGACTCACCAGTGCCCAGGCTCCAGCCCCTCTCCGTGCTGGGCAGGCTGCAGCTGCCTGCTGGTCTCCTCTCTCCCCTGGGACCAGGAGCTCTGGCTTGGTGGTGGCCCGGCCTATGGAAAGGAAATGGGCAGTGGCAGGGCTGCCCTTGCAGGCCTGGAAAGGGAGGGTGCTCTGCCAGGCTTGGAGCAGGACTCACTCCCTCTTCAAGGCCTGTGTTGAGGGGCATGGAGAGTAGCGAGGGCGAGGCCTCTCAGTCCTCTTGGGCCAGGAGTGAGTGCCATGAGGCCAAGAGAAAGGGTTCCATCCACTGCCCACACAGACAAGTCACCTAGTCCAGACAGCTCAGGAAACTGAGGCCCAAGAGAGGGGCTGGCCATTCACAGCAGTCAGAGCTCAGGCTTCCTGCTGCCCTTCCTTCCACGTGCTTCCCCTTCCTGCCTGAGGCTGGGCAGCCTCCTCACCCTGCCTCCCACAGCACACCGGGACCCTCTTCTGAAAGAGGAACCTTTGCGGCCAGGCAAAAAGAGGGAAGGCACTGTGTTCTGGGCCTCAGCCTCCCGACAGGGAGAGAAAGTGGACAAAAAGCCAACTATTCACCTTCCCAAAGCAGTGAGAACTCCAGTGTGCGCAGGAGAGCTTGGGAGTGGGGGTAGCTACAAAACCCAGGTCTGATCAAGTCTCACACGAACACACATACCTGCCTGAAGGACCGAACTTCCTAGGGCTGGCCCTCACTTTCTGGACCTGGAGCACCCTTAAAATTCATCCTTCTTTGCTCAGCAGGAATCTCCTGAGAACTCAGTGTGCGGAGTGCAGCTTGGGGGTCCTAGGGAGGCAGATGTAAGCCAGGGAAGGCCCCCGCTCCCCAGGGGCAGACAGGCCGGCGAGCCACAGTGTGCACACAGGAGCCGCCTCTGGCACCACGCAAAGGGCAGGACAGCGAGGAGCAGATTCTGGTTCATTTACTCCACAAAACCTGGGACAAGTCACATAACCTTTGCATTTCATTACGTAAAACCTCCAAATGAGAATGACAGATACTTCCTACCTGCCCGAAGACAGAGGGCTGAACAAATGATTTCCCCATGCTTCCTGCTCTCAGATCCAGGAGTCTATGTGACTGAACAAAGGAGTCAAGCCAAGGTGCGGAGGGCCCTGAGGCCAGCCTCTTACCCAGGGCCCAGGGTCTCACAGCTCCCCTTTACAACGCGTTTGCAGAGCTCCTTCTGCAAGTTCTCCAGGCCACCACCTCGCTGCACTGAGAAGTACCTGACCATGCCTTCAGGACCCAGAAGTTCCTGTTGCGCAGCAGGTTCTCCACGTTCTCCAGCCGCCTCTGCAGCAGCCCGTACTCCTGCAGCAGGGTCTCCAGCACGGCCCACTTGCCCTCCAGCTGGTTCCCGAACTCCACGGCCATCTTCTCTCAGTCGCCCAGCTTCTTCTCGGCTGTTCCCGTGCGTCCCTCCAGGCTCTGTAGCTGGGCAGCCTGGGACTCCGTCTTTTTCTCCATGGCCTGAATAGCAGCCACGATGGCCAGGAGGGAGATCTTTGCAGAACGTTCTGGGCCTCTCCTGGAGGTCAATCCACAGATGCCAGTCCTGGAACCAGACACAAGTTCGTGAGTGGGCCACCAGAAGTAGAGTGGCCCAGAGCCATTCCCAGCTACAGGAAGGTCAGGATTCTCTGGAATCGGGGAGACATATTCTGAGTGCCAGAGAGCCTCACTGGCCAGACCCCCAAACTGACCCCACGTAATAGTCAAAGACAGCAGACACTGGACCCCCACAGAACCCCCATGAGAAGAGTCCTGAGCCAAGACCCAGGGCGAATGGAAAATGACATAACAAACACCACCTTCATAAACAGACAGAGAGTGGATCCCAGCTTTACCACTCACTGGCTCTATTAGCTCAGCCAGTTTCTCAACCAACCAGGGAACACAGCCAGCAGCAGGAGCCAAGAAGTGGTGAGACGCCCAAGTCCAGAATGCCTGCCAGGGGCCCTGGGGTCCAATGCACATCCAGGCAGCAACCTGAGTCCTCGCCTTCTTCTAGAACAAGCCCACACCCCTTAGTGGGCTCAGAGGGGAGAAAGGCCTGTTGTTCTGCCTTGGTGATCTCTAAGGCCCGTCCACCCTGACATCTACTGGTGTGACTTCCTGCCCTGCCTGACACCATGTCCACACGATCCAGGTGCCTTGTTGACCAGCCCCAGGGTGGTCTCCACCCTCCTAGCTGCCAGGCAACAGGGGCCAGAAAAAGTTGAAAGCAGAAAAGGAAAGAAGGAACCATTACAAGGAATAGGCTGTTCACCAGAGGTGGAAAGGTATTGTGTATTGCTGGGAATCAAATTTAAAATCCAGGAATCCCTTAGTGTGCAACAGCTGAGGTAGAAAGGGAGCACTCCTGGAGATGGAACTCACCTAGAACTTGATCTGTGAAGGCCGTGTTGCCTCCTCTGGGCTCCACTTCACTGTACCAGGAAGAGGCCAGACTTGAGGATGGTGAGCCATGCTGTAGGGGAAGGAAAGGGCCAGGTGTCTGGCGTCTAGTACCTGGTATGTGTGCTACACTTTGCTGAGTAGGTTTATTGGAGAGGTCTCTAAAAATCTCAGTTGCACAGAATTGGATTAATCACAGTCTGGTTCATAAAACACAGTCAGATCACTGGTCCACAGCCTTTACATTTGTTTTTAAGAATACGACATGTGCTAATGTCACACACCCTGAGTGCTCTTCCATCTCTTCAGTGCATTTCATCCACACAGCCACCTTAGGAGTGAAGGAAGTTAGGATGCCCCTATCAGTGAGAAAATAGAACCTTAGAGAAGTAATGTGGCCTTCACAGATTAGGGGCAAACATCCTCACCTCCCTGCAATGCCCTGCCACAAATGTGCCATGCGGAAATGAGTCCAAAACCACTGCAAAGCTATTTCTACTAGGAGATGACCCCTTTACTTCTAAAGACCTATGAAAATCTCAACAGCTCTTATGCAGGCCAGCCATGGCCTGGGTCAAGCCTGAGCCTGAAGCCCCTAACCAAAAGTCCTCACAATGCAGATCCCCTCAGCAGCAGCCAGAAGGACTTGGTAGGGAATTCTGGCATCAGAAGCCTCCTGAGTGGAACCAGAGCTCAGGTCCAGAGCCCACCTCACAGCCAGGAGCCAGACTCTGGCTCCAGCAGACTGCAGTGGACATCCCTCCCCAGGCCATGGCACTGATTTCAGCTTGGAGAGAGGATGGGAGCGGGATGGATCTTTCTCAGATGGTCGACTGGGTGTGTGTGTGGTGGGGCGGTGGGGGGGGGAGGTGGCGGGATTGCCAAAGGGCGAGTCCAGAAAGCGGAACCTTGGAGTCTGGAATGAAGATGTCCTCAGTCCACTGCCCCCACAGAACCGGGTCCAGCGGATATCAGGGCTGGAGGGAACCTCCAAATCTTGTGTTTAGGGCCAATCGCCTTATTCCACAGGTTAGGAAACGGGGAAAGAGAAGGGAGTTTATCATTTGGACTTAGGAGTCCTCCTCCTGCCACCCGGACTGAGCCCTCTTCAGTTCCAGGAGGTGACTGGGCTGGTGGGGGGAGGATGTCCTGGCGAATTCAGGACTCGGCTCCACGTCCCCACGCTTCCATGAGGGTCGCCCTTACTGGAGGCGCAGCTGCCTCAGCCATGGCCCTGTACTGGCCGGCCTGGGCAGGGAGTCGCCGCTGCCGTTGAGCGCGCGCGGCCCCACATGAGCCCAGCGGCGCAGTCCTCTCCGCTGACAGCTTCAGCCCTGCTTTTTCCGCACGGACCGACCTTCCGGGACCGCCGGGACTCGGGACACTGACAGAACGAGCCCGGGCAGCGGCTGTGCTCGAGGCCGAGAGGGTTACGACTGGGTCAGATCCCGGTCGCCAGGGCTGGAGGCTCCGCCCCCGCTTGGCTGGGGCCAGCAACCCAGTGCGGACTTTCCTCGGCCAGCCCTGGAGGCCCCGCCCTCACAGCGTGTGCCGGGGTTTGTGCGCGCCCGGCAGGTGTGAGCGCCCGGCCCGGGCTGGTGCCCAACAGCCTGCAGGTGTCGCCAGCTGCCACCGCCCCGCACGGCCATTCACCACCCAGAGAGCAGAAACCAGATCATGCGCACGCAGTCGTTTATGCCAACAAGTTTATTGATCACCAGTTAGGGCAAGGGACTTACATCTTCACAGTTCTCTTGGGCGTTTAACGTCGTGGCCCACCCATTTATTTCACAAATGAAGCCGAGGACCCCGCAGAGGGAGTTTGGGGCCCAAGCAAGTCTCCCACCGAGTCGGGGGCACCCTCAGCTCCTGCACCACAAAGCTTCGGTTGACTCATTTCAATGTAAAGAACGTTATTTAAACACCTCTGAGTGCTCAGCAAACTCACAAGGCCCAGCTCAAAGTTGGGCACACTGATATGAAAAAAAGAAAAAAGGAGAATCAGCACCTTGCGATATTTAAGGAGGGGCACCTGGCATTAGAAAAACAAGCCTAGTTCAGCAAAAATTTGGGGCGTAAAAATTTTTTAAAAAGAACAAGCTTAGAAACTCAGCAAAATTCTTAGCCTGAGATCTCCCCAGAACACCTGAGACTAGCTCCTGCAGCTGCACTTTCACCACATCCTGTCTGAGCTCCTGCTGACAGCCCGCCTCTGACTCGTGAGGCTCCCAGCAAGGGCTGGGGGACTCCAGAGCAGACAAGCAGGATCCAAAGCGCAGAAGGGCAGCGCCTCTTCCCAGACCCAAGAAAACCTGGCTGAACTATCACTGACTTGTATACTTACCCTCCTCCCAGAGATGACAGCAATGCTACCATCAGCCCCCAGCTCTGCTCAAGACTTTGGGAGAAGAGTGAGGGTCAGAAGGGCAGGCAAGAAAGTGGTACAACCAGGGACCAAGGCCCCCAGAAGCAGCCCTAAAGGCTGGCCACTTCTCAGTGCCAGACAAGACAGTAAATTACAAGGATATTCGGGGTCCCATCACTCCAGCTTCAGAGTCACCCGCACCCGAGCTGCTCTGCAGGCAGCACCCACAGTGGGGTGATGAGAGGCACCAGAACAGCTGACCTCAAGATGTCTCCACAAGACCTGATATTATTGCCTGAACTTCTACAGCCCAAGTCTCATGCTTTGGTAAGAATTTGTTCACCGAAATACAAAGGACTCCTGGGGAACAGAGCCCCGTGGGAGAGTCTTTCACTGAACCCAGTGGAATTGCCACTCACTCCAGAAGATAAAGGTCCTTCCTGAGGGATTCTGACTGGTGGGAAAAGGCTGGAATGGAGTAGAAAGGAGGTCCTGAATTCGAAAGGAAGCACAAAGCTAGGTTTCCTATTTGTCCCAGTGACTCTTAATTTGACCCTGACAACTCAGGTATGACACTGGGGCCGTGACTCCCTTTGACACAGAGGATCATGAAACTAGTGGTGACTGAAGGATTCACCCAGATCTCCTAGCCCAACTCTGCCCCAGAGCCCAAAGTGCTCAAAGGAGAACTCCTTTGAGAGGAGACAGCCCCTCCTTTAATGTGAAAAGCAGGTCTGGAGAGCCAGGGTAAAGGTGGGCCTCAGCCAGACCAGGGGCCTCCTCCAGGGGAGGCGCTTCCTGGGCTCTCCCTGCACTGCCCCTCAGGGTGCCTTCTAGGGTCCAGCCAATACATCTTACACACCAGTGAACACTGAGCCCTTGGTGGGGGGGGCAAGTGTCGCCCACTCCAGGCTTCAGTTTCCCCTCCCAGCTGACAACAAAAGTAAATCACAGATATGACTATCCCACGGGGTAAGCACTAGGAATACTGGGAGTCACTCTGGGCAGAGAAACACACACCTGGGGAGACACTGTGCTTCCAAGACAGCGGCCAAAACATCCCCATCAAAACCCACAGGCTGCGCTGCGTGCAGGGGCTCACCCCTGTAATCCCAGCACTTCAGGAGGCCGAGGCAGGTGGATCACCTGAGGTCCAGCAATCAAGACCAGCCTGGACAACATGATGAAACCCCATCTCTACCAAAAACACAAAAATTAGCTGGGCGTGGTGGTGACTGCCTGTAATCCCCGCTACTCAGGAGGCTGAGGCAGGAGAATCACTTGAACCCAGGAGGCAGAGGGTGCAGTGAGCTGAGATTGCACCATTGCACTCCAGCCTGGGCAACAAAAGGGGAACTCCATTTCAGAAAAAAAAATAGAACCACAGGCTGGTGGAAGCAGCTCCTCTTCCAGCCCTGCCAACTTCACAAAAGGCAAAGTTCCATTAGCAACTAAACACATCTACAAAAGCACTTGAAAGTCTCTGTGTTTCAAAGTAGCAAAGTAGAAGAATTTCCTTTCTTCAGGCCATCCATCCACTCCACTGTTTCTCATGGTGACAGGAGGCAAGGAATCTCTGCACAAAACAAAAATCCCTGGTCCCCGATGTCTCTATTGCCCCCATATTGGAAGGGCCATGATCTCTGGTCCTCTTGACTGTGGTGCCTACTAGAGGCCCCATCAAAAATAAGGCATCCCTTAAGCCTTAAGGAATCTTTTACAAGTCAGGAATGCAGAAAAGGCAGCAAAGAGTGTAAACACGAAAGAGGAAACAAGGCACCTGGTCACACACACTGTCACCGAAAGGGTGGCTGCTTCCCATTTGAATGGGTAAAAACAACAAACCTCTCTCCAAACCATCCCAGGACAAGGAGGAACCTGCATCAGGCACAGCGGGCAGGCCCTGCCAGGGGTCCCCTGTGGGCTTCTGCCTGGTCAGCCCTCCTCTGTGCGGCTAGGCCTGGGCAGGGTGGGCAAGTGTGGGCGCGCCTGGCCTCGGGCATGGGTCTGCATGTGCACAGCCAGGTGGTGGTTCCGGTTGAAGGTCCGGCCACACTGGGGGCACTGGTAGGGCCGCTCGCCAGTGTGGATACGCTGGTGGCGGAAGAGGTCCGAGGGCCGGCGGAAGGTCTTGCCGCAGTAGGGGCAGGCAGGCCAGCCCTGGCCGCTGCCGGTGTGCAGGCGCTGGTGCAGCAGCAGGCTCTTGCGCTGCTGGAAGAAGCGCAGGCACTCGCTGCAGTGGTACATCTTGCTGGCCACAGGCCGCCGCACCGCCAGTGTGTGGCCCCCAGCCACCGAGCGGCAGTCCTCAGGGTCCTCTGGGAGCCAGCGAATGACAGGGCCGGGCACCACCACCTCCCCCGGCTCCAGCGTGTCCTGGCTTTCCCTGCAGCCGGTGAGCGAGTGGCCTGGGGCCTCCCGCCGCCCCTCCTCCACGTGGGTCCGCTGATGAATTGTCAGGTTGATCTTCAGGCGGAAGCTCTGCCCACAGTCGGGGCAGGGGAACGCCCGCTCCCGCCGGCGGGGGAGGATTCGGGACGTCTCCCCGCAGGGCCCCGGTGGCCGTGGCTCACCCGCCCGCATGGGCACGCCAAGGGCCTGATGACGGCTGGGGCCCTCACGCCTGTTCCTGGGCCCTCGGGGGATTCTGCACTTGGTCTGGCTCGGCAATACCCCCAGAAAGAGCCGCTCAGGTGTCATCTCGTCTTCGGACTGTGCCTCTGTCTTAATGGCCACACCACCACCTGGCAAAAGGAGTCTACATTGGTTTCCAAGAGGACCTCACCACCCTGTTCCCCAGGTCACTCCACCCAGTCCTGGCTTCCAGCCTCAGCCCAGGCGCTGTCTCCCCACAGTGCTCACAACACATTGCAGGGGTCCTGCTCACTGAGCCCCCCCACACAGGCACTGCCTCACACTGTCACTCAGTCCTGATTGTCGTCATCTGCCTCATTCCTGGAGGCCAAGCTAAGGACATGAGGGGAGGGGAGATCACGCTGCAAGGCCAGGAGCCAGGGAGCCGGGAGGTCAGGATCACCTGGAGTGAGACACAGAAGCAGAGATCCTGGACACAACAGAGAGGCTGGCAGGACCCCACCCCCAAGTGTTCTGATGACACTAGTTACCATCTGTGAAAGACAATGAGCCCTAGGGGCCCTGGCTGCCCCCAGACCACCCTAAGAGGCCTCTGTGGACTGGGGTGGTGACTGCCGCGCCTGTGCTCAGCTGCTCATCCACACGACAAATCTGCAGAGTGTCCGTGATCTGCCTGCACCACACTCACTGGTGACAGAGAGGAGGCATTAGGACCTGAGGCTCCTGCCTGGGTCTGTGTGGGTCTCACTCAACTTCCAGGTTGGATGGAGCCAAGGAGCTGCCAAGACAGCAGTGACAGGACAACTGAGGCAGTGGCAGGTGATCACAGCAATCTGCTGGAGACCTCGGACCCCAGGTCTCAGCACCCAACTCTCAGGGGTCCCTAATGTGAGGGAGAAAGGGTCCTGGCACAGCGCCCTCTCAGGGAAGCACAGACGCTATGCAGGGGAACACACACAGACTGCGGGCCTGAGGGGCTGGGATCCTGGCCACGCCAAGACCATGTGAACAGCTTTTCCATCATTATCAGACCATGTGTGTAAGGTCTGATGCCTGGGTTTTCATGCAGTGCCTTTCCAGCCAAGCCAGACCAGACCACAATGGGGAAAGACCAGGAAGGACCGCAGACTGATCTGGGTCCCCACAGTCCCCAGGGAGACAGCAGCTGGAGAGGGAGGGAGGGAACCCTCAGGAGGAAGCCCCTTACCAGGTACCACCACCCAACCCCACCCCACTCCCAAAAGGCTCCCATGCTCCTGTGGGGCTTTGCTGTGGCCACAGGTGCCTCTGCCCTTCTTCCCTGGCCCTGGGAGGTTTTCAGAAAGAGAGCGTTTATTGAGAAACGGCACCACGCCAGGCACAGGACACACATTGTCCAGTGACCCTCATAAGAACCCTGGGAAGGCCCAACACACCCCTCTACCCCCTCCCCTCACTCTGCTGGACTGGTGTTTCCAGGCCCCCAAAACATGGAGGAACCCACCCCTCTATTGAGACTGTTTTCTCATGCTGAAAATGCCAAAACCTACCTTCTTTCAGGCCTGTCTCAAGGGCCCATTACCCAAAAAGCCTGTCCAGTCCAGCCCAAACACGTTCCCAGCCATCTCTCCCGTAACCACGCGCTGCCTTGGGACTCTGTTCATCCTGCCGCCTCGCTGTCCTCACTCACCTGCTCCCAGCCCGGCTGGGGCCGCTCTCGCCTCGGAGTCCCGCTGCTGCTTGGGGGCCTGCCCTTCTTTCAGCTCCTCCTGGGCAGGGCTAAGTGGGCTGGTGAGGTACTCTGGATATGGAGGGAGGCCTGGAGAAAGCAAATCAGTGACACTGAACACAACGCAGAGGTCTCCTGCCCAGGTGACCGGGGACCCTCTAGGGAAGGCTAATGGCAGAGTCACTGGGATCCTGGGGTCTCAGTTCCAGCACAGGGCATGATAATAAGGTGGACCCCACTGAACACCTGGCAGCTAGAGTCTAGTCTAAAGCCTCATGTCCCAGAGAAGGAAACTGCAGCACAGGAATTCAGCAGACAGGAATTCACGGTAATGATCGCCAGGCAGATCATGACAGAATCTGGCATTTTAAGGCAGGAAAGAGAAACCCCATGCCTGTTCCTCCCCCTCCCATCCCCATACCCTCCCCCTCCCCTCCCTTCCCCCTTTCCCCTTCCTCCTCCCCCTCCCTCCCTTCCTCTCCCCCTTCCCCTCCCCCTCTAAGGGCATAAGGGAGACCCAAGGCGGGGCAGAAACACACTGAAGATATGGCTTTAGGAACATTGAAGCTTCTCCCTCAGTATTTGTCTTTCGAGCTAACTCCATCCCTAGTCTACTCCTTAGGGCCCAAGTCCACACACACGTTTACTCAGCGCCCACCTCCCCAGAGTGATTGTAACCAATCCAGCTGTTAGCAAGACTTGCAAACGGTAAAGCCCCAAAATGAGCACGTGTCCTCTCACACAAGAAATGAAGCTCTTTTTCTTTTTGAGACAGAGTCTTACTCTGTCACCCAGATTGGGGTGCAGTGGTGCGATCTCGGCTCACTGAAAACTCCACCTCCTGGGTTCAGACAATTCTCTGCCTCAGCCTCCCCAGTAGCTGGGATTACAGGCGCCTGCCACCACGCCCAGCTAATTTTTGTATTTTTAGTAGAGAGAGGGTTTAACCATCTTGATCAGGCTGGTCTTGAACTCCTGACCTCATGATTCACCTGCCTCGGCCTCCCAAACTGCTAAGATTACAGGCATGAGTCACCACGACCAGCTGAAGCTCTGATTTTTTTAAGCAAAAAAAGATGATGAGAAAAAACTGATGACCAAAAGGCTAACAGTAAGAGAGTTGATGGAATGCTGCCATCAGAGATGAAATCAGCAAACGGCTCACATCGTTTGTCCACTTGATGCTAAGAGGGATTTGACATCAGATGGGCATCAGATCAGAAGGGAACAGACAAGAAACCCAGAATCATGGAAAGAGTGACTCTACCTCCAAAACTAGGTTTGAATTTACCACGTTGGATCTTCCTGAACTTAAGCCTCCAGAGAACAATACTTTGTCAGAGATTAAAAAAAGCCGGGTGTGGTAGCACGTGCCGTACTCCCCGCTACTTGGGAGGCTCTGGCAGGAGGATGGCTTGAGCCCAGGAGTCTGAGGCTGCAGTGAGCCATGATCGTGCCACTTACATTCCAACCTGGGCAACAGGGCCAGACCCTGTCTCAAATAAATAAATAAATAAATAACCCAAGTGGGGTCCTCTCTACCTCAACTGAGGTTCTCTTCTAAGAGAAGAGGTAAAACCAGCTAGAAGTTATCAAAAGGTGAAATAGTGGTGAAAAGTAATAATCCAATTGAGTCTATGCCTGCTAACACTGCTACCAATCTCCCTTTCCATATGAGGGAGTTATACACCAAGTTACACTGCCCCTAAAAATGGTACTTTCATGACAAACCTAAAGGTGGTTGCTTCATCAGCAGATCCAAAAAATTTCAGTGGATCATCCTCTGAAGTTTAATCTTTGGATCCTTCCTACAACAAAGAGAAACACATCATCCATCCTCCTAAACAGCCCCAAGCATCACAAGGTGGTGACTAAGCAAGATGAAGCTCAAAAAAGAATGAGAAACAGAATGGTCTAAGTGAAAATATGAATCCTAAGTGTTTGTGACCCACTAAGAATTGAAAATGAGGTCAGGTGTGGTGGCTCACGCCCGTAATCCCAACACTTTAGGGGGCCGAGGCAGGAGAATTGCTTGAGCTCAGGAGTTTGAGACCAGTATAGGCAACATGGTGAAACCCTGTCTCTACAAAAAAAAAAAAAAAAAAAAAAAAAAAAAATACCAAAATTAGCCTGGCATGGTGGTGCATGCCGAAGTTCCAGCTATTCAGGGGGCTCAGGTGGGCCTTGGAAGTGGAGGCTGCAATGAGCTATGATTACACCACTCCAGCCTGAGCAACAGAGCAAGACCCTGCCTAAAAATTAAAAAAAAGTTAGGAATAATTTTTAAAATACTGGGAAGAAGAACTAGATTCTGTGCAGCTGGATTTGGGGGCGGCACTGGCAAAGCGGCAGCACCCCCAGGATCAAGCAGCCTGCAAGCCAGCGGTGCTCCTAGTTGGGAAAGTCCTAGGCCTCTCCAAAAATGCCACTTCCATTGGTTCCATCAGGTGAAGACCTCACACAGCCCGCTGGCCCTCTATGCCCCCAGATGAATAAAGGGAAGCACAGGCCAAGAAAGGAAGTTCATTGAAGATTACTTTGAAAGAATGGCAGGAGAGATGGCAGCAATGTCTCCCAGCTGTTACAAGTGACTACACACAAGAGTATACCACTCAGAAGACAAAATAAAGAAAAAATAAATTTTAAAATAAATTTAAAAGTTCACCTGTGAAATGATGTGAATAAAAAAAAAAAAAAGAGTAGTCCAATGGTAGTGACAACCAGTGCCCCAAGAAGGCAGGTGTCAGCTACAGGGGGATGACAGAACTGGACTCCCAAAAACAGGCCAGACTCAGTGGCTCACACCTGTAATCCCAGCTATTTGGGAGGCTGAGGCAGGAGAATCGCTTGAACCCAGGAGGTGGAGGTTGCAGTGAGCCAAGATTGTGCCATTGTACTCCAGCCTGGGCAACAAGAGAGAAACTCTGTCTCAAAAACAAACAAACAAAAACTGGACTGCTAAAGTTCCCGGGTTTCAGCTTGATCATCTACAAATCTTTTTTTTTTTTTTTTTCCAGAGACAGAGTCTTGCTCTGTCACCCAGGCTGGAATGCAGTGGCGTGATCTCAGTTCACTTCAAACTCTGCCTCCTGGGTTCAAGCAATTCTCCTGCTTCTCCCTTCCAAGTAGCTGGGATTACAGGTGCCCACTACCACACCCGGCTAATTTTTGTATTTTTAGTAAAGACAGGGTTTCATCATGTTGGCCAGGCTGGTCTCAAACTCCTGACCTTGTGATCCATCCACCTCGGCCTCCCAAAGTGCCACACCTGGCTAATTTTTGTATTTTTAGTAGAGACAGGGTTTCACCATGTTGGTCAGGCTGGTCTTGAACTCCTGACCTCATGATCTCCCCACCTTGGCCTCCCAAAGTGCTGGGATTACAGGCATAAGCCACTCTGCCTGGCCTTATTTTCTTTTTAAAGTGGACATATTCTGAATACAGGTTTCATTATGGGGGTCAGGAGGACAAATGTTTACTTTCATATTTTCTCTGTAAGTAAAAGGGCTGATATATTTTGAATAAAGAGTGGTAAAAAAAAAAAAAAAAAAACTGTGTGGGGGGGTGGGCAGTTGCAGTGACTCATGCTTATAATCCCAGCACTTTGGCAGGTCAAGGCAAGCAGATCACCTGAGGTCAGGAGTTCAAGACCAGCATGGCCAACATGGTGAAACCCCATCTCTACTAAAAATACAAAAATTAGCCAGGTGTGGTGGTGCATGCCTGTAATCCCAGCTACTCAGGAGGCTGAGACAGAGAATTGCTTGAACCCAGGAGGTGGAGGTTGCAGCAAGCCGAAATTGTGCCACTGCACTGCAGCCTGGGCAACAGACCGAGACTCTGTCACACACACACACACACACACACACACACACAGAGAGAGAGAGAGAGAGAGACAGATTCTGGCTCTTTAGGAACTCCTGGCTCAGAACACTACAATGCAGATTCCCAAGCCCAAATCCTGTACTAGGCTAGTATAGCAGCATCTCCTGGGGAGCACCTCTGGGAATCTCATCAATAGGTTCAGGGTGAGCCTAGTAAATATGCATTTTTTAAAAGATTCCCAGAGCAAAAATAATAATAATTCACAAAATAAGAAATTTAAATGGCCTTTAAACATATTTTTTAAAAATAGGGCCAGGTACAATGGCTGATGCCTGTAATGCTGCCACTTTGGGGGGCCAAAGCAGAGGATTGTTTGAGGTCAGGAGTTTGAGACCAGCCTGGGCAACACAGCAAGACCCTGTCTCTACAAAAATTTTAAAAATTACCAAGCATAGTGGCACATGCCTGTGGTCCCAGCTACTCAGGAGGTTGAGATGGGAAGACACTAGAGCCTAGGAGTTCAAGGCTGCAGTGAGCCATGATTGTGCAACTGCACTCCAGCCTGGGTGACAGAGTGACATCTTGCCTCAAAAGAAAGGGGAGAGGGAACAAAATGGTCGAACAGAACCCTCAGTGATTATCCCCCCAACAGAAACAGGAAATTCAATACTATTCACACAAGAAGGCACATTCAAAAAAACCAAAAAGCAGATGAGCAGTCACAGTACTTGGTCGTAACATCGTATGAAGGAAAGCAGCACTGAAGAGGGTAGAAAAGAGTCTTGAATTGCGGATACCAACTCTCCTCCATCCGCCGGCAACAGCCATGTGGCACCAGAGAATGTGTGCTCTTCAGGGAGGAAGAGTGCAGTGACTGTGGGACTTTGCATCGGAACTCAGTGCTGCCCTGTCACAGCAGAAAGCAACACCAGGCATAACCTAGCTGGCACCCACCCACAGAGGGGGCATTTAGAACAGCCCTAGCCACAGACAGGCATGGTGGCTCATGCTTACAATCCCAGCACTTTAGTAGTCTGAGGCAGGTGGATCAACTTGAGGCCAGGAGTTCGAGACTGGCCTGGCCAACATGGCGAAACCCTGTCTCTACTAAAAATACAACACATTAGTCGGGCATGGTGGCGCATGCCTGTAGTCCAAGCAACTCAGGAGGCTGAGGCACGAGACTTGCTTGAGCCTGCAAGGCAGAGTTGGCTAAAGTGCTCCAGGGTCCTAATAAGGTAGTCCAGGCCACAAGGACTGCAATTCCTGAGCAAGTCCTGGTACTGTGCTGGGCTCAGAGCCAGGGTACTTGGGAGGGCAGGTGACCCAGTGATACATCAGCTGAGACAGCTAAGGGAGTACTTGCACCACCCCTCCCTCAACCCCAGGCAGCGCAGCTGACAGCTCCAGGGGAGACTATTTCCTTCTGCTTGAAGTAAGGAAAGGGAAGAGTTAAGAGGACTCTGTCTTGCAATTTGGATACCAGCTCAGCCCCAGTAGGATATGATACCGGGCAGAATCCTCAGGTCCCCATTCCAGACCCTAGCTGTCAGACACATCCTGGGCCAGAAGGGAACTTCCTACCCTGAAGGGAAGGACCCAGTCCTGTCTGGATCCATCACCTACTGATTAAGAGCCATTGGACCCTGAGTAGACAGCAGCAGTACCCAAGGGGTAATCACCCTAGGCCTTGGGTGAGACTGAGGGACATGCTGGTTTCAGGTGTGACTCAGTACATTACCACTTGTGGCAGCTATGGAGAGAGACTCCTCTATTTGAGGAAAGCAGAAGGAAGAGGAAAGGCGACTCTTTTGTAGCTTGGGTACCAGCTAAGCCACAGCGAGGCAGAGAATCAAGTAGGTTCCTGAGGTCCTCAATTCCAGGCCGTAGCTCTTGGATGGCATATCTGGGCCAGAGGGAAGCCCGCCTGGCTGCATTCACCACAAGCTGACTGAAGAGCCAACATGGTGAAACCCCATCTCTACCAAAAATACAAGAAATTAGCCGGGCATAGTGGCACACACCTGTAGTCCCAGCTACTAGGAAGGCTGAGACAGGAGAATCGCTTGAACCTGGGAGGTGGAGGTTGCACTGAGCCAAGATCACTCCATTGCACTCCAGCCTGAGCAAAAAGAACAAACTGTATCTCAAAAATTTAAAAAGATACAAAAGTTAGAGAAACTATTCTATATAAAAGAATTTCAGCTATTAAGTGCAGAACTAATGACAGAATCTCACCACTTTGCAACCCCAATGCAAGAAGGAATCCAGGTGACAACCTTCAGTGGCTATTAAAATCATCAGGTGAAAAGTTGATGTGGAGCTTAATAATAAAAGGGTAAGAGACTGACAATCAGCTGGGCACAGTGGCTCATGCCTGTAATCCCACCACTTTGAGAGGCTGAGGTGGGTGGATCACCCGAGGTCAGGAGTTCAAGACCAATCTAGCCAATATGGCAAAACCCCGTTTCTACTAAAAATACAAAATAAGTGGGTGTGGTGGCGCTTGACTGTAATCCCAGCTACTTGGGAAGCTGAGGCAGGAGAATCACTTGAACCTGGGAGGTGGAGGTTGCAGGGAGCCAAGATGGCACCAGTGGACTCCAGACTAGGCAACAAGAGTGAAATGCCAACTCAAAAAAAAGAAAGAAAAAAAGACTGATGATCACAAAAAGAGAGACAACCAGACCTCTGTGCCTTCTGATGTGACACAGGAAGGCGCACACAGCACTACCTCTGACATAGTCTTGCCAAAGAAATTGAACCTAAAGTTAAATAAGCCTCTAGATTTACCTACCAGTTAGGAAGTGCAGGAAATAAAAGAACACGTTAAATAACACCAAAGCTAAACTGTGGGCATTAAAAATAACAATGAAATGTCAATAAGTAGATAGTATTAAAGGGGGAGTCATCCAGGCCAAGGCAGGAGGATCACTTGAGCTGAGGAGTTCAAGACCAACCTGGGCAACATGGCAAAACCCCACTGCTACAAAAAATTAGCCCAGGGTAGTGGCACATGCCTGTCGTTCCAGCTACTCGGGAGGCTGAGATGGGAGGATCACTTGAGCCCACGAGGTCAAAGCTGCAGTGAGCTGAGATCATGCCACTGCATTCCAGCCTGGGTGACAGAGTAAGACCCTGTCTCAAAAATAAATAAATAAATAAATTGGGGGTGGGGGGAATTTATCAACTGATAAAGGAATAAACAATATGTGATGTATCTTTATGATGGAATATCACTCAGCCACAAACAGGAATGAAGTACTCATACATACTACATGTGGATGAACCTTGAAAGCATTATGCTCAGTGAAAGAAGGCAGGCACAAATGCCACATATTGTATGATTCCATTTTTATGGAGTTTCCAGATGGGTAAATGCATAGACACAGAAAGCTGATCAGTGGCTGCCTGGGGCAGGGCAACACGTGGGCAGAGGAATGAGGAACAGACAGTGACTACTAATAGGTATAGGGTTTCTCTCTGATGGAACAGGAAAGGTCTAAAATTACATTGTAGTGATGGCTGCACAACTTTGTGAATATACTAAACACCATTCAATTATAGGAAGTCCTAGCCAGAGCAATAAAATAAGAGAAAGAAATAAAAGGCATCCAAATAGGAAAAGAAGTTAAATTATCTCTCCTTGTTAACAATGATTCTATACCTAGAAAACCCTAAAAACTCTGTCAAAAGCCTACTGGAACTGATGAACAATTTTAGTGAGGTTTCAGGATACAAAATTAGTGTACAAAAATAAGTAGCATTTCCATACAAGAATAATACCAGGCTGAGAGTCTAATCAAGAACACAGTCTCATTTACAATAGCTACAAAAAAATTAAATACCCAGGAATACAGCTAACCGCAAAGGTGAAAGACCTCTACAAGGAGAACTATAAAACACTGTTGAAAGAAATCAGAGATGACACAGATAAATTTTAAAACATCCCATGCTCATGGATGGGAAGAAACAATATTGTTAAAATGGCCATACTGCCCAAAGCAATTTATAGACTCAATGCGATTCTTATCAAACTATTCACATCATTCTTCACAGAATAAGAATAAACAATTCTAAAATTCATATGAAACCAAAAGAGCCAGAATAGCCAAAGCAATCCTAAGCAAAAAGAACAAAGCCAAAATTATCACACTACCCAACTTCAAACTATACTATAAGGCTGTAGTAACCAAAACAGCATGGTGCTGGTACAAAAACAGATGCACAGACTAATAGAAAAGTCAGAAATAAAGTCACACACTTACAACCATCTGATCTTAGACAAGACTGACCAAAAAAAAAGCAATGGGGGAAAGACTCCGTATTCAATAAATGGTGTTGGGATAACTGGCTAGACACGTGCAGAAGAATGAAGCTAGACCCTTACCTTTCACCATACACAAAAAGTAACTCAAGAATGATTGAAGATTTAAATGTAAGATCTCAAATTCCATTTGACCCAGCAATCCCACTATTGGGTATATACCCAAAGAACTATAAATCATTCTACTATAAAGATACGTGCAGCCGGGCGCGGTGGCTCAAGCCTGTAATCCCAGCACTTTGGGAGGCCAAGGCGGGTGGATCA
>NW_016107335.1:9194342-9199865 GCF_001604975.1 Cebus imitator
TGGGGGGTGGGGGGGTGGGGAGGGATAACATGGGGAGAAATGCCAGATATAGTACGCACCTAAAGTAAAATAAATAAATAATTTTTTAAAAAATTCTAGAATAAAACCTAGGAAATACTCTCCTTGACATTACCCTTGCCAAAGAATGTCTGGCTAAGCCCTCAAAAGCAACTGCAACAAAAACAAACATTGACAAGTGGGACCTAATTAAACTAAAGAGCTTCTACACAGCAAAAGAAACTATTAACAGAGTAAGCTGACAACCTACAGAATGGGAGAAAATATTTGCAAACTATGCACCTGACAAAGGTCAAACATCCAGCATCTATGAGGAACTTAAACCAACAAGCAAAAAATGGGCCAAGGACATGAACAGCCATTTCTCAAAAAAAGACATGCAAGCGGCCAAGAAACATGAAAAAATGCTCACCCTCACTAATCATCAGAGAAATGTAAATCAAAACCATGAGATACCATCTCATACCAGTCAGAATGGCTATTACTAAAAACCATCACATGCTGGCGAGGCTGCAGAAGAAAGGAATGCCTGTACACTGTTGATGGGAATGTAAAATGAGTTCAGCCCTTGTGGAAAGCAATTTGAAGATTTCTCAAAGGACTTACAACAGAGCTACCATTTGACCCAGCAATCCTATTACTGGGTATATACCCAAAGGAAAATAGATCGTTATACCAAACTATACATGCACACATATGTTCATCACAATGCTATTCATAATGGTAAAGACGTGGGCTCAACCTGGATAAAGAAAATGTGGTACATATATACCACGGAATACTACATAGCCATAAAAAAGAATGAAATCATGTTCTTTGCAGCAACATGGATGAAGCTGGAGGCCATCATCCTAAGTGAACTAATGCAAGAACAGAAAACCAAATATTGCATGTCCTCACTTATAACTAGGGCCGAAACAATGAGCACACATTGACATCAACCTGGGAAAAATAGACACTGTGGACCACTACAGGGGAAGGGAGAGAGGGGAGCATGGACTGAAGGACTCACTTGGGTACTGTGCTCACTACCTAGTGCAATATACCCATGTGACAAACCCGCATGTGTATGCCTGGATCCAAAATAAAAGTTGAAACTTTTTTAAAAGTATTTAATTGTATACTTTAATAGGTGAATTATATGGTATATGAATTATATCTCAATAAAGTTGTTGAAAAAGAGTGAGGGGATTTTTCAGGGTTTTTTAAAGACTTCAGAGACATAAACCAAAAGTAAAATGTGGACTTGGGTATATAACAGTTAGGATCCAAAGCCCTATCGAAAACATTTTTGAGACAACTGGGGAAAACAAAACAAAGACTAGGTATTAAATGACATTCTGATATTCCTCGGGTATGACCATGGTATTGTGGTCATGTTTAGAAAAAGGGAAAAAAACAGATGGATGAAGTGAATGTGGCAAACCCAGAACAGTGTTGGGTATGGTGACAATCACTTGGAGATTCACTGTACTATTCTACTTTATTTTTTAAATTTTAATTGAAAAAAAAAAAAAGCCCCCAGAGGATTGTGATGTGCAGTCCTTTGGAACCACTGTCTTATACAGCAGCTACAAGGACAGGGCATGCCTGGCGCTCCTACTGAGGGCCCATGTAGGCAAATGGAAGAAGCACATGACAGGCCTTCCTGCTGCAGGCTGGGGCTGTGGGACTGCAATGGGGGGCAGAAGCAATATCAGGGACATAGACACACCTGAAGACGCCAGGAGGCAGTAGTGCTGCTGGTGGAGGTATTATTATTACTAAGACCCCACTATGACAAAGTGATCAGTGTTACATGCTTAGCATTTGTCACTCAGTCAACACAACCGTGTAAGGTGAATGTGACGGTCCACCTCAGATATATGTAGAAACACTATGGCTTTCAGCCTGCCAGCCACTCCTGCCCAGGGTGGTCTGGTACAGAGTGGCCCCACTTTGGGTTAACGGCCTATGCTCCCTTCTTGGCCTCCCTGATTGTCTGGGAAGCCCCAGAGGATGGGCCGTGGTGCAGCTGGCCCCTGGCGCCCCACCACATCTTGCTCCTATACTCACCAGTGCCCGACATCCTTGAATGTGCCACCTCTACTTCACTCCCCTTCTTCTGGCTCCACTGGTCAAGACAAGGTTCCTCTCCCCTCTCTATCTGGGTGAGGATGTCCGGTTTGGAGATGGCATAATCTGTGCACAGAAAAGGAAATGCAGAAGAGCTGGATCCCAGATGCCCACAGAGATGCAGAGATGGCCCAAGTGCCAAAAACCAGAGTGAAGACAGACAGTCCACACACAACCTGTGCACAGAGGCCCAGAGCCTCCCTCTGCGGCCTTACCCAGGGAGACCAGCGTCTCGTAGTTGCCCCTCATCACATGCTTGTAGAGCTCCTTCTGCCAGTCCTCCAGCTTGCCCCACTCCTGCTCGGAGAAATACACGGCCACATCATCAAAGGTCACGGGCACCTGGAACCACAAGTGTCGCACTCATTCACCCACACGCTCACAGGCTCAGCCCCTCAGGCTCCCACACCCCAGGGCACCCCAGGGCTACCTTGGGGGCCTCCCCCTTGCTGCCAGGGGGCAGCCGCAGGATCCAGAAGTTCCTGTTGCGCAGCAGGTTCTCCACGTTCTCCAGCCGCCTCTGCAGCAGCCCGTACTCCTGCAGCAGGGTCCCCAGCACGGCCCACTTGCCCTCCAGCTGGTTCCCGAACTCCATGGCTGTCTTCTCACAGTCAGCCAGCTTCTTCTCGGCTGTCCCCGTGCGCCCCTCCAGAGTCAGCAAGCGGGCCAGGCAGGAATCCACCTTCTTCTCCAAGGCCTGAATGGCAGCCACCACTGTCCACAGTGTGATCTCTGTGGAGTAGAGGTACGAGTTCTTCTCAGCAGCTGGCTGGGGTAAGGGAGGTGCCGAAGGCCTCTGGTCCTCTGTGTGCTTGCCTTTCGCAGGGGCCTGCTCACAAGAAGAAAGAGATATTATGAGAATCACACAATCAAAACTTCCATCTCAAAAAGAACCTTCAGAAATGGCACCTGCCATGGTAAAGCTCCATCTGGGATCCTGAGTTAGCAGAAGACCGGGGTAGATGGAGAGGCTAGGGTGTCAGTTAGGAATCCAGCCTAAGTGATACAAGTGATCGTGGCTGGACCAATGTGTCATCAAGCGGGAAACTGGAGGAAACACAGCCCCGCCCCTGTCCTATACACTAGCTTTGGGGATGGGGCATGCCCCACAGTCTTGAGCAAGTCTCAAACAAGTGACTCCCCTTCTAGGGTACAACACACTTAGTACAATGTGTACCACACTATGAATAATAAACGTGAGCCCCATGTTGAAGGGCTAAGATGATGATGATGATGGTTATGGAATGAATGTTTGTGTCTTCCTCAATATCCATCTGCTGAAGCATTAATCCCCACTATGCTGGTATTTGGGGGTGGGGCACCTAGGAGGCAATTAGGCCATGAAGGTTGAGCCCTCATAAATACGATTAGTGCCCTTGTAAGAAGAGACACAGGGGAGATGATCTTGTTGTCTGCCATGTGGGGATACGATGAGAAGGCAGCCATCTGCAAACCAGGACAAGAGCCCTTTCCAGGAACTAAGTAAGGCAGCCTGAGCAGACTCAGACAATGATGTTGATGATGGTGACAGTTCTGGCTCAGGGATATGGTATATAGTTCAAATGGCCTTTTTTACCACCACCTCTTTGATTCCATTGTCCTTTAGTGCCTTGGAAAAAGCTTCTCAGGTGCCTCAGCTGACCCTGGTGTCTGATTCACAAGCCCTCACTGTGCACCTGCAACGGCCCAGTCCTGGCTGGTGCTCCTAAAAGCCTTGCTGGAGACGCAAATCAACATCTCATCCCTCCATTTCATTCATCCATCATAGTTAAATCACCACTGGGTCCTAACCTCAAAATTACCTCAAATCCATCCACGTTTCTCCTTCTTCACTGCCAGTGTCTAGTCCAAGTCCCCATTACCTTGCTTGGCCTGAGTCACTGAGGTCCCACCCCCCTGATTTCCCCACCTCCAGCCTTCTCCCGAACAATACACTTTCCACAGAATGAGTGGTAATCTTTTAAGAACACAGGCCAGGCACAGTGGTTTACCCTTGTAATCCCAGCACTTTGCAAGGCTGAGGCAGGCAGATCATGAAGTTCAGAGTTCGAGAACAGCCTAGCCAGCATGGTGACACCCCTCTCTACTAAAAATACAAAAAATTAGTCAGGCGTGGTGGTACATGCCTGTAATCTCAGCTATTCAGGAGGCTGAGGCAGGAGAATCACTTGAACACAGGAGGTGGAGGTTGCAGTGAGCCGAGATCGCACCACTGCACTTCAGTCTGGGCCATGGAGCGAGACTCTGTCACACACACACACACACACACAGATCATTTCAGTCCCCTGCTTAAAACTCAATAGCTTCCCAGTGTACCTAGCATAAGATCTAGACTTCTTCATGGCCCAGCTGACCTCTCTTGACTTTAGAGTGATCCAGTTCATGCCAGGCTACAGCCATGCCAGCCTCCTGTGGATTCTGAGGGCCCACCCGGCCCTCCTCCACCTTCACATCAGCTCTCACTATGCATCCTCTGCATGTCTGAGTCCCTCTCGTCTTTAACTCGTCTTTAAAATTCTAGCTTAGACACCGCATCCTAGAGGCTTTCACTGCTCTTCCTTCTTAGCACTAATCATCTATAATCTCTTCAGTCATTCAATAACAATTACTGAACACCTATCACAGTAAATGTACAATGAAGATGCAGAAAAAACTGGTGTGGTTCTTCCTTCTCCAGGAGAAAAATTCTGCATAGGAATACTTACAAATAACAGTGTGATAGGATGGGCTAACAAGTCCAGAACAAATCTGTCCCTTTTGGGGAGTTTCTTGGATCTCAAATGCTGCAAGGCTCGGGAAAGGAGCAGGTGGACAGAAATGATCAGAAAGGTAGTGAAACAGCGAGACCCAGGCTAGGCGGAGCAGCTGATGTCACCTTCCAGGGCCCCCTCTTCCCAGGGAACAGGGCTATAAACCTCCAGAATCCCCAACGCTTTTTCTCTCCCTTACACTCAGGGAACCCAAAAAGATGTTCACCACACTCACTAACTAAAGAGGAGGGAGAGGAAGTTCTACTTTAATAAAAGCATCCAGAAAAATCAAGGTTTCAAAACCTTCAGTGAGGTGTATTAATAATTGTAGGTATCATCTACTGAGCTCTTTACATGTGTTTTTCCAATACGTCAAAAATACCCAAAGGACTTTATTCTCCCAATTGGACATGCTGCACAATATCAAGCCAACATTCTAAAATCTGCTAAACTGACCTAGCTTGGTGGCTCACCCTTGTAATTCCAGCACTTTGGGAGGCGGAAGCAGAAAGTTCACTTGAGCCCTGGAGTTCAAGACCTGCCTGAACAACATGGCACAAATAAAAAACAAAACAAGCCATTCTTGGTGACTCACGCCTGTAATCCCAGCACTTTGGGAGGCCAAGGCAGGTGGATCACT
>NW_016107335.1:9200171-9207362 GCF_001604975.1 Cebus imitator
ATGTCACTGCACTCCAGCCTGGGTGACAGAGTGAGACCCTGTCTGAAAAAATATATATATAATATACATATATATATAATTTTTTAATTTTAAAATGGCCAAACACGGCGGCTCACACCTGTAATCTCAGCACTTTGGAAGGCCAAGTTAGGCAGATCACAAGGTCAGGAGTTCGAGACCAGCCCGGCTAACATAATGAAACCCGGTCTCTACTAAAAATACAAAAATTAGCCAGGTGTGGTGGTGGGCACCTGTAGTCCCAGCTACTTGGGAGGCTGAGGCAGGAGAATCGCTTGAACCCGGGAGGCAGGGGGTGTAGTGAGCCGAGATCATGCCACTGCACTCCAGCCTGGGCGACAGAGCAAGACTCTCAAAAAGTAAAATAAAATGAAATTTTAAAATAAAATCTGCTCCAGTAATCTTTTTTTTTACTCTGTAATCTCTCTTGTAAACAACAATTAATATGTTTCTCTTAGGTAAAAGTAGAATATAAGGCGTTTTAAAGCGGTCTAATTGCAAAGTCCCTGCCCAGGCGTGAGGCTCCCGCCTCTGCTAGGTGAGTGACCCTGGGCTAGTCCCATCCCATCTCAGCCTCCGCGAGTGTCCGGTGCGGCCGACGGCCCCTGCCCGCCCTGCCTGCCGTGGGGGAGCCACGGAGCCGCAAATGCGACAATGCATCCGAGGCGCGGCCTCCTCGTCGCCGAGCGTGACTCTGGCGCCGGGCCTGGCAGAGGCCGCAGAGGGACCGACCGGGTCCTCCGTCGCTGACGTCGGGGCCTCGCCCGCCGGGCCTGGCGTTTGGGCCACCCGGTCAATGCCATTGGAGGCCGGCGGGCAGGCGGCAGGCAGACCTCGAGCCCTGACGCGGGTCGGGCGATGGGCCGGGGGCGGCGAGCGTGGAGACTGCGGGCAGGGCCCTTTCGCCAGGCGGCCGCGCGCGGCCAGAGTCCCTCGCGCGGGCTCACGCGGCGGCGGCCTGGGCCGTCCTGGAGTCCGCCCGGCCTTACCAGGGCGCTTACCAGGGCGGGCGCCGCTTCGGCCATGGCTGCCCGCGTCCCTCGCGGGGCTGCAGTGCCTGGACCCGGCCTGTCGGGCCAGGGACGGCGCGGCGGCGACGGCAGAAGCGGAGCGGGAGCCGCCGAGGGTGGGAGCTCCTGCCTGGCGGCCGTGACAAACCACATGCCCCGCTGGCCCTTTAAAAAAGAGCTGCGCTCGGCGGCCGTGCCCGAGGACGCGCGCAGCGCCCCCTGCAGCCCGAGGACCGCAGCCCGCGGCGTCCGGGACCCAGGTTGGGCCGCCCACCTTCGCCCGCCCGGAGTGCCGCGGCCTCCAGCAGGGCTCCATCAGGCGGAAGCCACTCCGGGGCAGGCGCGGCGCCCAACCCCTTTCCGCGTCCCACGCGGGAGCCGGGAGGGCTGCGGGAAGGAGCGGCGCGGGAAAGCGCGAAACCTGGCGAGGGAAAGCTGCGTGGGGAAGGGGGCTGGCCCTGGCCGGGGCCTCCTGTTGCAGCGCCTCCCACGCACCACAGAACTATGAGTCGAGGAAAGAAAAAAGGGTACATGGGTACTCAGGGAGAAGCCAGGGAAACTTAAGTGAACGTTTTAAACTCTCTTTTAAAAGTTTTACAGAACAAACTTGAAGATTGTAGGATTTTTTTTTCCTAAGCCCGGCCTCCCCTCCTGGGGTCTCTAGGGTCCCTTCTTCCCCCGGGGCCCGCCAGTGAAAGCCCTCAGCCACCCACGAGGATCCTACCTTAGCCTTGGTCCAGGACACGGCAAGTGTGAATCAATCTTTCCCTCGTTTAGGCCCTGAGGCGTCTTGAATAAACCGCAGGGCCCGTTTTCCTCCGCTTGTGCTGAGGCAGATTCAACTAAATGTGCTGTATGCAGCTGAAGCTTTGTTTTCTCTTTTCTGCATTTCCCATTCATCTCACAGTCTTTGTCCAACAAGCTGGCAAACTCTCCCCGCTAGAAATCTGTAATTTTGTTCTTTCTGCGTTTGGGTTTGTTCAGGGTTTTTTTGTTTTTGTTTTTGTTTTAGCTTTTTCTTTTTTAGGGGGATAAGAAATTATTTTCACAAATATTTGGGCCAAGCAAAAGTGTAGTCGGCTATCATAGAAAAAAGACAAACTGAGACCCTAAGTGAGGTGCACCCCTAGGATTTGGGGAAAGGTTAGGACATGTTACTTTAAGGTAACAAAGAAATCAAATCAATATTTGTCATTATTCATTTTGGAAATTCTTGTTGAAATATCCCAACCTGGCCGGGCACGGTGACTCACACCTGTAATCTCAGTACTTTGGAAGGTGGAGACGGGTGGATCATGAGGTCAGCAGATCAAGACTATCCTGGTCAACACGGTGAAACCCCGTCTCTACTAAAAATACAAAAATTAGCTGGGTGTGGTGGCGCACGTCTCAGCTACTCCGGAGATGAGGCAAGAAAATCGCTTGAACCTGGGAAGTGGAGGTTGCAGTGAGCCCAGATCGTACCACTGCACTCCAGCCTGGGCGACAGAGTGAGAGTGGGTCTCATTAAAAAAAGAAAAAAGAAGAGATATCCCAACCTAAGCCACAAACTGCAAATATGCACTAAAGACATTAAGAGCATCTAAGATCTCATCAGGGATCAGCCCAATCTATTAAGGATTATAAAATAACAGTTAAGGTCCAATGCAAACAGAAAGGGTCAGGAAAACAAGCTGGGTGCAGTGGCTCAGGCCTGTACTCCCAGCACTTTGGGAGGCTGAGGCAGATGGATCACCTGAGGTCAGGAGTTCGAGATCAGCCTGGCCAACATGGTGAAACCCCGTCTCTACTAAAAATACAAAAAATTAGCTGGGCATGGTGGCAGGAGTCTGTAATCCCAACTACTCAGGAGTCTGAGGCAGGAGAATCACTTGAACCTGGGAAGTAGAGGTTGCAGTGATCTGAGATCATGCCATTGCAGAACGTGCCAGGCTGTTCTGAAACTCCTGACCTCAGGCTATCCACCCACATTGGCCTCCCAAAGTGCTGGGATTACAGGCATGAGCCACTGCACCCGGCCTACATCCATCTTTAATTATTAATCTGTCTCCATGAGTTTGCTTTTTGGGGGACCAGATTTCCAGGACCTGAGTATCTCTGGGTGAATTGACAACATCCAGTGGAGCCCCAGCCCATGGAATAACAAGTGGGACTCCACCAAGGTGCAAGTCACTCTGAAACAGCCAGTCATCAGCCTCCGCTGCAGGTGGGGTTCTCACAGTTTGGGGGCCACCAAAGTAACACCTAGCATCACTCAACAGGAGGTCAGCACACAAGTGCCACTGTCGCTACCAGAACATCCTCAGCCAAGAGACGGGCAGCAGAGACAGAATTCCTGTGGCTTCCTCATCCTGTAATCCAGGAATGTAATTTAGATTAGGAAGTGGACCCACACAGAATTATAAAGATGTTAGGGGCCAGGAACAGTAGCTCACACCTGTAATCCAAGCACTACGGGAGGCCGAGGCAGGTAGATCACTTGAGATCAGGAGTTCTAGACCAGCCTGGTGAACATAGTGAAACCTTGTCTCTACTAAAAATACAAAAAATTAGCCAGATGTGATGGCATGTGCCTGTAATCCCAGCTACTGCGGAGGCTGAGGCAGGAAAATCACTTGAACCTGGGAGGCAGAGGTTGCAGTGAGCAGAGATCATGCCACTATATTCCAGCTTGGGAGACAGAGTCAGACCCTGTCTCAAAAAAAAAAAAAAAAGAGGTTAGGATGGGAACCATTAGAATAGGGAGACCAGGAGTACAACCAAGTTCCCCTTCCCCTTCCTCCATAGAAGCCTTCCCTATTTCAGACCACTCTGAGCTTCCTATTGTACTTGCTCATTCAACAAACGTTTGCGGAGCACCTGTGTGCCAAGCATCTGTGCTGAGAGCTGTGGAGGCTGACAGGATTCACACGTGGTCCCTCCTTTGCACAACATCACATCTTATGACTGTTTCTTGGTCTTGTCTGTTGCTTCCTTCCCACTGCAGCTGCACCCAGTCAGTCAGGTAGGTCCTCACTGGCTCTTCCTTGGTCTCACTCGAAACCTTTTAACATACCCCACACCCCAACCCCCCAAAAAAGTCACAGTATAATTCTTAGTATTCCCAAATCACACCTAGAATCAGATTACTCTTTTGCTCAAAATTCTTCAGCTCCCCATTATCAACTCAATAAAATCCAGACTCCTTGAAGCCTGACCCAATCCTAACACTCATTGCTCTCTTCTCACACCCCACCCTCCCCAAATTGGATGAACTCTTCTTCTGTACCCCATCATGTCTCCTGACTTGGTCATGTTGTGTCCATTTAGAATGTCCTTCCTCCCATCCTTAAAAGGCGGTTAAAATACCACCTATCACAAAGCCTTCCCCAATGTCTCAGATCTAAAATCATTGTTCTCTGAATTCTTATAGCCTTTTCCCCTCACTTAATCTGAAGACATTACTATTCTATCCCTTTAGCAGCCTGTAAGTCCAAGAGCAAGATTTATCCTTGTACCCACCTCTGTAGAATTCTGCACAGGGAGGATATTCAGACATCTGTGAGTGAACAAACTGTAAGGCAAAATGGAATACTGTGCTCGTCTAGGAAAGGGCTCGCAAAGGTGCAGTAAAGGAAGAAAACTGATTTTGAAAGAACATAAATTCACTGAGGGCAAAGATCTTCATTTTGTTCATTGATGTGTATTTAAGAGTGCCTAGATAATAGGGGCTCAATATGTATTTGTTCAATGAAAGAAACGGATAAGGGAAGCTTTCACAGAAGGGGCTTATAAACCTAAACAGTGAAAAATTACAGAAAGAGAGAGGGAGCATGGTTTATTCAGTAAGACAGAAGGCTGAATGTGGTGGTTCACAGCTGTAATCCCAGCACTTTGGGAGGCTGAGGGAGGATGATTGCTTGAGCCTAGGAGTTCGAGACCAGCCTGGGCAACAGAGTGGGACCCTGTGTCTACAAAAGTTACAAAAAAATCACCTGGGTATGGTTGGTGCCACCTGTAGTGCAAGCTACTCGGGAGGCTGTGATGGGAGGATCCATTGAGCCCAAGAGGTCAAGGCTGCAGTGAGCCATGATGGCACACTCAGCCTGGGCAACAGAGTGAGACCCTGTCTCAAAAAAAAAAAAAAAAAAAAAAAATGAATGAATGACAGGAAGTCCAAGGTTGTAGCAGCATAGAGTGAAAGGATAAAAAATGCAGAGTGGGGCAGGTTGTCAGGGTCTTGAGTTCTATACTAAAAAGACTGCTCATTATCGGCAGCTGCTGAAAGCCACTGCAAGGTTTTGAGGAAAGTCTACATCCAGTAGTGTGCAAGGACATTAACTCTGGAATCAAAAAGGATGTGATTAAGAGCAGAAGACCTACTGGTTACTGAAAAGCTCGGGTGAATGATGACTAGCACCTAACTGTGGGAACAGGAAGGATAGAAAAGGCAGGATAGGTGAGAGTCACTAACATTTGATATTTAACTCTTCCCTGTGTTGACTTCAATTTGTCTAACTTGATCATCCCTGTCCTTCTGACCGTCCATTTCCTGTTTTCTCCTCAGCACCCAGCAGAACAGGCTTTCAATGAAGGATGGCAGAAGCAGGCAAGAAGAGGCGAGTCTTTCGTATTCCTTAGGACAGTGCCTCTGCATGCACAGAATAACCTGGAGAGCTTGAGACACTGATTATGATTCGGGGGAGCCGGAGTCTGCACCATCACACTCCTAGGGGATGCTGCTGCCACCAGCAGAGCCCACACTTCAGGACATAGAATCCAGCTTTGACACCGAGTTCTTAACTGCAGAAGCAATAGCACCCCACAGCCAAGTGAGTGGCTCTGAAGCAAGATAGCCTGGGTTTACATCACCTCTGCCATCTTACTTCACTTCTCAGGTCTCCTCCCACATCACATATGGAAAACAAATCATACTCACCAAGCAAAACTGCATAAGGATTTGTTTTCATGGAAATAAATAGTGTCTAGCACACAAGTATTCAACAAGCAGGAGTCCAATTGCTTGATACAATTATTTCCAAGCCTCAAGGAAAACGTAACTTTATTGGAGAAGCAGGACCATATTCTGTGCTTCGCTTTTTCCCACTATGCAAGGCCCAAGGCTGGTCACATTAAAACGCTCAACAACCAGGAAGTAAGAATAACTAAGGACAGGATGGACAGAGGGGTTATCTGTAAGGCAATGGCTTAAGGAAAAGGAAAGACTGCAGAAGAAACTTAGGAAAGAAAGTCCGAAGGTTTTCCTGATGAAGCTACCACCTTGCACAGCGCCAGCCCTACGATGACTCCTTCCACATTCAGTTTCTATAACAAGACAATCCCATACCTTATAGCAGGGAGCCCCAACCCCTGGGCTATGGATCAGTACTGGTCTGTGGACTGTTAGGAACCAAGCCACACAGCAGGTGAGCTCTGCCTCCTGTCAGATCAGCAGCAGCATTAGATTCCCATAGGAGAATGAATCCTACTGTGAACTATGCATGCACGGGATCTAGGTTGTGCATTCCTTATGAGAATCTAATGCCTGATGATCGGTTTTATTCCAAAACCATCCCATCACCTACTGTCCATGGAAAAATTGTCTTCCACGAAACCAGTCCTGGTGCCAAAAAAGGTTAGGGACCTCTGCCTTATAGTGAACAGTTTCCTTCTATTTATTTGTTCACCCTCCCCATGGAAAACTGTAATGTCTTTGACACATCACCTTCGGTCTTAAGTGTTCTTACAAAATGTTTTGTGTGCATGCATTTTTAATTTATATAAATGATGTTATATTATAGATCTCAGTTTCTTACCTTTTCCCCTCAGCATTGTATTTCAATGGATCCAGATGGCTACACACATATCTAAGCCAATGTTCATAACAGCTGCCTGGCACTCCCTGGGGTACCCATATTCCACCTACCCTTTCTACTTCCCAATAGCCATTACCCAGACTGTCTCCAGCTCTCCGCCATTGTTAAGTACGGTCCCCTGAATATTCTGACCACTGAGTATTCTTGTCTTCTGTCCTAGGTTTAATAAAACTGCAAGTTAGGCTGTGCCATTAGTCCTTCCCTGTCATGACTGCAGGTCAGGTGCCTCTTCTCTAACTTGGCCCCAGGAGAGTGTTTCGACAAACGAAGAAAAACATCTAGTATGAACTTTTTTTTTTTTTTTTTTT
>NW_016107335.1:9207440-9211346 GCF_001604975.1 Cebus imitator
GCAAATCATCCAAGGGGATTTTCACAAATGACCCCAGAGCCCACTCCCATCCCCCCACACAGCAGCGGGGCACACATTCAACACTCCTGAGACAAGCATCTGTGTGCTTTTTCTCTACCTTCTCTGGAATAGTCAATCCCAAAATGAATTTGGAAACTATAATCTGAACCACCTCAAGTAAGGATTGGTGTAATAGGAACAAACTCAACCACTGGTACAAGGTGAACAACCTTAAGTAACAAAGTAGTCTTCTACTCTGGGAGGCTGCAGAACACAGCAAGGAGGAGGTGGGAAGAGGAGAGGCGCATGCTGAGACACTGCAAGTCCCAGACCACAGCCACACCATCGGCCTCTTCACTAGAATCTTTCTTCTCAGCAGGGGCTGCGGGGTCTATCCCTCCGACTCTTTTCCTCTTGGTCCTTTTGAGACAAGCACCCCATAAGGGAACCTAGCACTGTGTCCCCTGCCTCTGGCCTAAGTAAGCATCGGTGGGCTAAAAGAGCCCCATTAACAATTCCCTCCTAGAGGGTAGGCCCAGTCCCCAAGTTAGGAACAACTTCTACAACTCTTAAAATGTAAAAAACAAGTATTGGGCTGTGTTCTCTAAAAAATCAACTAAAATCTAATTCCAAAAAAGGTTCTTCAGAGCAGGGTAAGAAGCTCATTTAAATTATTACTTCTACTTGTTATTAACAGAGATTACAAAACAAGAAAAAACGGAGGGTTATACTTTCCAAAACTCTTCCAGGCAGCTGCTCACCCCTATGACCCGACTCAACCCTGTGGGAAGACATGAAATGCCGGGACAAGCCCTGGAACCAGCCACCAGTCCCTGTGGGGTCGGAACGCCAACCCCAGCCCACAAGCATCAGCATGAATGAGAAAACCAGAGACCTGAAGGTGCCAAGAAACAGCAAACTCAGCAGCAAGGTAAAGACCTGGCCTGGACTCTTCTTCCACAGGGTTTTCAGGACAGCCTCTGGGCTTGACTTGGTACTGGGACAAGGGAAGACAAATCAGAAGCAACTGCCCTCAGGAAGAAGTCAGTTCCTGACTCTGCAGTCTCTTCGGGGGGACCAATGCCACCCCCCTCCGCCCCCCGGACGGGCGAGGGGTTGCACCCTTAAAGCAGTCCATTGGGCCTTCCAGGCTCCCCGCCCCGCTCCCGCTGGTGGATCTTCTGGTGCTGCAGGAGGTGCTGCTTCTGGACAAAGCTCTTCTCACACTCGGTGCAGCTATAGGGCCGCTCGCCCGTGTGGATGCGCTGGTGCCGCACCAGATCAGACGGGTGACTGAAGCTCTTGCCACAGTACCCACAGATGAGGGAACTCCGGCTTTTCCTCCAAGGGATGTGGCCAGGCAGGGCAACCAGGCTGTTGGGTGAGAACCTCTCCTGGACATGTTGGCTGGCACTGGGCCCCTCCTGCAGGTGGCAACGCTGATGGGTCACCAGGCTCACCCTGCAGCTGAAGCTCCTCAGGCACATGTCACACTGATGCAGCTTAGCCTTTTGGGTCTGCGGTTTCAGCCGTGGCCTGGACCTAAGGCTCTCCACTGGCTCCTCAGGTGTACAAGACTCCCACCCCGAGTGGCTGCGCAGATGTGTGGCCAGCTGTTGCTTATAGCGGAAGGTGATCTCACACTCAGAACATTCATAGGGGCGGGAAGTGTCCTTTTTCAGCTTCAGGCCCTGCCCACATTCCTGGCCCAGCTGTACCTGCCTATGAGATTTCTGCTTCGGGCAGCCCACAGTTCTGCCGCTGCTAGGATCTCTACTACAAACAGGCTTCTCTAGAGTAGAGTCCCCAGGACTTGTTTCCAAGAGGACAGAACCGCCCTGACCACCCCAGAGCTCAGTCTGCTCCGGGCTCAGGAAAGCCTGCTCTTCAGCAATGCAGGAGAACTCTCCAGGAAGATCCGCAGGGCCTTCCTGTGTATACTGTAGCTCCTGTTTGATCATGACCCCACCTGCTGCAAACAGGAAGACCAACAAAAAAGATCACATTCTAGTACCTTTGGTTTCTTCAGGAACAAACAAACATCCGTGAATTTCAGAAGCACCCCAGGAATAAGTGAATTAGGACAACAAGGAGGATGACACTGGCTAGGTTCCAAGACTCACATAAAATTATATTCATGTATAGTTTTTCCAATGTTGACTAGAAATATGAATGTATTACTCTTATAAAACAATACTGTAAATGATAGTTCTCCAGCCTTGTCTACAAATTTTTATTTAATCCCCGTGAAAAATGACAGAATACACTGTAACAACTATAATAAGAGTGTTAAAATAACAAATTTGAATGACTAAAGACAAACTAAACCGGCAGCTTAAAAATTCATGTATCCAGCTCTGTTCTTCCTCCATAATCTCCCAAATGACCCACTGACAAGCGCTTTTCCTGCACTGCCTTCCCTCCTGAAGCTCTGACGTGCCCAAGCTCAATCTCCAGCAGGTTTTGACTACAGCCTAGTATGGTGGTCTACTGTGTAGGGCATGAAGAAGAGTGATGTGGCATTAGTCTTAAAGACCCCAGAGGGTGGTAGGAGTTGAGGAACATATAACAGCTGAACTAACGACAATCATAAAGAAGTCCAGAACGAACAAACGCCAGATGAAGTTGCCAAGTCAGCATCTGACAGTTCAGCAGTGGGAAAGCTCACTCTAGGCTGCAGAGGGCTATGGGAGGGGAACAGAATATTCCAGAATATGCCACTCACCTGGGTGGGCACCACCAGGACCTTCCTCCTCCAAGTCACCCAGCATCTCTGTACCCAACTCTGCTTCTCCCTCTGGCTGGCCAAGGACCTCTGGGTGGGAAACAGCACAGTGTGAGCCCAGGAGAGAGCAAAAGCTCACTGCACACTCATCAGCTGCCAATGACCAAGGTGATCAATGGCAGGGAGGAAATGCTGAAACTTCAACAGATTCAAATGCTACTGTTCTTGTCAGTTTCCCCTAGCAGTTTGGGACAATTATAAAATTCTGGCCAATCCTAATGACTCATTTGGCTGGCTGCTGCCTCCAGTGCTCCTCATTTAGAGGGCCTGTGGCTCAAGCAGGCAGGCTACAGAGCCACTGCTGCCCTCGACAGCACCACCACCCACCACTGCCTCTCCATATGCGTGCAGCTTAAGTCTTGCCAATGCTTCCTCCTTTCAGGGAATCTAATTTCATCCTTGCTAAAGCACTACAAGGTAAGATAGGCACTGGGACAGACAAGGAAATAGTCACAATTAGAGCATGAGACCCAACCAAGCTTACGAGGTCACTTTCTGGCCCATTTTCTACTTCCTTTACCTCTTACTCTGCTCTAGGCACAACAGCCTTTGTTTTTTGTTTAATTTTTTTGTTTGTTTGTTTTTTTCAGATAAGAGTCTTGCTCTGTCACCAGGATGGGGGGCTGTGGTGTGATCTCATCTCACTGCAACCTCCGCCTCCCAGGTTCAAGCAATTCTCCTGCCTCAGCCTCCTGAGTAGCTAGGATTACAGATGCATACCACCACAATCAGCTAATTTTTGTATTTTTAGTAGAGACGGGGTTTCACCATGTTGACCAGGCCAGGCTGTTCTCAAACTCCTGACCTCAGGCTATCCACCCACATTGGCCTCCCAAAGTGCTGGGATTACAGGCATGAGCCACTGTGCCCAGCCACATGGCCTTCTTGACACTTCTCCATGTAGCTAGGTTTTAAAAGACTTTTGTCTACCAAACAAAATGCATTTATTATGTAATAGGTAACATTTTGCATATAAAGATTTATATCTGGCCAGATATGGTGGCTTATGCCAGTGATCCCAGCACTTTGGAAGGCCGAGGCGGGGGCAGATCACCTGAGGTCAGGAGTTCAAGACTAGCCCGGCCAATATGGTAAAAGTCCGTCTCTACTAAAAATACAAA
>NW_016107335.1:9211469-9220350 GCF_001604975.1 Cebus imitator
AAAAAAAAAAAAAAAAAAAGATGTATACCTATTAAGCAGCACTTCTAATCAATAAGAAATAGTCACTGAGACCACAATGACCAGCTTTAATTCTGGCCAAATGCCGAGAAAATCAAGAAAAAGCTTTTGATCAGCCTGTACTGCCTGCCTCATCCAAGGCAACATAGGTTTTCTTGTCAGATCATCTTTTTTTGTTAAGCAACAGAGATCTTACTATGTTGTCCAGGCTGGTTTCGAACTTCTAGCCTCAGCTATCCTCCCACCTTGGCCTCCCAAAGTGTTGGGATTACAGATGTGAGCTACCACACCTATCTCAAGTAGTCTTAAATATTAAAAACAGCATGAGGGGTCAGGTACGGTGGCTCACGCCTTTAATTCCCATACTTCGGGAGGCCAAGGGGGTGGATCACTTGAGCCCAGGAGTTCAAGACCAGTCTGAGCAACATAGTGAGACCTACGTCTCTACAAAAAAATTAAAAAATTCGCCAGGCACAGTGGTATGTGCCTGTAATCCCAGCTACTTGGGAAGCTGAGATGGGGGATCATTTGAGCCCAGACTGGCAAGATCGTGCCACTGCACTCCAGCCTAGGTGACAGACTCAAAAAAAAAATGACAAAACAAAATAAATTTAAAAGCGGCATGAGGAACCCTAGCCATATCACACTGTAGTGTATGTAACACCTTATTTATTAGAAAATACTATTGCCAGGCACAGTGGCTCATGCCTGTAATCCCAACACTTTGGGAGGCTGAGGCGGGCAGATCACTTGAAGCCAGCAGTTTAAGACCAGCCTGGCCAACATGGTGACACCCCATCTCTACCAAAAATCACAAAAAATTAGCCAGGTGTGGTGTGGCATGCCTGTAATCCCAGCTATTCAAGAGGCTGAGGTAGGAGAATCACTTGAGCCTGGGAGGTGGAGATTGTTGCAGTAAGCCAAGATCATGCCATTGCACTCCAGCCTGAGCGACAGAGCAAGACTCCACCTTGAAAGAAAGAAGAAAAAGAAAAGAGAAAGAAAAAGAAAATATTGTCAAGAACAGACTATGTGACCACAGAAAAGAAACACAAAAGGCACAATGCTGAGAGCTTTCCGAAAGTCTCTGTAAATGGGAAGACCTAGAGACTTCCATTTCTCCACCTGTGCAAGCCAACAACCCACGGCTCTTGTGGAACCACAGCCACAAGTGCCACAGGTGTAGTCTGACTCACAAGCTACTGGCCAGGAATCGTAATATGTCAGAGACAGAATTCTAAGGAGAAAACTGCTACTCACTCAGAGAGACCAGCGTCTCATAGTTACTCTCCATCACGTTTCTGTAGAGCTCCTTCTGCCAATCCTCCAGATTCTCCCATTCCTGCTCAGTGAAACAGACGCCATCATTCTCCAGTGACCTGGACACCTGGAATCACCAATGGCACACCGTGAGTGACTCTACTCACAGCTATGACAGAAGAGCCAGCAACTGAGGTCCTTAGATATTAAAGGGCTGGGCTCCCCCTTCTCTCCTAACTTTTAATTCTCAATGAGACTACCTTGGGGGCCTCCCCCTTGCTGCCTG
The DNA here is from genome assembly GCF_001604975.1 of Cebus imitator. Lineage (NCBI taxonomy): Eukaryota > Metazoa > Chordata > Mammalia > Primates > Cebidae > Cebus > Cebus imitator. The sequence continues at coordinate 9,213,034 of NW_016107335.1, forward strand.
GGGGCAGCCGCAGGATCCAGAAGTTCCTGTTGCGCAGCAGGTTCTCCACGTTCTCCAGCCGCCTCTGCAGCAGCCCGTACTCCTGCAGCAGGGTCCCCAGCACAGCCCACTTGCCCTCCAGCTGGTTCCCGAACTCCACGGCCATCTTCTCGCAGTCAGCCAGCTTCTTCTCAGCTGTCCCCGTGCGTCCCTCCAGGCTCTGTAGCCGGGCAGCCTGGGACTCCATCTTCTTCTCCACGGCCTGAATAGCAGCCACTACCGTCCACAGTGAGATCTCGGTGGTCTGAAAATAGGAGCTTTTCTCTGTTGCTTGTGAAGGAAGTGTGGAAGAAGTTAAAGGTGTGGAGCGTCGTTTTCTCCTGTGCTGAAGGATCAAAGACACAGAGTCAGACAGTGTCACTTCCAAACATCAAGTAAAGAAAGCAACATTCAAGTGTATCAGCGCTCAAAGCTATCTAGTTTCTTCTTTAACAAAAAAAGCATGTCTTTTATTTATACTAAAAATTACATGTAGACATTGTATTAATAATAATGTCGGGAAAATGCCAAAGAATAGAAACAAAATACCACACAAAGTATTCTCACACAGAAATAAGCTGTTAGGCCTAGGCGCAGTTGTTTACATCTGTAATCCCAGCACTTTGGGAGGCCAAGGCAGCTGAATCACTTTAGCTCAAGAGTTTGACACCAGCCTGGCCAACAAGGCAAACCCTGTCTCTCCAAAAAAAATACAAAAAAATTAGCCAGGCATGGTGGTACATGCCTGTGGTCCCAGGTCCTTGGGGGCTAAGGTGGGAGGATGGCTTGAGCCCAGGAGGAAGCTGAGGCTGCAGTGAGCCAAGATTGCACTCCAGCCTGGGTAACAGAGTAAGACCCTGTCTCCAAAAAAAAAAAAAAAAAAAAAAAAACTTTCAAAAAAAAAAAAAAAAAAAAAAAAAAAAAAAGCTGCTTGAATTTTGGTGTATTTCCTACCTATAAGCTTTTCTCATGTTTTAGTTTATTTTTTTGAACAAAAGTGAAATTATAGTGTGTATGTTTTGTTATCTATGTTTTATGCTTAGCATATTCTATGAGACTCCTGTATCAGTGTTCATTTTTAAACCTATTTTGATTTAATGTTTTGGACAATATGATAAAAGATATCATTTACATCTTATCTTGCCTGCACATCCCTGCCAGACTTCATAGTTGATCACATCACCCATTGAAAACCTTTCAATGGCTTCCCACAATAAAGACAAAATTCCTTAGCAGGACCTACAAGACCTAATTCATTCATCTTTGCACTCTAGCAGCTGGGATAGTGAATAAATCCTTAAAAAATATTTACTGAAATGATGTGACTAAGTCTACTGACATTTTCCTTATAATTTTCACTTTAATGAGCTGTCTCTGACAGTAGGAAAATCACTGTCATTGAAGCTACAATTACTGAAACCAACACTGGGGAAGACTTCCCCAAGCTGCCCCCACTGTCTCCCTGCACTTTCACATCAGTCCTAGCCCCTCTACAAAACTCATAGTCTTTCATGGTGCACACTTTATTCAAGGCTGCTTCTCTAACCACAGTGAGGCCAGCAAGACCAAGACACTGAGAGGAAGTATCTCCGAAAGAGCTGCTGGGGCCAGGGGTCGTGGGCAAGAGAAACATGGGACAAAAGGAAACTGACTGGTCCAACACTGAACATTTAAGTTTGGCCATGATCTACTCTAGTTACTAAGTCAGTTAATTCATCGTGGAACACATGGGACAAAAGCTTAAATACATCCTCCCACAAAAGATTAAAAGTTCAATACAAAAGACAAACAAGTGAAACAAAACAAAACATTAAACTGGATAAATGCATGCCACCATGTTTGTTTTGCTTTTGCGGTAAGTCTGGGAGTCTCCTCTTTCCTTTCTGTGGCTCAGCATTCTGTGCTCAGTAGCACTTTTTCCTGACAGGAACATAGGTCAGAATCTGTTCAAAGGATTGATCCCCCTCCTCCTCCATAGTAAAAGGTTGTAAACAATGGTTAAACTAAGTTTCTTCTTTTCTTCTGTTTTGAATTATCTAGCACGATGGGAACATTTTGAATGTTCACCAACCAGTGAATGGATAAAAGAATTGTGATCCATCTAATACTATGGTTTAAATTACATCTCCTCAAAATAATACAATAAACCCCTAATCCTCAATACCTCAGGATGTGACCTTACTTGGAAATAAGGTATTTCTAAGGGAAATCAGGTTAAAATGAGATCATTAGGGTGGGCCTTAATCCAATGACTGATGTCCTTAAAATAGGGACCTTTAGATGCAGAGACACACACAGAGGAAAGATCCCGTGCAGACTCACACAGGGAGAAGGTATCTACTATGGTTTGTCCTCACCAAAATCCATATTGAAATTTTATTCCCAATGTAGCAGTGTTGGGAGGTGAAGTCTAGTGGGAGGTATTTGGGTCATGAGGGCATATCCCTCATAAATAAATTAATGCACTCCGACAGGGGTGAGCTGTCATTGGCAGGAATGAATTAGTTCCCACTAGAGTGGGTTGTTAAACAGTCTGACTTCCTTGGTTCTCTCTCTTGCCTCCTCTGTCACCATGTGATCTCTACACATACCTGCTCCCCGTCCATTTTCTGCCACGAGTTTAAGCAGCTTGAGGCCCTCACCAGACACAGCTGCCCAATCTTGAACTTTCCAGCCACTAGAACTGTGAGCCCAATAAATCTTTTTTTTTTTTTTTGAGATGGAGTTTCACTCTTGTTGCCCAGGCTGGAGTGCAATGGCGCAATCTCAGCTCACCACAACGTGTGCCTCCCAGGTTCAAGCAATTCTCCTGCCTCCGCCTCCTGAGTAGCTGGGATTACTGGCATGGGCCACCACGCCTGGCTAATTTTGTATATTTTTTAGTAGAGATGGGGTTTCATTATGTTAGTCAGGCTGGTCTTGAACTCCCGACCTCAGGTGATCCACTCACCTTGGCCTCCCAGAGTGCTGGGATTACAGGCATGAGCAAACTTCTTTTCTTCATGAATTACCTAGCCTCAGGTATTCTGTTACACCAATACATAATAGACTAAGACGATGGCCATGTCAAGATTAAGGCAGAGACTGGAGTCATGCTGCCACAAACCAAGAAAACACATGGCACCACCAGAAGCCAGGAGAGAAGAACAAACCTCAGAAGGAACCAACCCTGCAAACATCCTGATTTCAGACTCCTAACCTCCACAACTGTGAGATAATAAATTTCTGTTATTTAAGCTTCTCAGTTTGTTACACCGGCCCTAGGAAACTGATACACTATAACAGACTTTATTATATAGCATATTATATGTTTAGCTTATTTTATATATACAGCTTATCAGACTACTAAGCCTACTACTTAGGAGTAGACTACTATTTCGACTACCAAGTCTACTGTTATGCAATAAAAAGGAACCAAAATCAATGATATGTATTACAACATGCTAAGTGATGGGAATCAGACACAGGTCAGGCACCGTAGCTCATACCTATAATCCCAACACTTTGGGAGGCCGAAGTGGAAAGATCACTTGAGCCCAGGAGTTCAAGACCAGCCTGGGTAATAAAGTGAGACCCCCCCCCCACCTCCACAAACTTTTTAAAATGAGCCAGGTGTGAGAGCATATGCCTGTAGTCCCAGCTATTTGGGAGGCTGAGGATAGGAGGATTACTTGAGCCCTGGAGTTCAAGGTTGCAGTGAACCATGATCGCACCACTGCACTCCACCCTGAGTGACAGAGTGAGACCACTTTATAAAAAAAAGGGGGGGCCAGGTACAGTCGCTCACGCCTGTAATCCCAGCACTTTCTTAGGCCGAGGCAGGCAGATCACCTGAGGTCAGGAGTTGGAGACCAGCCCGACCAACATGGAAAATCCCTGTCCCTACTAAATTTACAAAAGTAGCTGGGCGTGGTGGCGCACGCCTGTGATCCCAGCTACTCGGGAGGCTAAGGCAGGGGACTCTATTGAACCCAGGAGGCAGAGGATGCAGTGAGCCAGGATCACACCACTGCACTCCAGCCTGGGCAACAAGAGGGAAACTTCATCTCAAAAAAATAAAAATAAAAAAAGAATTCTGACACAAAAGGCTACCTTTGTGTTTTAATTACATGTTTGGAAAAAGGTAAACTATAGGAACAGAAAGCAGATCAGTGGCTGCCAAAACCTAGGGTTAACAGAAAAAGACTGATTATAAAGGGATATGAGATAACTTTTTTGGATGATGGAAATATTCTCTATCTTGGTAATATGTTGGCTACACATTTGTCAAAATTTGCTGAACTATGTGCTTAAAGAGTAAATTTTACTGTAAATAGTATCTTAATAAACAGGTCTTAGAATGTCAAAGCAAGGAGAAAATGCTAGCTATAATAAAAGATACCATAAACAAAGTCTAAAAACAAGGAGAGAATATTTGTAAACAGAATATAAAGTGGAAAAAGATAAATAACCCCAAAATAAAACTGCAGACTATAAATCATTCATGAAAGTGGAAATACAGGCAGTCAATAAACAAATGAAAACACAACCACCTGACAATCAGGACTCCAAATATAACTAAGTGAAACCACTTTCACTCCCATGAAACAGAGACAAAGAATAACATTCAGAGCTGACTATAATATAGTAAACTGACACTCATAATACTCCTAGAAGGAATGAAAAATACTACACACTCATAGGGGAAGAAAAATTTCAAGTCATTAAAAACCCTTTTATCTAGCAATCCCACTTGTGGAATCTATGGCTGGGCACAGTGGCTAATGTTCTGTAATCCCAGCACTTTGGGAGGCTGAGCAGGGAGGACAGCTTGGGTCCAGGAGTTCAAGACTAGCCTGGGCAAGATGAAAGATCTCTTTTGTAGTGATGTGAAATCTCATCTCTACAAAAAGACAAGAAAATTAGCCAGGCATGATGATATGTGCCTATAGTTCCAGCCACTCAGGAAACTAAAGTGGGAGGATTGCTTGAGCCCAGGAGACTGAGGCTGTAGTGAGCCATGATCATACCACTTGCCTCCAGTGACAAAGAGATTCTGTCTCAAGTCTCAAATAAATAAATAAAGACACGGTCGGTCTCACTCTGTGGCCCAGGCTGGAGGGCAGTGACACAATTATACGTGACTGCAAACTCGAACTCCTGGGCTCTGGCAAGCCTCCTGCCTCAACCAAAAGTGCTGGTATTACAGGCATGAGTCACCCCACCTAACAGAGAACTGACATCTTTAGGATGAAATGTTTCAATTCATAAACATAGTATGTGAATCTTTTTTTTTTTTTTTTTTTTTTAAGATGGAGTCTCTTGTTCTGTCGCCCAGACTGCAGGCTGGAGTGCGGAGCTTACTGCAACCTCTGTCTCCCAGGTCCAAGCGATTCTCCTGCCTCAGTCTCCCAAGCAGCTGGGATTACAGGTGTATGCTACCATGCCTGGTTAATTTTTTTGCATTTTTAGTAGAGACAGGATTTTACTATGTTGGCCAGGCTGGTCTCAAACTTAACCTCAAATGATCCGCCCACCTCAGCCTCCCAAAGTTCTAGGATTACAGGCACCGGCCACCATGCCCAGACTTTGAGACTCCATTCTTAACATCTTTCAATGTTTTAACATATTCCCTAGGTATCTATTCCAATCACCCACTCCTATGACAAATAATCCCCAAATTTAGTGGCTGAAAACATCATCGTCTACTTTCCACATCAATCTGCAATTAAAGGAGGGTAGGGCATGGAGAGTGTATCGCTGCTCCACACTCTGTCAAGTGAAGCAAATCACAGGCAGCCAGGTGCTGGAATCCCTTGAGAAATCCCAAGCCACATGAAGGGGGTGCAGGAGGTGTTCTGTTCAACAGCCTTACCTATGGTCTCAGTCTACATGCCACCATCAACCAATAGACATGTGAAGGTACACATTTTCATTCCTAATAGGTTGGGTTTTTTTTGCCTCTTCTCTTTGTTTTCATTTTGTCTCTACACATTGATATTACATACTGATAGATCTATGGATAAAAAATAATCATTTCTATACCTGTGCTTCTAATGTAATAGACACTAGTAACATACGGCTGGTTAAAATTAAATAAAATTGGCTGGGTGCAGTGGCTCATGCCTGTAACCCCAAGTCCTTTGGGAGGCCAAGGTAGGTGGATCACTTGAGGTCAGAAGTTCAAGACCAGCCTGGCCAACATGATGAAACCCTGTCTCTACCAAAAATACAAAAATTAGCCGGATGTGGTGGCACACAACTGTAATCCCAGCTAGTTGGGAGGCTGAGGTAGGAGAATCACTCTAACCTGGAAGCAGAGGTTGCAGTGAGCCAAGATCATGCCACTGCACTCCAGCCTGAGTGACAGAGTAAGACTCTGTCTCAAAAAAAAAAAAAAAATTAAATTAAAAACTCAGTTCCTCCATCACACTAACTAGCATTTCAAGTACTCAAAAGCCACATGTGACAAGTTGCTATTGTATTAAACAGTGCAGAGTGGAACATTTCTAATATCTTGGAAAGTTCTACTGGATGTACTACACCCTTATAATTCTTTTCTGTTTGATAAAATACTAAGGTTATGTTCAAATCTCCTATTATAATAGTGAATCTGTATTGTAGGTCCGTCAATTTTGTTTTATATATTTTGAGGCTGTGTAATTAGGTGCATATAGGTTTAGAAATTTTGTATCTAGCTAGTAAATTGAGTCTTTTAGCATTACAAAAGTAGTAGTAGCCTTCTATCTCTAGAGATATGATATTTAAGCCAACTTTCTTTTGATTAGTATTTGCTTGGTATATTTTTTTCATGTCCTTTTTATATTCAACTGTTTTTGTATATTTATCTTTTAGTTGTACCTCTTTTAAACCAACTAGCTGGATTTTCCCCCCATCCTGATAATCTCTGCCTTTTAACTTGAACATTTCATTCATTTACATTTATTGTAATTGTTCATTCGTTTTGATTTATTTTTACCTTTTTTGTGCTATTTACTTCATCTTTCTTCTCTACTTTCTTGCCTTCTTTCACATTAATTTTTTTCTTGTTCTATTATCCTCGTTTCTAATTTGTAAGTTATACAGACAATTTCTAGTCTTTTAGCAAGTATCCTAGAAATTATGGAAAATATACACAGAAGGCCCTTTAACAAAGGCTTTTAAACACTTTAATTCTGACCATCTATTCCTAACATTTACATCAATGCCATAATGTATTTTAAATTGTTTTCAACATAAAAAAATTGTTATTGTTTCATTAAGTCATTTCTCTATATTTAACCATTTTCTTTTTTTTTTCTTTGCTTTTTCTTTTTTTTT
>NW_016107335.1:9221645-9224736 GCF_001604975.1 Cebus imitator
AAAAAAAAAAAAAAAAAAAAAAAAATCCCTCTGCCTTGTGCTCTGTATTTTTGCCACTATGTGACTAGGTAAAGATTTCTTTTTGTTTGTCCTGATTGGAGTCCACTGAGTTTCTATGTATTGGTATTTGTATCAGCCCTACAATATCATCAACCATCAGCTACTCAAGAAATACAGACTCCAGACTGTGTGTTTTCCCTCTGGAATTTTAATTAGATGACTATCAGACTTTCTCATTCCATCTTCCCTATCTCTTACCTTCTTTTCCATTTTTTAAACTCTGTGCTGCTTTCTGGATAATTTATTTACCTCCACCACCCAGTTGCCTATTTCTCTCTTTGCATGTCTAACATGCTAAGTAAAGCTTACTACTGACTTCTCAACGTTAATTATGTTTTCCATTCTTGGATATTCTATTTGATTCTTTTTCAAATCTGTCTGGTCATCTTTATAGTCTCTTGGCCTTTATTCATATTTTCCCTCCTTTTTTTAATCTTTAAATATACTAAACATGGTTATTTTATATTCTGTGTCCAATAACTCTAATATCTGAAAAGTTGAGTTGTCCATTATTTATTTTATTTTTACTGAGACAAGAGTCTTGCTCTGTCGCCCAGGCTGGAGCACAGTGGCACGATCTTGGCTCACTGCAACATTTGCTTCCTGGGTTCATGAGATTCTCCTGCCTCAGCCTCCTGAGGAGCTGGGATTACAGGTTTGCGCTACCACATCCAGCTAATTTTTCTATTTTTAGTAGAGATGGGGTTTCATCATACTGACCAGCCTCCTCTCCTGACCTCAAGCGATCCACCTGCCCGACTCTAACACGAACCAGACCTTGTGGAAAAGCCAGGTCTTTGACTCACTCGGCCTAGCTTACAGGAGGCAGATGAAGTAAATATTGTAAACATTTGTGTCTTCTCTTCCCAATTCAACTGTTAACTTCCTTGAAAGCAAACACTGTGTTCTCTAAGTCTTCCAATCCCTCCCTTTTTAGTTCTTCACCCACTTGCTACAAAAATCAAACACAGTGCATCCTGGTCATGGTGAAGTTTTCACCACAGACTCTCCTTAGCCCTCCATTCACACAAAGATCTAACATGATTCTCAAAGTGTTTCTGGACCAAGGAACACTTCACTAAAAATCAATTCAGTTCCAGCTGCCCTTTCCGTTGCAAACCCTCTGGTGTGATTAAATTAACCACTACTTTGGAATAGCATGAGAATATTGGAGCTGGAAGGAACCTTAGAGATCATCTAGCAACTACTGCAACACTCCCGATTCACAGTTAGGAAAACAAAACAGAGACCCAGAGAGGCAAACACAGTTGCCTAAAATCACCCAAGTGGATAGCTGAGAGCTGAATTACGGCTGAACTAGCTTCGTGACTTCACAGCTAGGATTCTCCCCACGACAAGCTCCGTATCTTGACATTCCCAGGATGGGGAAGGTCGGGAGAAGGGGGAGTGAAGGAGAGTGTTTGGACAGGTCTACAAACAAAATGCAGCAACTACACTGTAGGTAACGCGCGTCCCCAAAGAGAGGAAGCCCAGGCTGACTTCAACCTGTGGCTGCAACTCCAGGAGAGCAATCCGCGGCACGGGAGAAACGGGCAATACATCGGACCAACGAGGAGTGGTCGCGGACAGGCAAGTCCAGGGGTCTCTGGAGCAGCTGGAGAGCTCACTCGTGGCGACGGAAACCGTTTCCAACCTGCGTCACCGCTCCAACCCGGGAAAGGGCTCTCTTTGAGCACGAAAGAGAAAATGTGTGGGCAGGGTCACAAATCCGACAACATAAAACAAGCTTCGAAGAAGTTTCTGGGCAAAGGCGCAAGGGGCTGAGGCTCCGACCCCGCCGAAGAAGGAAGCGAAGGGAAAAAAAAAGGGCAGAACACTGGGGTCGCAGGGAGAAGGGTCCCAGTTCACCCGCAGCAGCGGCAGCCGGGGGAAACCAAAACCCCGGCTGCGTCCAAACCGCGAAGCTCCGCCCCGGGCAGGGGGCTCCGCCTTCCCCAACGCGCCCTCGAGCCCGCGCGTCGGAGCCTCTTACCCGAGCAGGCGCCGACTCCGCCATGGCTCCAGTCGCCCCTCAACACCTGCACCCCGCCTCAGAGTCCCCGGGCTGCGTGCCAGTCCGCTCGGTGCCCCCGGAGCCTGCTGGAAGCCACCGCCGCCGCCGTGTTGATGCCAGGTGCATTCTGGGAGCAGCGCTCTCCCCGGCGCAAGACCGGCTCCAGCCTCTCTTCCTCACTGCGCGGGCTTCCCATTGCGCCCCCGTGCGGCGGGAGGGAGGAGAACCGCCGCTTGGCACTCCCGGCCAGAGTGCGACCCCAAGAGGGCTCAGTCACTCCAAAGTCAAGACAGGGTTCCGCGTTTCAGGAAGAGCCACGGGACCCTGCTGTCTTCTGTATGCCCAAGACTCTGCTAAATGCTTTGAGGGATTCAAAAATGTGTAAAACCCAGACTTTTTGCTGAGGAAAGAACATGTAATGTTGTTGGGGAAAATAAATATGGTTCCAAAAGGCAAGTGATTTTATTCCAGAAATTCACCTGTTACTTGGCTTTTTAGAAACTGGGAGCAGTTTCCACACCAACAATGTGGGGTCAGGCCAGCCCTCTGTAGCCTGTTAATTATGGTAATCACGTGCCTTGGAAAGTCCAAGATAACCCTGATTTCAAATATTTCCAGTCCTCACGCTACCTGTAAGACGATGTGTTGGGAATTTTTGTTGGAAACACGGCCGCATTACCATTTAATCGTCATGTACTTAAGCCCCAATACCCGCAACGCCACAGCAACCATTCCTGCCTAATTGATACCATTGTCTGTCTGGAGACAAGCAATGAACTTCCACTTCACAAGGTGTGTGAGTGGAAGAGTTCCTTCCTCTGAGAACAAACTCTTAAGACCGCCGGGCGCGGTGGCTCACACCTGTAATCCCAGCACTTTGGGAGGCCGAGGCGGGTGGATCACGAGGTCAAGAGATCGAGACCATCCTGGTCAACATGGTGAAACCCCACCTCTACTAAAAAATACCAAAAAATCAGCTGGGCATGGTGGCGCTTGCCTGTAATCCCATCTACTCAG
>NW_016107335.1:9224765-9234157 GCF_001604975.1 Cebus imitator
CGTGCCTGTAATCCCAGCTACTCAGGAGGCTGAGGCAGGAGAATTGCCTGAACCCAAGAGACGGAGGTTGCGGTGAGCCGAGATCGCGCCATTGCACTCCAGCCTGGGTAACATGAGTGAAACTCTGTCTCAAAAAAAAAAAACCTCCTAAGACCATGACTGGCTCGTTCCTCACATGTAGGGATCGGTTCAGATTCTCCATCCTCAGAGGGACATCCCCAGCCCACCCTTCTGACAGCCCCACACCATCCTCCAACGCATACTCAGTCTCGTTACCCTGCCGGAAACTTCATAGCATTTATCACCATTTGAAATAATCTCATTTTTTCACTCGTTTACATGTTAATATCTGTATCTCTTCCACTGAAACGTCTCTCTACTGTATCCTCCATTTATTGTACACAGAAGTGTTCATATTTGTAAATGACTGAATGGTGAATCAGAGAGTAGGGATATGAAATGTCATCTCAAACACAAGGCATGATTTCCAGGGCAACTAGATCAACAGGCACTTCACTGAATCATTAATAAATCTAGAGACAGAATGGGCCAGCCTGAAGAAACCAATCAGTCAGGGAGATCCTGTCCAGAGGGTCTGACCTACTCTGTAGAACAACAAACACTTGGTGTCAGATACAGAAAAAAAAATGTGTCGTGGGTGAGGCGGCTCATGCCTGTAATCCTAGCACTTTGGGAGGGCGAGGCAGGAGGATCACTGGAGTTTGAGACTAACCTGAGCAACATAACCAGACCCTGTCTCTACAAAATTAAAATTAAAAATAAAATGAGCCAGGAGTAGTGATGCACACCTGTAGTCTCAGCTACTCAAGAGGTTGAGGTGGAAGGATCATTTGAACCCAGTAATTCGAAGCTGCAGTGAGACATGATTGCACCATTGCACTCCAGCCTAGGCAGTAGACTAAGACCCCGTATTTAAAAATAAAATAAAAATGTGCTGGGTGCAGTGGTTCACACCTGTAATCCCAGCACTTTGGGAGGCCGAGGTGGGCAGATCACCTGAGGTCGGGAGTACAAGCCCAGCCTGACCAACGTGGAGAAACCCCGTCTCTACTTAAAAAAATACAAAATTAGCCAGGCGAGGTGGCGCATGCCTGTAATCCCAGCTACTCAAGAGGCTGAGGCAGAAGAATCACTTGAACCTGGGAGTCAGATGTTGTGATCAGCCGAGATCATGCCATTGCACTCCAGCCTGGGCAACAATGGTGAAACTCAGTCTAAAAAATAAAAAATAAAGGCCAGGTGCGGTGGCTCATGCCTGTAATCCCAGCACTTTGGGAGGCCGAGGTGGGCGGATCATGAGGTCAGGAGTTTGAGACCAGCCTAACATGGAGAAACCCTGTCTCTACTAAAAATACAAAAAATTAGGCAGGCATGGTGGCACATGCCTGTAATCCTAGCTACTCGGGAGGCTAAGGCAGGACAATAGCTTGATCCCAGGAGGCGGAGGTTGCAGTGAGCCGAGATCACACCATTGCACTCCAGCCTGGGCAACAAGAGCCAAACTCCCTCTCAAAAATAAAATAAAATAAAATAAAAATGTGGGCAGCGTGGTGGCTCATGCCTATAATCCCAGCACTTTGGGAGGCTGAGGTTGGCGGATCACAAGGTCAAGAGATGGAGACCATCCTAGCCAACATGGTGAAACTCCGTCTCTACTTAAAATACAAAAGTTAGCTAAGCATGGTGGCGCGTGCCTGTAGTCCCAGTTAATTGGGAGACTGAGGCAGGAGAATCACTTGAACCCGGGAGGTAGAGGTTTCAGTGAGCCAAGATCGTGCCACTATACTCTGGCCTGATGACAGAGCAAGATTCCATCTCAAAAAATAATAATAATAAAAATTATTTTTCACAGGCACAATGTCAGAACACAGGATGCTGAGGTCATTGAACAGTTCAGTCACAGAACTCATTCCCTCTATTCTGCTTCTGTACTCACGAGGCAACCTTCTGACGCTGCATGTTCCCAGGTAGCTTCTGGGAGGCAACAGGCAGGTGAGGCTGATGCATAGGTCCATACTCTGGCTTATACCTCAGTCTCTTGAAAATGAACATGATTCAGCATTCTCAGACTCTGAGCCTGGAAGTCTGGAAAAAGGTTCAGATCAAATTTCCAGCCTGCAAAGGAGGCAGCACCAGGCACCAGGTTTGCAGACCCCTGGGCTGGTGTATATTATATATATAAACTCAATAAACTCCCCTTCATATATATATATTATATAATATATTATATGTATTATATAATATATTACATATATTATATAATATATATATATGTATATGAAGGGGAGTTTATTGAGTATTAACTCACACTATCAAAAGGTCCCACAATAGGCCATCTACAAGCTAAGGAGCAAGGAAAGCCAGTCTAAGTCCCAAAACTGAAGAACTTGGAGTCTGATATTCACGGGCAGGAAGGGTCCAGCACAGCAGAAAGATGTAGGCTGGGAGGCTAGGCCAGTCTAGTCTTTTCACATTTTGTTTTTCTGCTGACTTTATATTCTAGCTGCACTGGCAGCTGATTAGATGGTACCCACCAGATGAAGGGTGGGTCTGCCTTCCCTAGCCCACGGACTCAAATATTAATCTCCCTTGACAACACCCTCACAGACACACCCAGGACCAATACTTTGCATCTTTCAATACGATCAAGTTGACACTCAGTATTAACCATCACAGCCACTTACTAGATGTGAGTCTGGGGCCAGTCTTTAACTTCTTAGTACTTGTTTCCTCATTATTATTGGTGAATAGATAACAGTACTTAGCTCATAGAGTTGTGCGAATTAAATGAATGAATTCAAGTCAAGTATTTACAACAGTACCTGGCCCAGAGTAAGAGCTCAAGAAGTACTCATGATCATTACTGTCATTTAGTTCCAGCTTCTTCACTTACTAATTGCTTGGCTATGCTCACACTGCCTTAGTGTCCTTGTCTTCCGCCGAGAATGTGAACACCTCAACCTAAGGTTGCTGATGGAACTAAAAGAAATAATTGATGTAAAGTGCTTATGTAGTCAAGTGCCTGGCATACAGCGAGCACTCCATAACAGGCAATTTCTCCTTTCTGATTTACTTTCGCAAGGTCCAAGCCTTGTATTGCAATGAATTCAGCAGGATAAATGTGGCTTCACTGTGTCTCTTAGAAACTACCCATTTTTTTTTCCCACTGACATTCAAATCTTGACGTAGTCCGTTTTCAAAAACTTTTTTGTTTTTTTGAGACAGAGTCTCGCTCTGTCACCCAGGCTGGAGTGCAGTGGCGCGATCTTGGCTCACTGCAACCGAGTGAGCCAAGAGGTTCAAGCGATTCTCCTGCCTCAGCCTCCCAAGTGACTGGGATTACAGGTGTGCACCACAGCGCCCAGCTAATTTTCATATTTTTAGTAGAGATGGGGCTTTGTCATATTGGCCAGGCTGGTCCCAAACTCCTGACCTCAAGTGTTCAAGGTTTTATCATATTGGGTGCCACAACACCCAGCTAATTTCCATATTTTAAGTAGAGACCAGGTTTCACCATGTTGAGCAGGGTGGTCTTGAACTCCTGACCACGTGATCCACCCACCTCGGCCTCCCAAAGTGCTAGAATTACAGGCGTGAGCCACTGTGCCTGGCCTCTCCCCTGCTGTTTATGTGTCAGTGGTGCACACCCGCAAACTTCGTCAGCTAGCATGTCTCCTTTCTTCCTGTGGGCATCACGCCTCCCGCACTTCGGGAAAGGCTCCTCCCCAGACTCTAGCCATGTAATTCAAATGTGTGTTGCCTTCTTCTTCCATAGCAACACCTGCCTGGTCTCAGCAACTGTTTGAAGTGTGAGCACCTGACTCAAGTCAGCCCAATCATAGCACCCTATGGGCCCATTCATAGCATAGTAATTAAGTCAGGGTGGGCATGTGGCCTGAGCTGGACCAATCCAGGCTCTCCCTGGCATTTTTCTAACTGAGCTGACGGAAAAAGCTATTTTCCTCTTTTTTTCCCTCATATTATAACCATATGAGTCAGGAATAATCTTGTCCTCCATTTTTTTTTCTTTATATATATTTTTTGAGACAGAGTCTCACTCTGTCACTCAGGTTGGAATGCAGTGGTGTGACCTCGGCTCACTGCAACCTCTGCCTCCTGGGTTCAGGTGATTCTTATGCCTCAGCCTCCCAAGTAGCTGGATCTACAGGCATGCGCCACCATGCCTCGCTAATTTTTGGATTTTTAGTAGAGACGGGGGTTTCACCTTGTTAGCCAGGTCTCAAACTCCTGACCTCAAATTGATCCACCCACCTCGGCCTCCCAAAGTGCTGGGATTACAGGCATGAGCCACCATGCCCAGCCATTCTGCACTTTTTTAGAGTAAGTTGGTTTGAAAGAATGATCCCAATACAGTGAAAGGAACAGAAATGAGAGACACATTTTTTTCTCAGTATCCAAGATTGGTTCTTCAACTGTTTCTTTAAGTCTGTGAATGATTCCACGTTCCTTCCAGAATGTCCCCCTTTCTCCCAATCAGTTTCTGTTGATTGCAACCCGAAGCACACCTACTAGTGAAGGAAGGATGGCTCTCTGTCTACCTAAACCGAATGGAAGGTCCGGAGGGCAAGGAGCGCCTCCTATCATTTGTGTCTTTCTCAGCCGCACAGTTTCTTGGACTTGGAGATACTTCTAAAAGCTCTGTGGGAAGTCAGGGGAGGGTGTGACCTACAGTGGTGAAGCAGTCTTCAGGGACAAAGTGGAACCAGAGCTGAGGCTTGAGAGACCAGGACTTGGACACAGCTCCCCTGCCCAGGACCCATGAAAAACGAAAGTGGGAAAAAGCAGGGCATGGTTTGGAAGTGGTCAAGAAATAAGCCTGTAATCTCAGCACCCTGGGAGGCTGACATAGGAGGATCCCTTGAGCCCAGGAGCTTGAGGCCAGCCCGGGCAACATAAGAAGACCTCATCTCTACATAAAATTTAAAAATTTGCCAGGCATAGTGGCACACATCTGTGGTCCCAGCTACTTGGGAGGCTGAGGTGGGAGGATTGCTTGGGCCTGGGCAGTTGAGGCTGCAGTGAGCTATGACTGCACCACTGCACTCCAGCCCTCCAGCCTGGGTGACAGAGCAAAACCCTGGAAAAAAGAAAAGAAAGAGGGAGAGAGGAAGGGAGGGAGGGAGGGAGGGAAAGGCAGGCCTGGCTGAGCACAGCTGGGCAAGTTTGGGTAGTAGGCAATAGAGCAGAGGGAGCTTCCACTGACAGGCTAAACATCTGTGCTGCCATCATAGGTGCAGTGTAAAGAAAGAAACGCTCCGTTCAAAACTGAAAGCAATCAGTGGGGACCTGGTGAAATAAATTAGGTCCAGTCAATGAAAACTACAAAGCTGGCAAAAGAAAGGGGAAGTTTTTATGTACTGATCAAAATGATCTTTCATTTACAAAGAAAGCAAAGTGGAGAACAAAGTATACAGTATTGTACTATTTCTGCAAAGCAAAAGGAGGGATGAGAATATTCATATGTATTTGTTTGTATATTCTACATGTATATACAAGAACTGATAGCTGGGATGCTTTCACATTGGGGAACCCGGTGACTGAGTGACAAGGAGATTTTTTTTTTTTTTTCCCGAGACGGAGTCTCGTTCTGTCGCCAGGCTGGAGTGCAGTGGTATCATCTCGACTCACTGCAACCTCTGCCTCCTGGGTTCAAGTGATTCTCCTGCCTCAGCCTCCCAAGTAGCTGGGACTACAGGTGTGTGCCACCACACCCAGCTAATTTCTGTATTTTTAGTGGAGATGGGGTTTCACCATGTTGGTTAGGATGGTCTCAATTTCTTAACCTTGTGATCTGCCTGTCTTTGCCTCCCAAAGTGCTGGGATTACAGGTGTGAGCCACTGCACCCAGCCAACAAGGAGATGTTTTACTGTGTATCCTTTAATAAATTTTGAATTTTGAATGTATTAATGCAAAATCTATTCAAAACTTCATTAATTAATTTATTAAAAGCTGTTGCATTATGTCGGGTAACATAGCGGTACCCACCTCTACAAAAAAAAAAAAAATTTTTTTTTTTAATTAGCCAGGTGTATGTCACTCCTGTAATCCCAGCTACTCAGGAGGCTGAGGTGGGAGGATAGCTTGAGCCCTGGAGGTTGAGGCTGCAGTGAAACTTGATCATGCCGCTTTACTCCAGCCAGGATGAGACAGCACAACCCTGTCTCAAGTAGATAAATAAGCTGGTGCAGAATTCATCTGAGGGAAAGAACAGTGTTTTGTTTAGCAAGAGCCATTTTAATTGTGGAAAAAGAGGTCTAGGGGCATGGCTTGGAAGGCAGAGGATGAACAAAGATACCAGGAAATTGCTTTCCATAATAACTTAGAATTTGGGGATTTCTCTGGGTGTAGAATGGGGGAGGAAAGGTCCTGTTTAGAGGCAGGAAAGATACAAGCTCGAGCAGGGGACACAGCAAATTCTGAGAAATTCCCAATGGTGAGACGGCTCACAGTCTTTTTAAGAATAGGGTGGCTAATATTTTAGCTCTAATTTTTGGGTTATTTGGCATCCTAGCCTAAGATGAGACCCTTCCTGTAACCTCCAAAGTATAAACGTCTCCTGTACATGAGCATCTTATAGGGAGAAATCAAACAAAGAGAACACCCCGAGCTCCCCTATCTGAGTTAATGCAGAGCAGAGGGAAGAGACCGCGGCGTGAAGGATGATGTGTGAATTCCAGAATCCAGAAAGAAGGAAAGTGAAGCATGAATTAGCAAAAGAAAATGAACCACTCCTCATCCCCAAATACTTGAAGTGTGGGGCAGGGGCACTGGCTTTGACATTATATGTAGGATGGGGTCTGAAGCCACTTTTCAGTTAATGGATATTGACACCATCAGAATGAAAGATGTTGAGACAACCAGATAGTCGACACTGGCTTACACCTCTAATACTAGACATAGGATTTGAACCTTGAATGGGAGACATCAAAGGAAGTCTTTTATAACAGAGACTCTTCTGGTAAACCTATAGAAATTATCATGCTGAGGGGTAATATAGATTTAAAATATGTCTAGGCCAGGCACAGTGGCTCACACCTGTAATCTCAGCACTTTGAGAGGCCAAGGCAGGAGGATCGCTTGAGCCCAGGAGTTCAAGGCTGCAGTGAGCCATGATCCCACCATTGCCCTCCAGAGTTAGCGACAGAGCGAGACCTTATCTCAAAAAATAACAAATTAAATTAAAAATAAAATACATCTAAAGAAGCTTGAACAGAGGTTCCCAACCTTTGGAATACAGTGCCAGCATCTCACTAGAGAGTGATTCTTATGGAAGGAGACATCTGGGACCTTCCCAGGGTGGGCTGGGGGCTGTACATGATTCTGACAGATATCCAGGACCTCTCATCTCAAGAATTACCAGTTTAGAGATATGCCTCCCTGGCCGGGTGTGGTGGCTCACATCTGTAATCCCAGCGCCATAGGAAGCTGAGGTGAGTAGATCACATGAGGCCAAGGGTTCAAGACCAGCCTGGCCAACATGGTGAAAACCCATCTCTACTAAAAATACCAAAAGTAGCTGGGCATGGTGGTGCACATCTGTAATACCAGCTACTCAGGAGGCTGAGTCAGGAAAATCGCCTGAACCTGGGAGGCAGAAGTTGCAGTGAGCCAAAATCATGCCACTGCACTCCAGCCTGAGCAACAGATAAAAAGCTTGTCTTTTAAATAAAAAGAAGAAAAGTAAAGAAAGAAAGAAAGAGAGATATGCTACCCTAATGACTCCCTAGGAGCCAGTGTGGGATGGAATGATAGCCATGGCCTCCCCCAAGCTGTCCTATGCTCTACCAAAACAGGGTTTGGGCCTTTAGGCTGCTCTATTTCACGTGTTTATAGTAACAGCTAGATGGACCAATGCTGTGAAATTATAAGCACAGGCTGGCTAATCTTGGGCCTGGTATGAAGTTTCCTACTTTTCCCCTTTACTCCCTGCCAACATCCAATACCCAGGGCCCAGTGCCCAAATCCTTGATTATAAGATAACCACCTTTACCTGTGGGGGTTGAGATGTTTCCATTTTTGGTGGTACCTGGCTTCAACCTGCCTTCTCGAGACTTCCATTTCATCCTCTCTCGCCTCCTTTAAGCGCTATGCATTCCCTGCTCCTGAGTTCTAAAGGGGCTTCAGCTGTGTGGGGCCCAGACCACCGGCAGCTGGCCCACGGACGGCCTCTGGCTATGCCAGTCTCCTGCCTTACAATCCCAATTCCCGTCTCCCCAGTGTGTTTCACCTTCGCTCCACATTGCCTCCTTCCTCCTTCCCCTCTGCCCCATTCAACTTATCCTTCAATCCCTGACTTCCCCATGAAGGTTCATCTCATGCACATCACATCGTGAGCTCTGACTCCTCTCATCAACTCTGTCAAGCAACTGGACTGCCTTAGGTTGCCAGTTTCCTCTTCACATCTGTCTCCCACCTCCAATCATTTGTACCCCCTATAGTGCCCATCCTGGCTAGACACGTGCTAAATACTAAAGAGGTAACTAAGTGAACAAAATGCAGAGGCCCACATCCTGAGTGTCACCATCTTTGATCAGCTCTGGGGTTAGAGCTCCCTATGGGACTCTCCTAGGGCCTGAGCTGGGGACTGGGGTGAGTCATGGTACAGCTGAGGGGCACTAGTAGAGCGGGATCCCCCAACCCAGGACCCAGTAAACCAGAGGCTCAGCCTTGCCATCACCAGCTCAGTATGGCTTCTACAGACCAGTACTTCCCAACTTCCAGTGAGATGTCCTGCAGCGAGCCTTCCAGGAGATTAGGCGTGTATTTCACAAGCCCCCACCATCATGCAGTCATAGGCTTTCTAGTAGTTTTGTTCCCACAAATACCTTCTCTCCTCCTATTAGACATCAGGCTCCCAGAAGGCAAGGACTAGGTCTTACACGTCATTGTTCCCTAGTGGGTGTTCACGAAGCAGTAACAATGCAGCCACCCATCCATCCTGAATCTCATTGTCCCTGCCTTCCCCTTTCTGTAAAGTAAGGCAAAAACTGAGGCCCTGAGCATGATGTTCCCTGAGCTGTCCACCGCTCAGGATCTGCTCCACCTCGCTGAGCATTTTGGAGCAGCAACCTTTACAGACACGGCTTGTACCTGATCATCTGGTACAGTGCTGAGGAAGGAATGCTGCAATCCCGATGTCCCGGTTAGAGCTTCCTAGGCTGATGAGGAAAGCCTAGAAAAGCATATCCTGAAGTAAGGAAGTAATTTGAATGTCTGGGAAGTTGAACACAGGTCTGGAAGGACACAGATGCAGCTATCAGCAGTGGATACTTCTCAACAGGAAGTCTGATTAGGAAAGAGTTTCACTCTTTACTCTTTTTTTTTTTTTTTTTTTTTTTTTTTTTTTTTT
>NW_016107335.1:9234200-9241940 GCF_001604975.1 Cebus imitator
TTTGAGACAGAGTCTTACTCTGTTGCCCAGGTTGGAGTGCAGTGGCACAATCTGGACTCACTGCAAACTCCGACTTCCTGGTCCCAGTGATTCTCCCTGGTTCAAGTATCTCAGCCTCCCAAGTAGCTGGGATTATAGGCACCCACCACACTTGGTTAATTTTTGAATTTTTAGTAGAGACAGGGTTTCACCATGTTGGCCAGGCTGGTCTTGAACTCCTGAACTCAAGTGATCTGCCCACCTCAGCCTCCCTAAGTGTTGGGATTACGGGCGTGAGCCACCATGCCCAGCTGTATTCATTTTTAAAAGTTAATTTTAGGCCGGGGGCAGTGGCTCATGCCTGTAATCCCAGCACTTTAGGAGGCTGAGGCAGGCAGATCACGAGGTCAAGAAATCGAGACCATCCTGGCCAACATGGTCAAACCCCGTTTCTACTAAAAATACAAAAAAAAAATTAGCCAGGCGTGGTGGCATGTCTGGGGTCCCAGCTACTTGGGAGGCTGAGGCGGAAGAATCGCTTAAACCCAGGAGGCGGAGGTTGCAGTGAGCCGAGATTGCGCCACTGCACTCCAGCCTGGAGACAGAGCAAGACTCCGGCTCAAAAAAAAAAAGTTAATTTTAAAAAAATAGGTCTGGGCTGGGCATGGTGTAATCCCAGCACTTTGGGAGGCCAAGATGGGTAGATCACTTCAGGTCTGGAGTTTGAAGCCAGCCTGGCCAACACAGCAAAACCCTGTCTTTACTAACAATACAAAAACTAGCCAGGCATGGTGGTGGGTGCCTATAATCCCAGCTACTTGGGAGGCTGAGGCAGGAGAATCACTTGAACCCAGGAAGCGGAGGTTGCAATGAGCTGAAATGGCACCACTGCATTCTAAACTGGGCAACAGAGCTGGACTCCATCTCAAAAATAAAAATAAATAAAAATAGTCGTAGTGCAGCAGTTCACACCTGTAATCTCAGCACTTTGGGAGGCTGAGGTGGAAGGCAACACAGCAAGATTCTATCTCTACAAAGTTAAAAAAAAAAACAGCCAGGTGTGGTGATGCATGCATGCCTGTAGTCCCAGCTACTGGGAAGGCTGAGGCAAGAAACTGCCTGAGCCCAGGAGTTCATGGCTGCAATGAGCCATGATTGAATCATTGCACTTCAGCCTGGACAAGAGTGAAACCCTGTCTTTTTTCTTTTTCTTTGTGAGATGGAGTCTCACTCTGCCGCCCAGGATGGAGTGCAGTGGCGCCATCTCAGCTCACTGCAACCTCTGCCTCCCAGGTTCAAGTGATTCTCCTGCCTCAGCCTCCCAAGTAGCTGGGATTACAGGTGCACACCATCATGACCGGCTAATTTTTCCTATTTTCACGGAGATGGGGTTTCACCATGTTGCCCAGGCTGGTCTCGAACTCCTGAGCTCAGGCAATCCACCTGCCTTGGCCTCCCAAAGTGCTGGGACTATAGGCGTGAGCCACCATGCCCAACTTCCGCTTTTTTCTTTATTCTAGAGACAGGGGCCTGACTATGTTGGCAGGGTGATCTCAAACTCCTGTTCTCAAGCAATCCTCCCACCTTAGCCTCCCAAAGTGCTGGGATTACATGAATGAGCCACCATGCCCAACTGGATTGCTTCAGCTCCAGGGGTCAAGACTGCAGTAAGCCAAGACTGCACCACTGCACTCAGCCTGCAAGACAGAGCGAGACCTTATTTCTAAATAAATACACAAACTGGGCCAGGCGTGGTTGCTCACACCTATAATCCCAACACTTTGGGAGGCCAAGGTGGACGGATTAGCTGAGGTTGGGAGTTCGAGACCAGCCTAACCAACGTGGAGAAACCCCATCTCTACTAAAAATACAAAACTAGCCAGGTGTGGTGGTGCATACCTGTAATACCAGCTACGTGGGAGGCTGAGGCAGGAGAATTGCTTGAACCTGGGAGGTGGAGGTTGTGGTGAGCTGAGCTAGCACCATTGCACTCCAGCCTGGGCAACAAAAGCGAAACTCCATCTCAAAATAAAATAAAAATACATAAATTACATTTTCCCAGAAGGAAAATTAAAATCTACCCCCAAAGCAAGACCCCTGTCCTGCTTTGGGGTGTGGACTCCAGGATCTATGCTGAAGATCCCTGCTGCCGGGGAGCCAGCAGTGGCAACATCCTGAGTGTCACCACCTCCGATCAGCTCTGGGGATGAGGCTTACTATGGGACTCTCCAGCAACCTGTGCCAGGGCTTGGGACCACTCATAGTGTAGCTGAGGGGTGCTTGGTGCAGTGGCATCCACCAGCCTAGAATCCAGGAAAGCAGAGACAGGCTTGGCTCTCACTAGCTCAGTCACTAGGCCTCCTTGGGAATCAGCCTGAGCCTCGTGCTCAGGTGTTTTAAACCCATGTTTCAACAGTGACGTCTCCCCTTTCCTCACCCTCCCAACAACCAAAAAACATTTTGACCTTTCCATGATCTAGATTAGGGAAACTTCCTGCACATGCTTTGCAAAGTGGCACATTACCCCCTCCCCCACCAACTGAGCACTGGAGGGTCCCTTCTGCTCTAACAAAACTCTACTGGACCCTAATTTCTCATCTCAATTTGCTTTCTTAAGATTTGTCTCCTTCAAAAAGCAGAATGAAGAAAAAAAATATATACCCCAGTGAATTGGATTCCAGTTCATTGAGGCTTTACTGTAGGCTGAGCTGGAGAACCCTCCAGCTCTGTGAACATGCAGTCTGCAATCTGGGTACCTTTTATTTAACTTCAGGAATTCCCTTTGCTCGGCAAAAAGGGGTCTGAGGAAAGCGGAGCAGCGTAGATGAGGGCGAGGGCGGAAGCAGGGTGCTCACCAAAGTGGTGCCGGGTGCCGGCTGCTCACTGCACTCCCACCTGGGAGGGACGCGGGACCCACGGCAGGGGCAGGGAAAGTCATTTTTGACACAAACAAGGGTCCTGGGGCATGCCACCCCACCCGGTGCCTGGCCATGCAAGATGCTGAAATGGAGACTGTGGCCCCTCGGGTCGCAGCGCCCGGAGCCATGGAGCAGGTGCACCAACGTGAAGGGGAGTCCTTTGGGCGCTTCCCGAGGCGCCTGCAGGGTGTGGGGCACAGCAGGGTCTGTGTCCATGTCCGTGAGCACGGGCAGTAACAGATAGCACCAATTGGGAGGCCCAGGGCAGGAGAGCCTGAGTCTCAGACTCTAGCACCCACTTGCCCGGAGCTCCGGGGAAGAGACAGGTGATGGCTGCTCTCTCAGCAAAAGCCTCTCCCTCGCCCCTTTGCCCTGGGAAAAGTGGAACAAATCACCACGGTGAGGTCTGACCCGGGGACCCAGCTGCCTGTGGGGGATCAGGCCACTGTTGTGCAGTGTCAAGATGCTACTGCACCAGATTGAGGGGCTGGAGGCGGGAGAGACAGGCTGGGGGTGAGGGGGCACCAGAGGCTCCCACGGAGGAAGAGCCCTGTGGAAGCACAACCCGGGGTGTTTTGCAGCCAATCTGTTCCCCGCTCCCAGGAACCCTAGGAACTGGCCTCCTGTCACTTCTGATTTTGTTGGTGGGTGAGAGGAAAGGGAGACCAGGAGGGCCAGGCCGGCGGCCTCCCAGGCAGCGGAGGTAGGCGGTAAGCGTAGTGGGGCCGTGCACGCCTCTTCCCGTGTGATTGGGCGAATCATCTCACCTGCGTCTCACTTTCCTCAGTCACCAAGAAAATCCTGCCCCACCTATCTCAGAGGGATAGGCCAAGGGTGAACTGGATAACGGATAGAAAACACTTCTAGAAAAGTAGAAAGCGCTATTGAAACGCGAGGCAGTGTTGTCATCATGAAGGTGTTACCCTTAGCACATCCCTCGGCCTTCGCTTTTTTTCAGGGCATCTCCTAACCTTGGGACCTGATTTCCTGGTCTTGGAAGGGCTTCGGGACTCCTTGGTGGCTTCCCCTGATGACCATCTGTGGCCGGGTGGCCCCAGGGCACCGAGAGGGTGTGAGGGCGGTGCCCGAGCACGCTCAGCTCCTCTCGGTCCCCCGGAGCCTTCCCTGGCCAGTGGGTCCACCCTAGAGACAAGCTGGGCATCCATTTAGACCAGACAGATCTGGGGGGCCCCTGCCCCACCCAGAAGGCTCCCAACCGGTCTGCAATGCCTGTTGCCAATTTCCAGTTTGTGGCCGAGGACACTGGGCAGGGTGGTCGGTGCTTGGGCTGCCCTCCCCCGGCCCTCTCGATCCAGCCCTGCCCTCCCCCAGCCCGGCCCTAGTCTCGCTCAGGCGGTGGCGGGGGCGGCCGTGCGGCGCCGGGGCCCGGGCCGCCGCTGTGCACGCGCAGGTGGTCCTTGAGCGACTCCTTGTAGCGGAAGCTCTTGCCGCACTCGCCGCACGTGTAGGGCCGCTCGCCCGTGTGGATGCGCTGGTGCTTGAGCAGGTTCTGCTTGCGGATGAAGCTCTTGCCACACAGCGCGCACTGGAAGGGCCGCTCGCCCGTGTGCAGCCGCTGGTGGTTCTGCAGGTGCTCCTTGCGGCTGTAGGTCTTCTCGCACTCCGAGCACTTGTAGGGCCGCTCGCCGCGGTGCGTCATCTGGTGGCGGATGAGGCCCGAGTGGCAGTTGAAGCTCTTCTCGCACTCGGCGCACTCGTAGGGCCGCTCCTTGGTGTGGCTGCGGTGGTGGATGATGAGGCTCTTGCGCACGCCGAAGCTCTTGCCGCACTCTGGGCACGAGTAGGGCTTGCTGCGGGCGCCGTGCAGGAGAAGGCTCCGCCGCAGCCCGCCCGGGCAGCAGCTGCCGCAGCCGCCACCCGCCCCGGTCCCCGCGCCGCCGCCCCCGCCGCCCCCATCGCCCCCGCCGCCGCCGGTGCTGCGGTCCCCGCCCGGCGGCGCCTCTCCCGAGCCACGCTCCCCGGGCAGCGCAGGGAAGCCGTCGTCCAGCAGCCCACGGGTCGGGGGCCCGCTAGGGTTCTCGGCCACCGCAATCGGGGCCAGGCTCTGTGGCTGGGGCTGCGACTGCGGCTGCGGCGGCTGGGGCTGGGGCTGGGGCTGAGGCTGCGGCGGGGCTGAGGGTGGGTTCTTCACCATCAGCAGGCTGTCACCTGGGGAGACAGGAAGAAGTGACATGTGGAAAGGGGCTCTCAGCCGGGACCCCACGCTGCTCCCGGAAGGGTCAGGGAGCGTGCGCTCTGAGCCTCAGTTCCACTAACTACGAGGGACTGCACAAGGTGCTGGGCCACGATCTACATGGCCCTTCTACCTGCCCGAAGCCGCCCTGCTGTGGAGCCCAGAAACGGTCAAGCAGGTGGCACACGGCAAGGACAGGAAGTCCCTCAGGAACGCTGAGGGCTAAGGGGTAGGGGACCTGCTGTCCAGAAGTCATTTTGGAAGGTTGAATTGCCCAGAAACAACAAGACTTAATTGCAGTCTGATGGACAATGTTTTCTGTGTGTTTGTTTTTCCAGAGGGGGTCTCGCTCTGTCCTCCAGGCTGTAGTGTACTGGAAAGATCGTGGCTCACTGTCCTAGAATCAAGTGATCCTCCCACCATAGCCTCCCAAGTAGCTGGGACCATAAGCATGCGCCACCAGGCCCAACTAATTAAAAAAATTTTTTTTTGTTGAGACAGGGTCTCACTATGTAGCCCAGGCTGGTCTCTAACTCCTGGGATAAGCAACCCTCCCACCTTGACCTCCCAAAGTGCTGGGGTTACAGATGTGAGCCACTACACACATTGGCAATGCTAACTTTTATCTCAGGAAAGTCTCTCAATGGGAAGGAAGAATTTTATCCAAGGTGAAAAGCACCTAGAGGCCCACAGGAATGGAATGCAGGGAGCTGGAAACAAGCATTAGATGGATTGGCAGCCATGTTTCCACTAAGCATGTGGGCAACTGATTGGGCAGGGTGGTGTGGGCAGCTGGGACATGTGAGTCCCACCCTTGCACCTGACCCACCTGGACCTTGGCAGCACCGTGACAGGCTCTCCTTTCACCTGAAGCAGTGGCCGCCCAGCCTAGTGCCCCAAGGAAATGGTTCTTGCCCCATTTCCTTGCATTCTAAGGCCTCCAGGCCATGAGTGCCTGGAGCTCTCCACCATCTTGGATGGCAGGAGACAAAGCCCAGGTTCTGAGCATCAGAACAGTGACATCAGACCCAGCCCTTCCTCCCCACCCCTGCCCAGCGGCCAGCCCCCAGTAGTTCTTGTGCCTCACACTCCATCACCTCCCTGGTCTTCATTTGGAATTCTTTTCTCCTTAGAGGAGCCCTGCTCCCCAGTTTACGGAAAGCCTGTGGAAGAGCTCTGAAGAAGGGGAGTTTGTGACTCTCCCACTTCTTGGCATCCTTTTCTCCGTGCTCACACCCCTCTGCCCAGGGTCCAGCTGCTCCCCAGAGGCCACTTCTCCAGCCACATCTGCCATGCTTCCACCCAATCCTCCTATATTCATTGCTGTTTGACTGAGACCTGTCCTTATGTGATACTCTTAAATAGACTGGGCCCGGCCCTCCCTCTTTGTCTCAAGCAAAATCGACCTGGCAGAGAACCATCTCTGCAGGATACTGGCCAGGTGCAGAGACCAAAAGAATTCTCTTCACTTCAGTGCAGGATGCCTGGGAAGGGGTATCCAAGCTCCAGAGCATCACAGGAGATCGCTGTGGCCTCTGTGGGCATGGCACGAGGGTCTTCCTGCTACTCTCACTCCTTCCCAGGTGTATTCCCAGAGGACTTGCAAAGAAACCATATGCACATAAACTCCCAGGGGCTGTTTCCCAGGAAACCAACCAAAGACGGTCCTCCTCTGATCATTCTTCCAGCCCACTATGAGCCTCATTTTCAACCTCATCCACATTTTCAACCTCCAACATTTTTCTGTCTTCCTGACCCAACCTGCCTCCCCAAGCCCGGTCACACAGGCACTTGCTAGAGCACCGTGATTGCCTTTGCTCCTCTGCTGTGCCTGCCTGGAGAACTCCAGTCCTGTGACTGCACTCAGGTGGCTGAAAAACCACACAAGCTGGCCAGGCACAGTGGCTCATGCCCATAATCCTGGCATGCAGGGAGGCCATGGCAGGAGGTTTGCTTGAGCCCAGGAGTTTGAGACCAGCCTAGGCAATCTAGGGAGACCCCATCTCTATAAAAAACATTTAAAAATTAGCCAGGCATTGTGACACACACCTGTGGTCCCAACTACTCAGAAGACTGATGCGGGAGGATCGTTTATTGCAGTGAGCAGTGATTGCACCACTGTACTCCGGCCTGGGTGACAGAGTGAGATCTTGTCTCAAAAAAAAAAAAAAAAAAAAAAACCCTTGAGGGGCCTCCACACAGCATGGCAACCTGGCCCATGTCTCTAGTGGGTTTTACTTTTCTACTCTGGAACGATTACATCGTCCTTCCTCCTCTACCCACCCCACCCCACCCCAGACATGGCCACGAGGGCTTTTCCCTTCCAGTCCCTGCTGGTAAGTGATTCATATGCAAGCAGGTAACCTAGTTATGCTCAGTGGGGTATGAGAAGTTTGCCGGGAGACTTCTGGAAAGATTTCCTTACTCCTTAGAGGGGCCTTTCCTGTGCACTCATGTCTGGATGTGACACTTGGAACAGCTGCAGCTGCCGTGCTAACAGCCTAGGGATGAAGCCACACCAACGATGGCCAGGCAAGGAGCTGGAAAGACCCTGGGTCCTTGCAAACGTGCTGAGTCCTTGAATCAGCCTGAACCTGACCTACCTTAGGACTTCTAGTTACGTAAGAGAAGAAATTTCTTTTTTTTTTT
>NW_016107335.1:9242205-9251789 GCF_001604975.1 Cebus imitator
GGCCTCCCAAAGTGCTGGGATTACAGGCTTGAGCCACCGCGCCCGGCCAGAGAAGAAATTTCTTTATCCTTTAAGGCAGTTCGAATCAGGGTTCTAAAGTAGTTGAGAGCATCTGACCAGAGACGATGGTCTAGTTATCTCCCATCTTAAAAGAACCCCCTCCCTAGACCCGTGTGGCCCCTGCCCCAGCTCCTCTCATCTCATGTCCATTCCCTTTCATAGCAAGACTCGTCAACAGTCATCGCACCTGCCCTTACCACTTCTTCACCTCCCATTCTTTTTAGATTATTCCAATCAGGCATGCACCCTTGCCATTCCACTGAAAAACTTTTTTTTTTGAGACTGAGTCTTGCTCTGTCGCCAGGGCTAAAGCGCCGTGGCACGATCTCGGCTCACTGCAACCTCCACCTCCCAGGTTTAGGCAATTCTCCTGCCTCAGCCTCCCAAGTAGCTGGAATTACAGGCACCCACCACCACACCTGGCTAGTTTTTGTATTTTTAGTAGAGATGGAGTTTCACCATGTTGGCCAGGCTGGTCTCGAACTCCTACCTCAGGTGATCCACCTGCCTCGGCCTCCCAAAGTGCTGGGATTACAGGCCTGAGCCACCGCGCCTGGCCCTTCACTGCTGATTCTAAGAGCTTACAATAGTGTATAGCACATGGCAGGCACTAAGTAAATACTTGCTAAAAATATAGAAACTATGAAAGGTTGGAACCACTGTTTTAAAACCCAGTGCAGTGAATAATTTGGGAATTTCAAGAGGGTGCTTTCATGTCATATTCTGTGGGCGCTGGCACCTGGGAAGGGTGGCCAGCTTCAGGGTCCTGACCACCTCTCACTCCAGAAGCACCTGTTAGCTGCTGGACTCCAGAGCCTAGCCACACTTCCTGCTTCAGTGGAGGCCCTAGTGCACACTAACTTTGAGAAAACTGAATCTTCTTGTCTTACACTAACTGAGAGCAGAGGCTCAGTACACACTCATTAATAAATAAATGCAGGAGTCCCTTTCACATGAATGTAATATCCAATTGGGTTGAGGTCTGCCTTTGAATCAAACAGATACCAGTTCTTTCCCTCTTCCTTTCTCCATCCCAGGGTGGAGAAGGAAGTCGGCAGGGTCTGCACTGAGTTCTATACCCCAACTCTTCTCCCTTCCATTCCCTTTCCTGAAGACTCTTGCGCATAATATCATGTGTATCATCCAGCTGTCCCTGGCAACCACAATACTAGGGTTAGTTTTAAACCTCAAAGAAACCACAGATGAGATGCCAGTGTCAAATTTCCACACTGATAAGTAGGAAGCAGGCTCACTTTGGGAGAAAGAACAGAGGTTCTGGCAAGAGGCTGTTGTGACTGGGCAGGCAAGAGAACTAATTCTAGATACTCCTATCTCCCAAATTCTGTGCATTTCCTCCCAAATGCTGCAGTTCAAAGGCCTCTCAAAGATAAAATAACATGGGCTGGGCCTGGTAGCTGCTGCCTGTAATCCCAGAGCTTTGGGAAGCCAAGGTGGAAGGATTGCTTGAGGCCAGGAGTTCAGACCAGCATGGGTAATATAGCAAGACCCTGTCTCTAGAAAACATATAAACAAATTAGTGAGGCACAGTGGTACATGCCTGTAGTCCCAGCTATTTGGGAGGCTGAGGCAGGAGGATCACTTGAGCCCAGGAGACTGAGGCTGCAGTGAGCCATGATCACACTACTGCACTCCAGCCTGAGCAGCAGAGTGAGGCCCTGTCTTAAACAAACAAACAAACAACAACGACGAAGCAATCATTCTATGAGCCATCATATCCAAACTTAAGAAGGAAAATGGTTGGGTCCTTTACAAATCCTTGCCAAGTTTTCCATGGGCCTTCCTAGACTGCTTTCCACACAGCACAGGTCCCCAAGAAAAGGCTCCTCCAGGCCCGCACACTCCTAGCCAACTTAGAAGAATCAAAAGATAGCACTGAGGGACAAAAAAGGGTTTAGCCAGAATTTCCTGGCCCCCGGTCAGAGGCTCTAGTTCCTATGCCATCAGGGCCAGAGCTAGCAATGGTAGCCTGCCAGCTGTGGAGGAAGAGGCGGACCCGGCTTTTTCCTGGTGCTCACCGCCAGCCTCCTGGCTTCCCCCTCTCATCCCACGAAGTCAGCAGTTATAAAGAGGATCGCTTTCAATTCTATTTGAAATAGAGACATCCGTTGTTCCTATCTCGTTCTTGCCAATTCCTCCAGGCCCACACTGGCTCTTCCAGAACTAAGTTTGTTTTACAGAGAGTGTGATCTGCTCGCCTGACTTTGAAATGGCTGTTCAGAACCAGAAA
Organism: Cebus imitator; assembly: GCF_001604975.1. Lineage (NCBI taxonomy): Eukaryota > Metazoa > Chordata > Mammalia > Primates > Cebidae > Cebus > Cebus imitator. The sequence goes on from NW_016107335.1 coordinate 9,244,514, forward strand.
CAACCCATGTCCTCTTCTCCTATGTGGATTTTAAGTGCCTTCAAGATGTCAGGACTGGGCGCACGATTGCAGCATTTTGGGAAGCTGAGGTGGGTGGATCACCTGAGGTCAGGAGTTCAAGACCAGCCTGACCAACGTAGTGAAAGCCCATCTCTACTAAAAATTCAAAAATTAGCTGGGCATGGTGGCACACGCCTGTAATCTTAGCTACTTGGGAGGCTGAGGTGGAAGAATTGCTTGACCCTGGGAGACGGAGGTTGCAGTGAGCCAAGATCATGCCATGCACTCCAGTCTGGGCAACAGAGCGAGACTCTGTCTTAAAAAAAAAGATGGCATGTGAGGACAGACACAAGGCAATGCCATGTGACAACAGGGGCTTGGAGAAACACATCTACACACCAAGGAGCGCCAGAGGTTGCCGGCACTCACCAGAAACTGGGAGGGACGAGGAAGGACTCCCCTACAGACGTCAGAGGGAGCAGGGCCTGGCCCACCCCTTGATTTTGGACTTCTGACCTGTGCAACTGTGAGAGAATACGTTTCGATGTTTAAGCTGCCCAGCCTGTGACACTTTGTTATGACAGCCCTTGGGAACTAATACAGTATCACACTCCAAAAAGAACGGGGGCACTTTGGTGCAGAACTTTGAAAGGCTGCCATCAACAGAACATCACTCTGCGAGGAGTGAGCTAAGAGCACCAGCCTTCGTCCAGGCCTCAGCGTCCCGCTCCAGAGGAGAAACCCTGGGGTCCAGGTGGGCACGATACTCACTAGGGCCAGAGTCTAATCCGAGCTCCCCGTCCATTGAGTCACGTGGTCCCCATGGGTACGGCTGTTCCTCCTGCTTGATCCATGACAAAATGTCATGTGCTGAGATGAGAGACTCTGTTGTCATGGAAAGAAGGCAGTCTTAGATTTTGTCATGCCCTCTGGGCCGCCCATCAAAGGTCTGAAAACCCTCCCATGCAGCAGCTGCAGCCTGTAGGGCATGTTTTGGGATCGGTGTTGCACTTCCAGGCCATCCTCCTTACCCTCGTTAAGTCCCTTCCTAAATGGACTCCGCTGCCTGCTGCATTTCGAGTTGGCCAAAAGCAGGTTCAGCCCAAGGTCTGTGCAGTGCCACGGCCAGGATTAAAACCCATATCTCCTGACTCTGCCACTTAGCCCCAGAGGAAGATATGGGGCTGGGACAGGCCAGAGGAAAGCCCCAGATAACAGCCCACAGGGCCATGGCTAACGGGTATGACTCAGAAATCAGCGACGGCAGAGGCCGCAACCAGAGGTCATGGATAAGAACCACAGTGAAGCAGGAAGGCCCCGCTTTCCCTCGGCTCTGCATCCCCTCAACTTCTCTATGGTGAAGTTGACAAAGTACAAGGAATCCTAGATTCAACTTCTCATCCTCTCTCCCTGGTATGGTGGGTAGGATGAGACTTGTGTCCTAACTACCAGGCAATGACACTGGACTTCTCAGCTCTGCAAACACACAGACACACACAGGCCATGGGCAGGTGGAGCCTCCATTTTCTTTTATGCCTCCCTGAATGCCTGAACCCTCCCAACTTTCTTGGGAAGCTTCTAACTAGTATCAACTCAAGAGAAATTCCAAAAAATGTAAATAATTTTCCAACACAGAAATACACACAGCTTTTAGATATTTTTTGGTTGTTTTTATTGTTCAAAAATCAGTGTTCAATGGGTGGGTGCAGTGGCTCATGCCTGTAATCCCAGCACTTTGGGAGGCTGAGGCGGGCAGATCATTTGAGGTCAGGAGTTCAACACCAGCCTGTCCAACACGGTGAAACCCCAACTCTACTAAAAATACAAAAAATTAGCAGGGTATGGTGGTACACACCTGTAATCTCAGCTACTCAGGAAGCTGAGGTAGAAGAATCACTTAAACCTAGGAGGTGGAGGTTGCAGTGAGCTGAGATTGCACCACGGCACTCCAGCCTGAACAGAGCAAGACTCCATCTCAAAAAAACAAAAAGCCAGTGAAGTAATTTTAGTATCAGTTGCACAGACATGACAAATTATTAATTTAATGATTCCTTTTGAAAAAACGCTGGATGCCCTCAATATTAATTCTGGCTTATTCTCACCTGAATTGGGATCTGTGGGAATATCTCTGTCTGCCAAATCCTGCTGATCCCACACGCACTGATGCTCCTCCTGTTTAATCCGAGACAAGAGGTCCTGGGCAGAAATTGGGGAGTCTAGTCGTGGGAACAAGAGCGGCAAAGGTGTTAGAAGATGCGAAATTGCCTGCAAGTTTGCATTTTGAGTAAATCTCTGATTTCATGCAATTATCCTAAACATCAGGTACAATTACGTAAGTCTCATTAACTGCAGGTTGAAGTCAGCTTGCCCCCAATTAATGGAGCTTTTGCTGTACATAAGAGGATACTGTAGGGGGGTGACATCACAATGACTTTAAGAAAGAGTCTTTCTGTGCTGCAGCAACTTGAATCTCCTTAGAATGACATTCCCATTCTGGTGCTGAGACTACCATGGAAAGAGGTATTTCCTCTGGAAAGATGACACGTTCCAGAAAGCCTTTTTTTTTTTTTTTTTTGAGACACAGTCTCACTGTGTTGCCCAGGCTGGAGTGTAATGGTGCAATCTTGGCTCACCACAACCCCCACCTCCTGGTTTCAAGCGATTCTCCTTCCTCAGCCTCCTGAGTAGCTGGCACTACAGGCATGCGTCACCACGCCCAGCTAATTTTGTATTTTTAGTAGAGACAGGGTTTCTCCATGTTGGTCAGGCTGGTCTTGAACTCCCGACTTCAGGTGATCCACCTGCCTCAGCTTCCCAAAGTGCTGGGATCACAGGCGTGAGCCACCACGTCCGGCCTATAGTTGTATATATTTATGGAGTATAAAGTAATGTTACAAGACGCCTTTAAATCTTTTGAATGAGATTTTTCTAAGAAGTGAGAAAAAGACCCTATGTTTTCTGTCTTCTGCAGTCTTTGAAACCTAATTCCCCCTTTACTGCCTTCTTATCTCTTAAAGGCCTCTTTAAAGATCCTAATACTGTGATGCTTTCAAGGATCGTGCCTGATGACAAGTGAACGGGCTTTCCTCTACCCAGACACTGTGATCACTTACCTATGGGTGTGAGGCTCTGACTAAGGGGGGATGAGGTTTGTGGAGCTCTAACCTGCGGATAAGTAAAGGGCTACAGTATGTTAACATGTCTCATGATTGTTGATTTTATGTGTCAACTTGGCTCGGCCACAGTACCTAGATATTTGGTCAAACATTATTTAGCAGTTTCTATGAAGTTGAGATTGGACATGTAAGTCAATGGACTTCGAGTCAAGCAGATTGCCCTCTATGAAATGGGCAGGCCTCATCCAACCAGCTGAAGGCCTAAGGAAAAAGACGGACCTGCCCCAAGGAAGAAGGAATTCCGCCTGCAGCCTCGAGTGGCCACATCAGCGCTTCCCTGGGTCTCTAACCTGCCGGCCTGCCCTGTAAATTTTGGACTTGCCAGCCCCCACAATCACGAGCCAATTCCTTAAAATAAAACAAATCTCTCTTTTACACACACATACACCACACACCCTTATGGGTCCTGTTTCTCTGGAGAACTCTGATACACGCATCTGCTCTAACAGAGTTCTCACCTACAACAGAGTCTAGCTGCAATGCCAGCTAAGAGAGCTCCCTCACAGGACCGCAGGTATGCAGGTGAGCCCATAATTACAGCTCACACCTGTAATCCCAGCACTTTGGGAGGCTGAGGTGGGTGGATCACAAGGTAAGGAGTTCCAGACCAGCGTGGCCAAGACAGTGAAACCCCGTCTCTACTAAAAATACAAAAATTAGCTGGGCATGGTGGCGGGTGCCTGTAATCTCAGGTACTCGGGAGGCTGAGGCAGGGAACTGCTTGAACCCAGGAGGCGGAGGTTGCAGTGAGCCGAGATCGCACCACTGCACTCCAGCCTGGGCAACAGAGCGAGAGTCCATCTCAAAAAAAAGAAAAGAAAAAGGCCTTCCTGGTCAGGGAACAACAGGTCTTCCTGACCTCCCTGTTCCCCCAACCATGAAGCCTTATACTTAGTACTTCTGCCAGGATATTGTTTCTAAAGGGGAAGATGAAATAGTTAAAAATGGATAATATGAGGAAGAGAGGAAACAGAGCATGCTGACCCTAGGTATATCAGCAAACTGTCAATGCTGTTTGCCACGTCTGTGTTCCTAGAGGAATCCTGGCTCAGCCCAGTCCTGGATGCACAGCCCTTCCATTTTGAGCTCAGCCCTCTGGCCTGGCACACACGACAGCTAACCCTGGGGGCTGGAGGACCATGCTAACCCTCTCCCCGCCCCTCCCTGGTGTGGACGGCTGCCTGGCTCACTCACCAGTAATGGATTCCGTGGCGATAGCTCTTTCCTCCAGGGTGCGCTGACCTCGGACACACAGGGCTTCCTCACGCTTCACCTGGGAGGACGCATCCTGTGCAGGAACCAGGGGCTCTGCTCCTGGGGACAGAGAATCACATTGCTTTGTGTCTTTTTTTCTGTGTGCTGGTCACCAGGACATTCTGGGCTCAGGAACATGGCTGACAGCCCTTGCCAGGGGAGAGTATGGGGGTCTCGGGTTCCTGCTAGAGCCAGAGGGACCCTGAGGAGCAGAAGATCTCAGGAGCAGAGAGACAGCCAACATTCAGGAAAAAGGGCTAGGCAAGCAGCAAAATGAGGGGTGATAAGGCCGAACAGAGGATTCAGGAATAACCCAGAGCTGTGTAACGAGCTGGGTGCTAATCAGGACTGGGCCACAAGTTGGACCTCTCTGTGGGAGTCATTAGTCCTTGTTTGTCACCCCCATCAGAAGGAGCTGGCCCGGCTAAGGCCAGACACACACACACACACACACACACACACACACACACACACACACACACACGTGTATATATATGATTTGTAAGAAGCCAGGCGGGATAACAAGGTACAACCAAGCTCTACTGTTGGAGAGAGTGCACAGCCTCCTTACACAGTCAGTCTCACAGTCGCCAACAGGTTCTTGGAAACAGTGAGTTCAAATGAAATGACACATGGCAGATCCTCAAATAACGTCATTTCCTTCTGTGGTGTTTAAGTTACGACATTGACAAGAAAGAAAAATTGGTTGTTTTATGTCATTTCAAAGCCACAGTTTCTGAGACCCCATCAATGACATGAAGTGAAGACTCACGGTGCGTAAAAGACAATGACGCAGGCTCTGCACAGAAGCCCAGCATGCAACAAACAGGGCCGCTCTTCTGATGGCACTCCCTGCTGCAAAAGGAGGCTCGGGCACCAGGAAAGGGATAGGACAAAGATTCTGAAGACTGGGATCCTGGTTTCAACTCTGCCACCAACTCGGTGGATGAGTCATTTAACCTCTCTGGGTTCTGGTCTACTCTTTTCATCTTCAAAAAGGACACAGTGATCCCTATTCTATCTCATGCTCAGTGATGGTCTGATAACCAACTGAAACTGTTGAGATTACACTGCTTCAAATGTAAAAAGCTACACAAGACTAGGTGCTATCACCACCACTGCTGAACTGAAACTTCTGCAGTGCTTGATGAAGACAGGAAAAGAGCCACTGAGAGGAAACGCGCAGGACAGGCAAGCCCATAGACACGGACAGTTGATGAGTGGTTGCCAGGGGCTGGTGGGGAGGGGAGCAGGAAGGAACTGCTTATGGGTGTGGAGTTTCTTTTTTTTTCTTTTTTCTTTTTTTTTTTTTTGAGATAAGATCTACCTCTGTAGCCGAGGCTAGAGTGCAGTGGCACGATCTTGGCTCACTGCAACCTCTGCCTCCCGGGTTCAAGCGATTCTCCTGCCTCAGCCTCCCGAGTAGCTGGAATTACAGGTGATGTCACCACACCCTACTAATTTTTTTATATTTTTCAGTAGAGATGGGGATTCACCATGTTGACCAGGCTGCTCTTGAACTCCTGACCTCAGGTAATCTGCCGACCTCGGCCTCCCAAAGTGCTAGGATTACAGGTGTGAGCCACTGTGCCTGGCCAGGTGCAGGGTTTCTTATGGTAGAAATGTTCTGGAATTAGATAGTGATTCTGGTTGCATGACTCTGTGAGCCACTGAATTGAATTCTTTAAAACAGTAAATGTGATGGTCTGTAAATCAGATCTCAATAGAAAGGAAAGATTGGGAACAGGGGTTGCAGGGGAGACTGTGGCCTTGAGAACTGCTTTCTAAGACGGGTTTCACGAAAATGTTCTCCACTTAAAAACAAGAGAGGACGACAGCTGGGTGCGGTGACTCACACCTGAAATTCCAGCACTTTGGGAGGCCGAAGTGGGTGGATCACCTGAGGTCAGGAGTTCGAGACCAGCCTGGCTAACATAGTGAAATCCCATCTCTACTAAAAATACAAAAATTAGCTGGGTGTGGTGGCGGGCACCTGTAATCCCAACTACTACAGAAGCTGAGACAGGAGAATCACTTGAATCTAGGCGGCAGAAGTTGCAGTAGGCCAAGACTGTGCCATTGCACTACAGCCTGGGCAACAAGAACAAAACTCTGTCTCAAAAAAAAAACAAACAAACAAGGGAGGACACGGTTAGGTGCGGTGGCTCACACCTGTAATCCCAGCACTTTGGAAGGCCAAGGCGGGTGGATCACTTGAGGTCAGGAGTTCAAGACCAGCCTGGCAACCATGGTGAAACCTCATCTCTACTAAAAATACAAAAATTAGCCGGGCGTGGTGGTGGTGGGTGCCTGTAATCCCAGCTACTCAGGAGGCTGAGGCAGGAGAATCACTTGAACTCAGGAGGTGGAGGCTGCAGTGATCCAAGACCATACCACCACTGCACTCCAGTCTGGGTGGCAGGGCAAGACTCCATCTCAAAGAAACAAAAAACAAACCAAAAAATAAATAAATAAATAAGGGAGGACAGAGGGCCCAGACAGGCAAAAGTTCCTACAATGAGGCAGAGAACACAGTTTGAGCACCAGATTTCACCTAGTCCAACAATGCTCAGGAGCACAGGGCCCGAAGAAAGATCTCCAAGGCAGAGGCAGGCCTAGAATCCTAGTGCCTTCCACCCCAGCAAGAGCTCAAGCGTGTGGCTGGGTGCGACGGCTCACGCTTGTAATCCCAGCACTCTGGGAAGCAGGCAGATCACAAGATCAGGAGTTCAAGACCTGCCTGACCAACATGGTAAAATCCTGTCTCTACTAAAAATACACAATTTAAAATAAAAATACAAAAATTAGCCGGGTGTGGTGGCACGCGCCTGTAATCCCAGCTACTC
>NW_016107335.1:9251849-9274752 GCF_001604975.1 Cebus imitator
AAAAAAAAAAAAAAAAAAAAGAGCTCATCAAGTGTGATGTGCTCAGGGCCCCAGTTTCCTCAGGCTTAAGATTCCTTCTCGGGTGAGGCCAGAGCCTTGCCGGGTGAGCCTACAGGTGAGCCGCGTGTGTTGGCCGAAGAATGAGGTGATGATACTGCATGTTAGGCCAAGCGTTAAGCAATGGTGAGGGCGAAACCCCGCATCTGCCTCACACTCCTTTTCACCTCCTCTGTCAGCCTCTCTGAGCCCAGGCCTGGGGCCCCTCTCTGCAGTTCCACATCAGGCCTGGGCGATAGCATTAGCCTAAGCCCTTCCTGTCTCTCCACTCAGCTTACCTGTGAGTCCAGAGCTATGCGGCTTTAACAAACCCAAAGACAAAAATCCATGGTGCTATTTTGAGCCCAGAGATCTCTTCCTGTAAGTGACCACCAAATTTCAACTCCAGCCGAACTGGCCACTGGGAACCACCCAAGAGCCTCGCCCCGTGGTGCACACACAGCGGTGCCTCCCACAGCAGCATGTGGGCAGCCGGTTCTCCTCTCCCCGCTTCCCTGGACCCCACACTTGCTTCCATTGCCATCACCTGCATCAGGATCCATTGGGATTTCTCTCTCTTCGGGGTGGCGCTGCTCCCACACACACGGCTCTTCCCTGGGCTCAGCCTGGGCGGGGGCATCTGGCTTGGGGACTGGGCCGTCCGCATCTGCAAGTGAGGAGGAAGGAAGGAAGGACTGTGTGAAGTTGACCAACGCGTCCAGCAAGGGGACGGGAGAACTCTCCGCTACCCCAACACCCCCTTCACCTGAGTGTCCCTCTTCAGCGGTTATGTGAGTTAGGTGGGTAATCTCTTATAAAGAACCTTGAAAATGAGTTGATAGATTCCTACGTTTCTACTGTAGAAAGACCTGGTCTCTGGAAGCCAGCATCAGACCAACTATGGCTTACCCTGGGCTGCTGGGATGTGGTGCATGGTGAGGTGCACATGCTGTTACTGTAATCCAGCGTGGTAGGGGCGTAATGCTGAATTCTATGGCAATGGGCCCTGTTACTGGGTTTTACATTTTTATCCTACTGTAAACTGTTCTATCCTACTAGCATTGTAAGCAAAAGTTTTCCTGAGTTTCCATTATGTAAAAACATGAAACAACCTGCCCCGGCGGTGTTAACGTGGACTGACAAGCATTTCACAACTCTCTGCAGAGAGGGCTCACCGAAGAGAGGGTGTCCTTACCCAGGGACATCAGGGTTTTGTAGTTCTCCTTAACAAGGTTGTTATAAAGCTCCTTCTGCCATTCGTCCAAGTTCTTCCACTCGTCCTCGGAGAAGTACACAGCAATGTCGACAAAAGTCACTGGAACCTGAGCCAACAAGCGGGTTAATCTAGTGCCTCCTGCCTGCTCCTTCCCGCCACCTCCCCTTCTCCTGCGGGCCACAGGACCCACTCCCCGCCAGAGCCCGGCCGTTGCTCTCCGTGGCTCCCCAGTCCTGAACATCCATCTCAATGGAATCAGTCCTCTCTGTCCTGGACCTTCTTGTGCTTTCAATAACATGGATGGTCAACTCTGCCATTTTAGAAAAAGCATTTAGCCACCTCCTTTATTATTTCTTTTAGGACAACTGGATACCCGAGGGTAAAGAGCAGTCAGTGTGCTTCTTTTGGTATTCACGGTGACAGAGGGGTGGCAGGTTCTCAGAGTGGGTATCCGTGAGCCAAGTAGAGTAAAACCTGGTTACCAAACCTGTATTTCAGGTCAGGTCACCTCTGTGTACACAGTTACCTCTTTGTAGGCAACACATGTAAAATCTAAAGGCCTGTGCTAAGGTTCAGGACCTGCGTCAACTTCATTCACTGCTCTAACTTGATCATCAAGGAGCACACAGTAGAGAATCAATAAGAACTTGAGTGTGCTGCTCAGTGAGTGCCAACACCAGGAAGCCCCACTGCAGCCCGAGCCATTGCGTGGTGTCGGTCACTTGTCAGACCGATGACAAGTGTGTTGGGATCAGTTACAGAAAGCTGATTTCAGTTTGCAAAGATCCTCATCCACACTCACTTCAGCCACTCACCAGCACGACCTCAACTTGGACCGAATTGCCCAAAATCATTTCACTTCCATGATTTTAATAACTGAACTTCCTTCTGTGGACATACAGCCTTCCCTCTTACCACTTTTGCATTCTGACTAAACCAGCCTTTCACTCTCAGTCTGAAATCCAACCCCTCAGTCCTCCCCCATCCCGTCATCACAAATCTGCATTTACAGGGCCAAAGCTGGCCTGTATGGCACCTGGGGGTGAATTAGAAACAGCCAGCCAAGTCAGGAGCACAGCTACCCCTACTCAGCATGGTGAGCGGGTAGCACCGTTATGTAAGTTAGAAATGTCAGCCCTTTTACCAGGTGCTTGCAACTGAGGGTGCCCTGCGCAGGTGCGGTGCCTACACCTCAGCGCCATGGCCCCATCTGTATGGACTGAAAACTCACCATCCACCTTTCCAGTCAGAACTAGAACCTTTAATTCCTGGACCTTCCACCAGATGCAGGCAAAGCCCCAACCAGGAAAAATTAATACAGATCCTGTTCTTCATTTTATTTTATTTTTTGAGACAGAGTCTCGCTCTGTCACCAGGCTGGTGTGCAGTGGTGTGATCTTAGCCCACTGCAACTTCTGCCTAATGGGTTCAAGTGATTCCCCTACCTCAGCCTCCCAAGCAGCTGGGACTACAGGTGTGCACCACCACACCCAGCAGTTTTGTTTTTTTATTTTAGTAGAGATGGGGTTCCACCACACCCAGTTATTTATTTATTTATTTATTTATTTTTGTATTTTAGTAGAGACAGTGTTTCAACATGTTGGCCAGGATGGTCTCAGTCTCCTGACCTTGTAATCCGCCCACCTCGGTCTCCCAAAGTGCTGGGATTATAGGCATGAGGCACCGCACCCAGCCCCCTTTCTTTATTTGAATTCTCTGTTGCTGGAACTCCGCAGAAGACATCCACCACCAATTCATACCGCTGTCTCATGGCAGCTTCAGAAGCTTCTTGTTGATCTCTTGCTGACACCTTGCTATGCTCCCTGGGAGGCTTGTTTCAAACGTTACATTCTCCCAGACCTGTAAGTGACCTCCCACATCTGTCTGTCTTTGATCTCAGGTAGGCGCCAGCAAGCTCCTTCCTTGCCCCTCTCCTTGTCAAATCCAAGGCTGCTGGTATGTGGCCTTCACCTGTCCTCCACCCCCTGCCTGTGAATCTTAATCCAAACAATCCTTCCTCATCTACATTGACAGTTTCTCCCTCTCCACCAGCTCCTGCCCTTCAGGGTCATTCCAACCTCAGAAAAACCTTCCCTCAACGCTGCTCCCTCTGCTCACTCTGCCGTCCCACTTCACTGGGAACTTCTGGAGACGCACATTCTGTTTTCCCCTCTTCATGATCTACTCATTCTTTACCCCTTAGACTCTGCCTCTGTACCCTCCATTGTCTGAAACCACACCCTGGAAGATCATCAGCGACCTTCTGTTGAAATCCTCACCATTTCTGATCTCTTTAAAAGGTCAGATCGTCTTTCTAGAATTTTCTCTTGCTTGGTTCCCTTAACTATGTTGCCTCCTGTCCATCTGGCACAGGTCTTCTTTACTTTTTCCTCTTCCTCCCCCAAGATCAAGACTCTGTCCTCACCCTTTCCTGTTTCTTCACTTTTCCCTTGGCAATTTCATTCTTTTCACTTCAGCTGTTATTACTTTGCAAATGACACCGTTCAACTTTCCTTGCTCCCTTCAAAGTTCCACAGGCTTCAGAGTAGCTCCATTTAATCATCTTTAAGTACCTCAGACTAAATGCATTTAAAGCCAGGTTCACTATCTTTTTTTTTCTTTTTCTTTTTTTTGTGAGACAGGTTCTCCCTCTATCACCCAGGCTCAAGTGCAGTAGCAGGATCTCAGCTCACTGCAGCCTGGACCTCCTGGGCTCAAGTGATCCTCCCACCTCAGCCTCCCAAGTATCTGGGGCTACAGGTGTGGGCCATTGTGCCCAGCTAATTTATAAATTTTTTTTTATAGAGATGGGGGTCCCACCAGGTTGCCCAGGCTGTTCTCAAACTCTTGGACTCAAGTGACTCTTGCTTCAGCCGCCTAAGTACTGGGATCCAGGCTTGAGCCACTTTGCCTGGCCCGGGTCCATTACATTTTCCAACATCCCAACTCTTCTCCCTCACTTCACCAGTTCTGTGGAGGAGTAAAACTCTGGAATCATATTCTTACCACTACAAACAGACACCACTTTTAAAAAACTTCACTTGAGCCATGTGCAGTGGCTCATGCCAGGAATTCCAGCACTTTGGGAGGCTGAATAGATTACTTGAGATCAGGAGTTTGAGACCAGCCTGGTCAACATGGTGAAACTCCATCTCTACGAAAAGTACAAAAATTAGCCGGGTGTGGTGGTGGGTACCTGTAGTCCCAGATACTTGGGAGGCTGAGGCTAAAGCAGAATTGCTTGAACCCAGGAGGTGGAGGTGGCAGTGAGCCGAGATGGCACCACTGCACTCCAGCCTGAGTGACAGAGCAGGACTCCATCTCAAAAAAAAAACAAGCTTCACTGTAACAGGATGCAGCAGAAATCTGTGACATAGTCTGAGACTGCAGGGAGCCTATGGTCTAGCTGGATAGAAAAGAATATCCATAAATTAGCTATGACTCAATCAATCAACAGATACAACAGAATCCAGCAGGCATAAAGGATCTGGAACACTGTGCTTTCTTCAATCTGACAGATGAAGAGAATGCATCTAGCTTGCCCAAGAGTGCACGAATTATAACTCTGCTAGCAAGATTAATTACATTCTTGTGGTGTTCTATGGTTGTGGTGGTCCTTAATTAGGTCTAGTCTTAACTAACTGAGAGACTGAGGTAAAAGGATTGTAGAAGAATATGTCCACAAATTCTTTGACAGTTTCTTTTTTTTGAGATGGAGTCTCACTCTGTCACCCAGGTGGGAGCGCAGTGGCTCAATCTTGGCTCACTGTAACCTCTGCCTCCCGGGTTCAAGTGATTCTCCTGCCTCAACCTCCTGAGTAGCTGGAATTACAGGTGCCCACTACCACGCATGGCTAATTTTTGTATTTTCAGTAGAGACAGGGTTTCACCATTTGGTCAGGCTAATCTTGAACTCCTGACCTTGTGATTAGCCCACCTCAGCCTCCCAAAGTGCTGGAATTACAGACATGAGCCACTGTACCCGGCTGACAGTCTTTTCAATAGATAGAGCCCAATTCTTCTCCCCTTCAGTGTGGGCAAGATTTGGTGACTTGCTTCTAACAAATCAATGAAGAAGTGACAGTGTGGACCTTCTGAGACTAGGTCATAAAAGACACTGCATCTTCCATCTTGGTCTCTCTCTCTTGGCTCACTCCCTATGGGGAGGGCTGGCTGCTAAGCTATGAGGATGCTCAAGCAGTCCTAGGGAGAGGTCCACTATGAGGAACCGAGGCCTCCCAGCACGGCCAAGTGAGTGGGCCATGCTGGAATCAGGCTTTCCAGCCCCAGTCAAGCCTTCAGATAACTGCTGTGCCATTCAACAGTGTGAGTGTGATCTTATGGGACTCTGAGCCAGAACCACTCACCTAAGGGGCTCCCCAATTCCCGACCCACAGGAACAGTGAGATGATAAATAATTATCTTTTTAGGCTAGGCTGCTATGTTTTGGGGTAGTTATATAGCAACAGGTAACTAACACAATAATCTACAAAATGTTTTCCCACAAACAAAATTAATCCTCACAACTCCATGAAGTAAGCATATTATCATCTTCATTTTATTGATAATGACCCAGAAACTCAGATAAACCAGCTGGGAATTTACTCAATTGTTTATACTTCACCTCCTTCAAAAGAGGAATTGAGGAGGCTCAGAAACAACGAAAACCACTTTTGACCAATGACAGGAAGACCAGTATAAGCAGGCCTCATGCAGTGGCTCAGCCTATAATCCCGGCACTTTGGGAAGCCCAGGCAGGAAGACAGCTTGAACCCAGAAGTTCAAGACCAACCACGGCAACATATTAAGACCCTGTCACTACAAAAAATAAAACTAAATCAAAAACTTAACTGGATGTGGTGGCATGTGCCTGTAGTCCTGACTGAGAGACTGAGGTGGAAAAATTGCTTGAGCCCAGGCGTTCAAGGCTGTATGAGCTATGATTGTACAACTATACTCCAGCCTGGATGACAATGTGAGACCGTCCCAAAAAACTAAAAAACAAAACCAGTGTGTAGCCAAGTGAGGATTTAAATCCAAGCTCTCTGATTGCAGACCCTAAAACCATTTCACTATTCCATAAGAGCTTTTGTCAAGTCAAGTCTCCTCTAATGCCTAATCCAACGCACAGAACACATCACAGTGCTACACAGAGATATGAGTTGAGACACACAGTACAGACAAAAGGGCAGTGTGTACGAAGATGCTGATTGTGCTAGACAAGCGACATATGCAAAACCATCCTAAAAACCAGCCTCTGTGGCTGCAGTGCCAGGAAGTGTTTTGCAGAGGAGCCAGAGCCACTGTTACAACTAAGTTCTGTGAAGCCTCAGTATGCAATGTCAAACAACTCCTCTGGCAAAGTCACTGGGTTGGTTGCCTCAGCAGACAGAGACATACAAGACCTGGTCCCTGCCAGGAAGCTGTTAGCTCTCCAGTTGGAGGGAGGCACTCCAGAAACATTTTTGGCATACCAGCCAAAGCCAGGTACCGTTCCAGGCATAGGGATACAGCAGACAACCAAGCAGAACCTACACTCTGGCTGGGGAAAACCGACCAAGAAGACAAAAAAGGAATATTATATTTAACAATAATCTCTTTTTTTTTTTTTTTTTTGACATGGAGAGGGTTTCACCATTCTGTTACTTATACTTCTGCAGAAGTAGAAGTCCTAACAGAATAAGGCTGGTCCAGCATTTTGTTGTGATAGCTAATATCTGTGGAACAAACAAAACTTGAATATAACAAGGGACTCCAGGTAGACTTAGGCTAAGAACTACTTCCTGCAGATATTCCCTTTTGCTCAACTGTAATAAATGGATTTTGACACTCATTTCTAGTCGCCAGTGATGTGGAAATAGCCAACACACTCAGAGAGGTCCATCCTGGTACCCAGAGACAATCAAATGTTAACTACAAGTTGATTGATCAACAATGATTTGGAGAAAGAACTTGATCAAAAAGGAGAAATATGAAAGCTGTCAGAATGAAAATGGAGTCACTTGTGTCAAGCCCTAACAAATGAAGCTGAGAAAGGCCGTGAAGTTTGGGTTCTCACACATGAATTATCACAAAAGACTCTGCAAAAACCACAACCATATGTAAACTCCAATGCAACTTCACGCACATACACATATATTTATGTGTGTGTGTGTGTTTGTGTGTATGTGTGTGTGTATGTGTGTGTTTATTTATTTATTTATACACACCATAATTCTATGAGGACATCTACCCAGCAACTGCCTGTCCAACATTGGACTGATGCCACCCTTGTCCTTGACATTTGTAGCCAAAGATAATTGAGTTAAAGCAGTTAGATAACTCTTCTTGTTTCTTCATTAAAAGCCTTTCTTTTTCTTTAACTCCCTCACTGTGCACATAGTTTACTATGGCATATTTATTACCATCGAAATGCCCACTCCTGAATACATATTGTTTTTTAGACAGTCTCCTGCTCTATTTGCCATTAAGTTTGACATAATAGTTTTCTTTGCATTAAAAATAAAGATTAAAATGCTATGGAAACAGCATCTATCTCTTTCTCTTTCTCCTGCATTGTTTATGTCAATATTAATGCTAGATCATATAGCACCTTTGTGCGCATTATAAGTCAGCACCTTTTACTTTGGGCAGATGCAAGGGTGTCATGGCTTGGAAAGTGGGCAGTGGCTTGGGTCTGAGTTCCCAGTTGCCCCTTCAGCTGAGTGCCTTTATTCAGGGAACTTCCTATTTATCTTTTCCTATGGCCCTACACATTTTGAGTACTTAATTTTTAATAAAGAAAGCTCAAGTAAATTTAGTAGAGAAAATGGAAAGCATTATTACCGAATTTAATTTTTAAAATTTATTCTGCTTGAGACCAAACAGCCTTTAAATTCCACTAGCCACTTCCTTTTATAAGAAATAAAAAAGATTATGAAGTCATTTTTAATTTTTAACAATTGAAGTATAATTCACATAACATAAAATTGACTCAGATTTTAAGAAACTCCTAGAACTCATTAGAAAATATATATAAATAAAAATACAACTAATTCGATTACAAAACAGCAAAGGACCTGTATAGACATTTCTCCAAGGAAAACACACAAATGACCAACAGGCATAAGGAAAACGGCTCAACATCACTGATAATGATGGAAATGTAAATTAAAACCAGAATGAAAAGTGAGGCATTACCTCACAGCTGTTAGGATGACTGTTATCAAAGAACAAAACAAAACAAAACAAAAAACAAAAGTTAACAAATGTTAGCAAGAAATGGGAACTCTTGTACACTGTGGATAAGAATGTAAAATGTTTCAGCCATTATGGGAAACAGCCTGAAAGTTCCTCAAAATTAAAACAGACTACTGTATGATCTGGGAATCCCACCTCTGGGTATATATTCAGAAGAATTAACATTAGGATCTTGAAGAGATGTCTGCACTTCTGTACTCATGGCAGCATTATTCGCAATAGCTAAGACGTGGAAACAACCCAAATGTCACTAACAGATGAATAAACAAAATGTGGCATATACATATATGGAATGGAATAGTACTCACTCTTTGAAAAGAAGAAAACACTGTCATTTATTACAACATGGATGACCCTGGAGGACATTATGCTAAGTAAATAAACCCATCACAGAAGGACAATATTCCATGCTTCAATGAAGCATTTAAAATTGTCAAATTCACAGAAGCAGAGAAAAGAATGGTGGTTTTCAGGGTCTGGGAAGATGGGTATATAGGGAGCTGTTTCTCAACAGTTTTAAAATTTCAGTTTGCTGTTTTGATGTGTATTTTCCTAATAACTCATAATGTTAATCATCTTTTCATATGTGTATTAGCTACTTGTATATTATCTTTGGAGATGTATCTACTCAAGTCTTTTGGTCATTTTTAAGTTTCTGTTTTTTAGTTGTATTACTAATATTTATTTTTTAATTTTATTGTCATTTTACCATTGAATTATAGATGTTATCAATGTATTCTTGACTCTAGTCCCTTAACTAATAAATTTTGTACATTTATTCCATTCTGTGTTGTCTTTTCACTTTGAGTGTGTCTTTTGAAGGATAAAAATTTTTAATTTTGATGAAGTCATACCTGAATTTTTTTCTTTCCTTGTTTTTCGTGCTTTTGATGTCATTGCTAAAAAATCATTGCCTAGTTCAATGTCATGAAGATTTACATTTAGATCTTTGACAAATTTGAAATTAATTTTTAGATATGGTATGAGGTAATGACATGAAGATTTTTTTTTTTTTTTTTTTTTTTTTTTTTTTTTTTTGGGTGGGGGTAGGATCTCACTCTCTCACTCAGGCTGGAGTGCAGTGGTACGATCTCAGCTCACTGCAACCTCTGCCTCCTGGGTTCAAGCAATTCTCCTGCCTCAGCCTCCTGAGTAGCTGGGATTACAGGTGCCCACCACCATGCCTGGCTAATTTTTTCATATTTTTAGTAGAGATGGGGTTTCACCATCTTGGCCAGGCTTGTCTTGAACTTCTCACCTTGGGATCCACCCGCCTTGGCCTCCCAAAGTGCTGGGATTACAGGCATGAGCCACCACACCCAACCAAGAATAATATCTTAAAGCCAGGCACAGTGGCTCACGCCTGTAATCCCAACACTTTGGGAGGCTGAGGTGGATGGATCGCTTGAGGTCAGGCATTTGAGACCAGCCTGGACAACATGGTAAAACCCCATCTCTACTAAAACATACAAAAGTTAGGCCGGGCGCAGTGGCTCATGCCTGTAATCCCCGCACTTTGGGAGGCCAAGGCGGGAGGATCATGAGACCAGGAGATTGAGACCATCCTGGCCAACTCGGTGAAACCCTGTCTCTACTAAAAATACAAAAAGTAGATGGGCGTGGTGGCGCACACCTGTAGTTCCAGTTATTCAGGAGGCTGAGGCAGAAGATTCGCTTGAACCCAGGAGGCAGAGGTTGCAGTGAGCAGAGATCGAACCACTGCACTCCAGCCTGGCAACAGAACGAGACTCCGTCTCAAAAAAAAAAAGAAAAATACAAAAATTAGCTGGGCGTGGTAGTGCACGTCTGTAATCCCAACTACTCAGGAGGATGAGGCAGGAGAATCACTTGANTTTTTGGGTGGGGGTAGGATCTCACTCTCTCACTCAGGCTGGAGTGCAGTGGTACAATCATGGCTCACTGAAGCCTTGACCTCCAGGGCTCAAGCAGTCCTCCAGATTGCATGAATATGATTGAAAGTAGGGTAGGTGAGAGGAAGGTTCCAGGCAAAAAGAATAGCATATGCAAAGGCCCAAAGGGAGACAAGCAACTGAACGATACTGAAAATTGATCACTTTTGCTTTCATGGGCAGGGTTATTAGTCGTGGAGAGTAAAAGGCAGCGTAGTTAAAAGTGTCAGCAAAGGGCCTTGGGCAGTAGATGATACAAATCTTAAAGACTATAAAAAGCAGTTAAAGACTTGAGTAAAGTGAGAGGCTATTAACATATTTTTACAAAGGGAATGACATGACCTTATTTGCATAACAAGACTTACACTAACATCAGTGCATTGGTAGGGTTTAAGAATGAAGTGAGGCAAACAGGTGAACAGGCTGCTACAAAGATTTGTGCTTTCTAATGCCGATTTTCCTACAAAGTATGCATTTTGTCTTAGGCCAGCACCATGTTCATGTGTAAAAAGTGTAACAAATAAATAAGAGTGTCCTGAAAATGACTCCCCACTTATGCTACTACTGTATGGTCACCTACTGACCTGTTAAATTATAGTCTGTCATTGTTCAGATAAAGTAGATTCACGTTTATATTTGGAGAGTAAGAAATCTGTTATCCATATCATTTAATATCTTGGATAATTTTTTAAAATGTGATTTTTCTCATGGAGCTTTATAAAAATCAGTACTGGAGACTAATCAGACATACATGCCACTGTAATAAAAAGGAAGCAAAAAGTGTTTTTGCACTTTTAAAGTGAGTGAGTTTCTTACCAGATAATGCATTTTAAATGATGAATATAAAGAACTGGCAGGTTTAAATTAGGGGTTATATAAAGGGTAGCCAAGAAGAACAGAAATCAAATTTGTGGTCTTTTCCACAATCAGCTTGTGCAAAAGTACACACATGCAGGATAAATTCCACAGTCATTCTGAGGTATACTTTCTTAACCAGATGACCAATGAAAGGGCCATTATATATTATGATTCTGGATTCAGGAAAAAGTTAAAAACCATCATTAGTACAGTTAGAAATGCAGTGATTAATTAAATCTCTACTATCTAATTTTTATCTTTAAGGATGCCAGACAGTGACACCTGATTAAATAGCCAGGAAAACATGTGGTGGAGTTCAGTGAGGGCCACAGACACTGGGGTGATGGTCTCAGAGTAATCTTCATTGTAGTTCCAGGACAAATTTGCTTATTCTGTAATTTTGAGTGAGACACTACAATGGTCACCTCTGGTAATGTGGGAAATGAATGTACTGAACAATCTTGGCAGTCTAGCTAAGGGAACTTCCAGGCAGCATACTGAAAATGCTATCTAGTTTCTGCTCACTGTCAGTGACCAGTGCCAGTGGAGAGCACTGAAGAAAAGAATAAATTTTTTAGTTTTCTAATAAAATTTGCAGGACATTGTAAAGTGCCCATGGCAGTCTTTCCAGTTAGTGAACTGAACTTAAAGATTGCAAACAGTTTGGGACAAAGGTTAAAATTAATCCGTGGCCATGACTGTACAAGCCTATATTCAGATTTTACAAAGATCCAAGGCCGTTCCATGAAGATACTTTCAGGAAGCCAGAGGCCTAGTAAATGTATGAAGGCTGTCTGGCAGGCCCTCTCCAGTAAACAATAGGTATTCTAAAAATCTTTTTTTTTTTTTTTTTGAGACGGAGTTTCACTCATATTACCCAGGCTGGAGTGCAATGGCGCAATCTCGGCTCACCGCAACCTCCGCCTCCTGGGTTCAGGCAATTCTCCTGCCTCAGCCTCCTGAGTAGCTGGGATTACAGGCACGCGCTACCATGCCCAGCTAATTTTTTGTATTTTTGGTAGAGACGGGGTTTCACCATGTTGACCAGGATGGTCTCGATCTCTTGACCTCGTGATCCACCCGCCTCGGCCTCCCAAAGTGCTGGGATTACAGGCTTGTGCCACCGCGCCCGGCCCTCTAAAAATCTTAAGGATATAGTCCTAGAAACACATCAGAGGTAGTAAAGGTAGAGAAGGGCATACCCAAAATAAATATGTGGGTTTTCTCCATTTTCTAGTGGAGTAAATTGTTACATAAAAAACCTATAAAGTTTTAGAAATTTTACAAGGTTAGATTAAAAGGGATAGAGACAATCCCAACTGAAATGAATATTGGGACATCTAAATTTTTATGAGCAGAAAGCAGCCTGAAAAAACTGTGCAGCTGTGAACATGGGTTACTTCTTAAGAGAAAGAAAGCATGTCTTGGAGGGTGAAACAAAGGATTAGAACACAGGCCCTGCAGTCACAGGGTTATACCTTGGGTGCAATATGGGGCCCTAAATGGAGATGATTGACCAATGTCCTGCTGGGTTTCATGTTGCTACAGGCCAGGGACTGCCATGTATGGCCTGTTTCCTCTCTTCGAATTGAGTTAGGTATTGCTGGTTTTAAAGGAGGGACCTGTTGGGTAGTGAATGGATTATGGGGGCGGTTTCCTCCATGCTGTACCCATGATAGCGAGTTCTCACAAGATCTGATGGTTTTATATTATACAATAAATGGTAGGTTTTCCTGTGCTCTCACATACTTTCTCTCACCTGGCTGCCATTAAGACATGCCTTTGCTTATCTCTTACCTTCCACCATGATTGTAAGTTTCCTGAGGCCTCCCCAGCCATGTGGAACTGTGAGTCAACTAAATTTCATTCATTTATAAATTACTAAGTCTCCAGTATGTCTTTATAGCAGTGTGAGAACAGACTTATACAATAACATAGCAACTCTTGTAAGAATTGGCTAGTATAAAGTTGTATGATTTTGTAAACTGTGTCTCTGTATAGAAATGATAATTGCTAGCATCAATCATGCCAGCTGATTTTCATTTTGGTAAGCTGACATTCTCTACCTTGCCTCACTTCCCTGACTGCACCCTCTACTACTTCATCCAAATCACCTGAAGAACTCTTGTTACCATAGATTGCTGGGTCCTATCACCAGCATTTTGAATTCAGCCGGTCTGTGGCAGAGCTGTAGAATTTGCATTTCTACCAAGTTTCCAGGTGATGTTGATGTTGCTGCTAAGACAACTGTTTGAGAACCACAGATCCAGCAGGTGAAATGAGCCAGGTCTTTTTTTTTTTTTTGAAGAAGAAATAAGTGTAGTGGAAGTGACCTCTGGTCAGGTTTGCATGGGTCCTACCCAAAAGGCAGATGTACCTGATATAAAATAACCATTAAATAAATATTTGGAAAAATAATCAATAAAGCATTATACTTAGACATAAAGTAAAAGTAGAGAAAGCAAATAATAGTAATGAAAAGGCTCATTATTAATTTATTAATTTTATGAGCTAATAACATTTTCAGTTTAACAAATTCATTATCCTGATTTATGTTTCTTTCAATTTTAATTTATTTTAGGTTCAGAGAGTACATGTGCATGTTTCTTACATGGCTATAATGTGTACTGGCTGGAATTTGGCTTCTAGTACACCTATTAATCAAATTGTGAACATTGGACCCCATATGTAATTTTTCAGCCCTCACCTACTTCCTAACCCTTTTGGAGTCCCAAGTGTCTATTATTTCCATCTTTATGCCTCTGTTTATCCATTGTTTAGCTCCCACTTATAAGTGAGAACACTGCTTATATAATTCTGTGTTTCAGAGTTAGTTCACTTAAAATAATGGCCTCCAGCTTCATTCATGATGCTGCAAAGGATATGACTTCATTCTATTTTATGGCTGAATGTTATTATTTGGTTTATAGAGACTATAGTTTCTTTATCCATTCAACTACTGATGGACACTTAGGTTGGTTCCATGACTTTGCTATTGTGACAGAAATGACATGGACATATGAGTACAGGTGTCTTTTTTATATAATGATTTATTTTCCTTTGGGTAAATGCCCAGTCGTGGAACTGCTGAGTCAAATGGCAATTCTATTTTTTGTTCTTTGAGAGATCTCCATGGTGTCTTCCTTTGAGTTTGAACTAATTTAAAATTCCCACCCACAATGCATAAGCCTTCCCTTTTCTCTGCATCCCCACCAACTTCTATTAACTTGACTTTTTAATGATAGTCATTCTGTTGTGAGATGGTATCTTATTGTGCTTTTAATTTGCACTTGTCTGAAGATTACTGATACCGTGCATTTTTCATGTGTTTGTTGGCCGCTTCTATATTTCTTCTTTTGAGAAATATCCATTCATGCCCTTTGCCCAGTTTTTAATGGGTTTATTTTCTTTTTCTTGTTGAGTTTTTTTTTATCTCTTAAAAGGGCATTTAATTAAAAATTAGTAACAATAATAAAGTGTAACTAACATTTTAAGTGCTTAGAATGTATCAGATAATATTTTAACCATTTTAAATTTATTAACTTCTTTAACCTAAAACTGCCCATAAAGGAGGAATACAAATTAACTTTCTATTAGAGATGGTTAGAGCTGAGGCAAGTGGTTAAATAACATGCAAATAATGCAGATTTATACATTCAGTTTCTCATTTCAAAAATTATTTGAAGAAAACTGTAAGAAACACATAGTAAGCTATAAATATAGAACATCCTGAAACTATGAAATTTAAATTAGAACACAAAGTCAAGATTTCAAATTTTGTTGGGAACAAGGTAGAGAGATAGGTGCAGATGGAAGCTAATAATGAAGGATATTTGACTTTCCTTCCCAGTACAAAAAAAAAAAATACTATTCAATTTCACAGGTTAATACATTCTCTTCCAGCAGAATGACCTGGGGCTTGCTTTACCTGTTTAGATACCAAGAAGGCCTGGCTAAGAAAGGTACCAAGAAGACCTGGATAAAAAAATTTATCATAACTGAATCTCTAATAATGCAATGAGGAGAACTTGTAGAATTAATTAGAGTAAAGAGAGAATTACTTTGTGAACAGCCACCCATGAAAATAAATACAACCAAAGCAAATATCAAATGCCCAAATGTGATGCAAATGTCAAAGAGGCTGGGTAATAAAAACAGAAGTCCAGAATAAGTAATTTGGAAGAAGATCTGGGTCCCTTTCTGGGACAGGTGAAGGCCCTAACTCTAGACTTCACAGGGGTGGTGAGGTGAGTGGAGAGCGGCATGCAGAGAGTAATGGCTGCGGTTTGAACGCTTGCACCCCCCCAAAATTTATATTGAATCTTAATCCCCAAGGCAACAGTGTTCTGAGGTGGGGCCTTCAGGAGGTGATTAGAGGTGGGGTTAGTGCCCTTTTAAAGGGCTTTCAGGAGTGAGTTCAGCCCCCTTTTCCCTCTGTCTCTTCCAGCTTGGGAGGACATAGTGTTCAAGAGGCCACCTTGGAAGCAGAGAGCAGCCCCCTGCAAGATACTAAACCTGCTGGCCTCCTCATTTTGGAATTCCAGCCTCTAGAACTATGAATAAATAAATTTATGTTCTTTATTCATTAGCCAGTTTCAGACATTTTGTTATAGGAACCCAAATGAACTAAGACAGTAATATTTATA
Organism: Cebus imitator; assembly: GCF_001604975.1. NCBI lineage: Eukaryota > Metazoa > Chordata > Mammalia > Primates > Cebidae > Cebus > Cebus imitator. The sequence goes on from NW_016107335.1 coordinate 9,267,755, forward strand.
TAAAAATAGGTATCTTCATTTATTATTTTTATCAGTATCTATTTATACTGTGTTTTCAAGGAAGTAAACAAACAAAAATACTCTTCAAAAAATGATTTAAACAGTTACTAAGGGAAAGAGGTGTAACTAACCATTTTCATTTTCTCCCATATGTCTAGCACTGTGTATAAAGTTGGCATTCAAAAATTGTGTGCTGAATGGCTGAATAGTGAAACTTAATACTTTAATAAGGCCTCATAGAAATAAGCAGACATTCATAAACAGCTATAGCATAAGATGTATCAAATATATCAGAAGCTCAAAAATAGAAAGAAATCATTTATACCTGGTAATAAACATAATCTTTATGACACAGGGGAAATTTGAGCTATATCTTTTCCAGATCCATAAATCATTAATTTCTAAAGGTGTTTGTGCTTTGACATATCATTTTTTTCTTATTCAGATTGACTCTCTTCCATACAGAGAAAATATTTTTACAGAGATACACAGCTTTTCCTCACTGTCTTTATTTGCACCAAACATATGACATTATTTCTATCTTAGATACTTTCGTTCTTCAGCTGAGTGGTAATGTGAAATAGCTTCCTTGTGATCCACACTCTTTCCAGTTACAGGGTGGTTAAAAAATAATATTACTAAAGCTCACTCATTTGTAAGTTGAGTTTTCTTCATAGTAGCTGCTAATGTGCTGTTGTTAATATTATTGCCTGAGTTTGATTATAGTTGGGAAATAAAATGGGAATGTCAGAAATACTATTACTAAGCCCGTACTTCCTCTGAATTGGTGAACTGAATTACGTGGAATTGATCCTGTGGAATTTCCTTAGTTTATCACAAATTCAAATGATGGTGTGATAACTGTCCATACTGGGACCAAAACACTCCATGAGTCTGAATTATCCAAAGAATTTTTGGTTATGAAGGAATCAAGGAAATTTAACACACTAAAGAAACTTCTCATGGACAAGACAATTGAGCTTTTCAACAGTGATTCGGCTATGTTCAGATAAACTCGTCCACCTTGTTTAATAATTTAACAATTGTGCAAGCAGAACAATGAGTACATCAAGTTCCCTGTAGAAAGATTTGGTGCAGAGATGCTTGTTTTACATTATGCTTTAATTAGATTTGCTATAGTTACTTTTCAGTTACATTTGACAGTCTTTTGTAAGTACTTATGCACAGCGCCAAGGATATTAGTGAAGAAGGCAGAAGAAAACCCATATTTGCACAAATATGAAGCTAGTCTTGGTTCCTTGGGGAGGTAAACTATATTTGAGGTATAACTAATACTACTAAAATATAACATAATACTTCCTTAGTAATGGGTATATCTTGCATCCCTATGTAAGAGAGCTGAGCTAAAAATTATTATATTTTCCATCTAATGAATGAGGTTGAAAAATCTATGAGGATACAACATGGATCATGAATATGGGAAACCATATAATGGACCGCATTTTCATGCAGTAGTATTCTGTTGCTAGATTACTTGCTTCAAGTAGTCATGCCTCCATATGTAATTATTATTTTTGCTCTGTGCTTATCATTGAAAACTATTTGTTGATGTGCAGTTCTTTTTGTCCCTGTATGGATTTCCTAGGTTTCAAATAATCTGTACCATACAGAATATGCAGTGGGCACTCTCTTACATAACACTAATCATTCTATGCCATTTAATCTTCATGTTTGAACTATCAACAGTATATTACATATGAAAAGTAAATAACTCTGTAAACTCTGACTCAGCACAAAAATAAACATCTTACATTATTGAACCAGAATCATTCAGAACAGTCTAGATCTCTTCTTACATTCAAACTAGGAAATTAATGATGATTTCAAAGATATTTTTTCAAAGTTTCAAATTTACGTAATTTGATGACACAAGTATATGGGTAAACATTTCCCAACTGCAGCAAAAACATTTTTGCTAAATATATGGGTATCAGGGAAAAGTAAATCAAGTAGCAGAAGAGCTTGGTTAACTATCTGCAAACACCTGGATTTTAGAAAGGTATCATACATACTGTAGTGACTGTCTTAACAATTTTCCTAATACTAACCAGGCTTACTTGTAAACTCTGAATCCAGGTTTATACAGGAACACTTTACCAGGTAGCTGGCATGGGGCACATGTATATAAATAAACAGTATGAATGAAAATAAACCACATTTCATTTATATTTCACACACACACACACACACACACACACACACACACACACACACACACGGAGAGAGAGCAAGAGTAGAAAACAACCCTTTTGTCCAGTGCTTTAAAAAGATTTTACAGCCTTTGTTATATTTCATACTGTTGCTTGACAGGTCAAGGCATTGCAAATATTTGATGTTTCTAGATAATTAAATTTATGTCTGCTAATGGAAAACAAGGTTCAAAACACATAGCAGAGCACTGCTCAAAAGCTTAGCATTAATAAATAGTCCAGAGCAAGAGCATTAATTTCAACAGAACAAGTATTCTTGTCTTCTACTTTATTTGCGAGTTCGAGAGATGATATTGTACAACTGCTGTTGCCTTGGATTCTGCCTTTACTGTGTAGATTTCAGCCACCAGTTAGATGTCATGGGTCTGCTGGGAGGAACTCATAGGGTAAGTATATTTTTAAATCAACAGGAATGCTGACACTCTCAGAATGGGGGCTGAGTATTTACTATGCACTGTGGTTCTTTATTGGGTCAGGTGCTTTTGCAAAAAAGTGGCTCTGCAAATATCCTGGTCTCATCAGAGGCAACCTGGTGAATGTTCCTTTCTCAGCAGTCGTACAGTAACATCTTCACTTATAAATCTGTTGTTTAGCACAGTTTCAAAACCTTCTGTTTTCTGTCTATTTATAGATGGTAGCAAGCTTCCCATAAGGCTTTCCCCCATTTGGGCTTCAGATGGCCTTCATGCAGCTTTAACAAGACCTTGGAAGAACCCAGTTCAAAGAGACAGAGTGCTATGTGTATGCACATCTGTTTGATGAGTAGATGAGAGTAGATGTTTCAGACATTTTTAAAGGAAGTTCCAACAACAGACATTGTTTCATACTGAGTCTTTAGCGCAAAATGCAGGCATTTGGGGAAACTTTGTATACAAAAACAATTAGATATTTGAAGTGTAAAATGTATTAAATCTTTAACCATAAAATAAAACCATAAAATGTCCGTGACAAGATCCAAGACACCCTTGCAAAATGCCCTTCACAACTTAGTCTCATGTTTGTTTCTACAAGCTGTTAGCTAATAAGAGGAAATTGCTACTTTGGATGATTTAGTGTGTTCCATCTATCTGTTTTGGCTGTCTTTAACCACCAAAGACTACATTAACCACAAAAATATAAAAGAAAAGTAGCTTGAGCAACATGTTAATTAATATAATTAACATAAAACATCAATTATGTTTACATCTCATGAATGGTGGCAAACAGAGGTAAGAGACATTTATGGTGATGGGAACCAAGATTTCTTCCTTTGATGAAGAAGGTGAATGTTAGGAATATTTTATTTCTGATGTGGTCATCAAAAGTTTGGAAAGAAAGGAGGGCCTTAATAGATATTGCAAAGAAGATATATGAATCATTCTGAGGCCCCCAATATATATTACCTGGTAGATAAACTGAAGGTTATCAACCAAAACAGACTTTTGGCGATGCTAGAACTTGAGATGGGTTGGTGACCAATACCTATGAACAATCACCAAGGAGGAAAATTTAAAGAGGCACTTTAGATTGCAAAGATATGGAACTAACCTTAGTGGCCATGAACCAATGAATGGTTAAAGAAAATACGGCATATATATGCCATGGAATACTATTCAGCCTTAAAAAGGAATGAAATAATGTCTTTTGCAGCAACTTGGATGGAGCTGGAGTTCATTATTCTAAGTGAAGTAACTCAGGAATGGAAAATCAAATATCATCTGTTTTGACTTATAAGTGGAAGCTAAGTTATGAGGATGCAAAAACATAAGAATGATATAATGGACTTTAGAGAGACCAGAGGAAGATTCAGAGGGGAATGAGGGATAATAGACTACATATTGACCATGGTGTATACTGCTTGGGTGACTGGAGCACTAAAATCTTAGAAATCACCGCTAAAGAACTTATCCCTGTAATGAAAAGCACTGGTACCCCCAAAACTATTAAAATTAAAATTAAAAAACAAAGCAGAGGTGCTTTGGGCTGGAGCTTTTCTTGTGTCCCATATCATTTGGATTATTGAGCAGAAAAGGACAAGCTAAATTTAAAAGGTGTGTGTGTGTGTGTGCGCGCGTGCGCGCGCACGCACGCACACGCACACACATGCATGTATATAAAACGATGTTAAGGCATTCAAAAACTATGAAAAATATTTGGTTATAAATTTCCAGATCAAGCCTCTAGTGGAGCAGAAGGTAGATCAAAGCTGAGAATTAAGAAGCTTGAGAGACAGAATAAACACCTCTGGGAGTATCTAGTGTGGAGCCTTTGGTATGGCTGTGGGCAGAGCTGGAGATCATCCACTTAATTTGGGGAATGGCAGAGTTTACATTCTGTCACACCCACTGGGTCAGGGCAGTCCACTGAAGGAACAGATACATCTATGTGTATGATGAAAATAATCTGTCTAGAATCTGGAACATACTACCTGAATGTAACTAAGGAAATGGCCGGTTCATGAGATTTACAGAAGGTGTGCCTTGTATCAATGTATTGCTTCTTGGCTCTCCATCCAGCCTTGATTGTCTGCTGGTGATACCAGAATGCTTCTCCCTTGACAGGTGGCAGGATGCCATGGAGGATGGTGGAAAGACACTCAGGAGAAAGGGGCTTCTGGTTTCCTCACTCTTTACTTTCTCTTAGCTCTTTGCCTGTGGAGCTCTCTGCATTTGGCTTCAGTGGAATTGTTAGTGGCTTCCCACATTCCACAGATGCCTGTACTGATTTCCCACGGGTTGCCTGTGGTTCCTTCTCAGTAAGTTATGCAGATGCCCCAGCCAATTTTCCAAGAATTGAAACAGTAATTCGCCCTTCCCAGTGGCCCCTGGTGAATTTCACTGGCTGCTCCCTGACCACCACCAGCTTTGGCCACCAAATATGAACCAGTTGTGGCCCAGAACAACCCAGCAAACTCCTTCATGTTCAGTGGGCTGCATACCTCCTCTCCTGGGCATTCCTAGCCATGGGGCGGGGCGGGGGGCGGTTCTCGCTTTTCCTGTTTGTTCTTTCCATGGAAACTTTCTTAGTTGTCTTGGGCTGCCATAGCAAAATCACACAGACCAGGTAGCTTCAATAACATACATTTATTTTTCTCACAGTTCTGGAGGCTAAAAGCTCATGACCAAGGTGCCAGTAAACCAAATTTTTAGAAATAGGTTTCTTCCTGACTTGCAGATGACTTTCTTCTCTCTGTGTTCTCCCAGGATCTTTCTCCTATGCACGTGTACTGTGTCCTAATCTCCTCTTCTTATAAGGATAGCACATCAGTCATATTGGATTAGGGCCCCACCTTTATGACTTCATTTAAACTTACTGGCCTTGGCCAGGCACAGTGGTTCACTCCTATAATCCCAGCCCTTTGGGAGGCCAAGGTGGGTGGATCACCTGATGTCAGGAGTTCAAGACCACCCTGGCCAACATGGTGAAACCCTGTCTCTACTAAAAATACAAAACATTAGCCAAGTGTGGCAGCGGGCAGCTGTAATCCCAGCTACTCAGGAGGCTGAGGCAGGAGAATCACTTGAACCCAGGAGGCGAAGGTTGCAGTGAGCCAAGATCACTCCATTGCGCTCCAGCCTGGGCAACGCAGTGAAACTCCATCTCAATAAAATAAAATAAAGTAATAAAATAATAATAATAATAAAATAAATGTACTCACCTCCGTAGAGGTCTTGTCTCCAAATACAGTCACACAGAGGGGTTTGGAGCTTCAACATATGCATATTGGGAAGACACAACCCAGTTCATAACAGGCATTCTCCCTCAACTGGAGGGGAGTCTTAGGCATCCTCTGTTATTTCCACTTGGTAATTCCTCTAAACCGTTAACAATTCTTCATATCAATCCTTTCCTGTACAAATTACTCTGCGGTCACTGCCTCCTGGCAGGACTTGACTGATATAGCAGGTAAGGTGATGTCTCAACAGATCCCATCTCCCTTCTTGTGACAGCTTCATGTATAGAAATGAGCATTGGCTTTGCTCCCTTCTGCTATCCCATGTATTTAGTCTGAGTGTGCTGGCTTTAACCTAGGCCTGTAGACATGATTTCATACTTAATCTATATCTATCCTGAGACAGAATTCGGTCATATATGAGCAGCTACCTAAGCTTGCTAATGAAGCTACTTGGCCTCCTCAAGAATCCCTTGATATTTTGGTTGAGCCAAAGTAAATTCACCTCGATGTCCTGCCATCACACAGTGGATTTCTAAATAGGATGATTAGAAATTTGTACTCCTATGTCCTGTTTGCCTTACTGAACACTCCAAAAATCATTTAAGAAATTAGGACCACTGTATGTATCTCAGAAATGCGCTAGTTATGCTAGGATTTCCTTCTCTGATCAAATCACTGCAAAATGGCTAAGCTCCAACATAAATATGTCTCATCCTGCTCTGCATTTGTGAGTGGCTTCTTGGCCAAGCAAATCAAGGAAGAACCCTATGAGCCCACTGAGGTCTGCTGATGTCTCAGTTAAATTTATTCTTTCGGCACTTTTTCAAAGGGGTTTATACCTGCCTTTCCAATGGCATTCACTTTGACAATGCAGAAAATAAACCTTGTGTTCCTTTCTCTACAACTACCTCCCCAACTCCCAAATTTATACTAAATAATTCAGGGCCTTTATACATTGTTTGATTTGGCATAAGTGTACTGATTGGAATCAAGAAAAAAAACCCTCTTTCTATCTCTTCTTCTTTCTCTCCTTCCTTTCTTTTTTTCCTTCCTTCCTTCCTTCCTTCCTTCCTTCCTTCCTTCCTTCCTTCCTTCCTTCCTTCCTTCCTTCC
>NW_016107335.1:9274792-9289559 GCF_001604975.1 Cebus imitator
TCCTTCTCCCTTCCCTTCCCTTTTTCCCTCCCCTTCCTTCCCCCCTTCCCTTTCCCTTTCCCTTCCCTTCCATCTCCCTTCCCTCCCCTTCCCTTCCCTTCCCTTCCTTCCCTTCCCTTCCCCCCTTCTTTCCTCCTTCCCTCTCTTCCTTCCTTCTTTCTTTTCTTCTTTAAAATAACATTACCAGCCTTAGAGGACAGTAGTTTCTGGTAACTAAAGGCCCATTTTGAAGGCCCAAGCAAGTTTGGAGGAGTTGGGATAGAATGAAACCCCCATAAGAGAAAAAGGTAAATTGGGAGAGACTGGAGTGGGGTTGGATCTGGGAGCTGCACCTGTCAGTGTCATGAGGCAGGGACTCAGAAGGGAAAGAGAAAACCATGACTCAGTTTCTTGCCCCAATCAGTTCAGCAGCGTGGCCAGATTCTTGGGTAAAGAAAGGCACCCAAAGAGGGTTCTGAGGTAATTTGCCATGAGGGAAAAGATAAAAATAAAAAACAAAGCCTCTCTCCACTTTGCCTTCTAAATCTTCAGCAAATTCTATGTTGTTCATTAGCATTTCCAGAGCCAGAAGCCATTTTGGAGCTCTGCATCCTGGCACTGGAGTTGGCTTCTGTTTGGCCCGGGATGGACAGACTCCAGGCAGGGACAGCCCACATCTGCAGCATCGCAGAGGGGAGGAGACACAGGAACTAGAACTCTAACCTGCTCCTGCTGCCTGCTAGTTGGTAAGGTAAGTGGCTTCACCGCTCTGTGTCACCGTTTTCGCTTCCTCATCCATAACATGAAGATAATACCATGACAGTGATCTCAGTTGTGAGATGTACATGTTAACACATGCTCAGGCATAAACTGACACACAGTGGGTACGTAATTGGTGTTGCATCTACTTCAGTTTCGTGTGCTTTTGAATAATGCCATAGTTTGATTCTGGTCATTAATTTATTTCAATATATTTATTCTCTTCTTCAGAACATTTGTTGATTCAACAGACTTACACATAAAAGCAAGAGCTAAGTAGCACATAAATGCTGTATCTGCCTAATGAAGCCAAATCTCTGTCTACCATTTAAGTCACTTAAAACCTGATATAGTCTCAAGTTCATTTGTTTATTCAATGAGCCCCTTTTCTTTGCCTAATATCCAGATACTTTGCTAACTATTATAATATCATTAAGTCAGATTATGCTTCTTGGAAATTGCTCTAATGGCTGAATTAAAAGAAAATATAAGTGAAATCTGAACTGGAAGTTTCTTGGTTTTGCTGAATTTGGAAAACTTAATCCAGTAAAACAAAGAGTGAGAAAGTCATGTTGCTAGGAAGGAGAAGAGAAAGACACTAATTCATGACTACCTTTTCATGCTTACCTGAAAACTAATCACAAGGAAAAAGTATTATCACATTTATATTATAAATGTGAGAAAACTGGCTTCCCTGGCTTTAAAATTAGGTATGCAAGCACCATGCAAGTTTCAGCCATGAAAGGGAATCTCTGAGCATGCTGGACGCTCTTACTTCATTCTTGTTTCTGTTTCTTGCTTCTCACTCTGGTCACCATTAACCCAGTTTCTCAGCTTTTGACATCATATTCTGTTGTCAGTAGCTTTTCCTCTGGACATAATAACAGATTTGATTTCTCTGGCTCTGGCCTTCTTCTCTCATCTTTGTCTTCCTGAATGCTCTCAGGAGTCACCTCCTTGAAGAAACCACATCCTTCCCCCTTTTCTGGTTTCAGTGCGTTTGAATGACCCTATGACCAAGTCTCTTTGTGCTTCTTTCAAGAAATGATAGAAAATATATCAAATATCATTTATGAAATATGCATTGTACACTAAGCTTCACTCCTATTTTTAAGACAGTCAAAATAATTAGGTTCTTTTAGTCATGACAAAATCAATTTCAAGTGTTGAAAGTTATCTAAATATGTGTATCACGGGACTCTTCTGTTTCACATAGCAACATAAAAACTACTTGATGGGAAGTTGCCAATGTGTGTGACCAAAGAATCAAATAACTTTAGATAAATCATTTTATTCCCAGAGGCACATCTAAGAAGAAAGGTTTGTGGAGCTGAAAATGTTGAAAGGTTTATTTTCAATGAACATTCAAACCAAAGGGAAAACTAAAAAGAAAAACATAAGATACAACAAAACAAAATCCCAGCAGCACAGGAAGCCATAACCTTGGAGAAGGAAACATGATAAAAATGTCAGAAGCATTTATTTTATCCTGATGAAAGTGTTATAATCTGTTTGCTGTCATACTGCTGCATTCCTCTAACCTTTGAAAATTAGACCACTGGATCTGCCCTTCTAATTTCCAGAATCTAGGACTAGTTTTGTCTTGAGGCAGGAAATAATAGGTAGCACTGGTTTTCTTACCAGTGACCTCATATCAGTGAGTTAGAGCAGAATGCAAAACGCCAATGAAGATCAAGTACCAGTGAGAATGACATGGCAGGCACGATGAGGGCTCCTCACTTAATGGACCCTTAACCCGGCAACTAAGTGCTTTAAGGATATGGATCAGAAGAATGATCCAAGTCAGTGGACATGCCCCACATCACTGCTTTCTTTGTTTTGTTTGAGATGGTGTCTTGTTCTGTCTCCCAGGCTGAAGTGCCGGTGGCATGATCTCCCTGCAACCTCCTCCACCTGGGTTCAGACAACACTCATGCCTCAGCCTCCTGAGTAGTTGGGACTACAGTCATGTACCACCATACCTGGCTAACTTTTGTATTTGTAGTAGAGACGGGGTTTCACCATGTTGGCCAAGCTGATCTTGAACCTCTGACCTCAGGTGATCCAGTCACCTTGGCCTCCCAAACTGCCCCATACCCAGGAGGAAGGAATGCTGCTCAGAAGGGCCAAGAAGAATATGGACAGGTAGGACCCATTAGGTTACCTGCCTTCATCTACTGCATTAGATCATACACACCCCTTTGGTCCAATCACATGTGTTATCAATAGATGACTGAAATTCAGGACTGGCTTCCTAAAGGATTAAGAAAGCAAGGCCAGGCATGGTGGCTCACGCCTGTAGTTCACATTTCTACAGGGACATGGATGTCCTTTCTTCACTTAACCTAAACATGCAAAGTGACAGGTTTTTTTTCTCAATTTTTTATTGCATTTTAGGTTTTGGGGTACATGTGGAGAACATGCAAGATTGTTACATAGGTACACACATGACAGTGTGATGTGCTGCCTTCCTTCCCATCACCCACATCTGGCATTTCTCCCCATGCTATCTCTCCCCAACTCCCACCCTCTGCTGTCCCTCCCGTTTCCCCCCGACAAACCCCACTGTGTGATGCTCCCCTTCCTATGTCCATATGTTCTCATTGTTCAACACCCACTTACGAATGAGAACTTGCAGTGTTTGATTTTCTGTTTTTGTGTTAGTTTGCTGAGAATGATGGTTTCCTGGTTCATCCATGTCCCTACAAAGGACACAAACTCATTGTTTTTGATGGCTGCATCGTATTCCATGGTGTATGTGTGCCACATTTTCCCTGTCTAGTCTATCATCGATGGGCATTTGGGCTGGTTCCAGGTCTTTGCTATTGTAAACAGTCCTGCAATGAACATTTATGTGCATGTGTCCTTATAGTAAAATGATTTATAATCCTTTGGATATATACCCAGTAATGGGATTGCTGGGTCAAATGGAATTTCTATGTGTAGGTCCTTGAAGAATCGCCACACTGTCTTCCACAATGGTTGAACTAATTTACACTCCCACCAATAGTGTAAAAGTGTTCCTATTTCTCCACATCCTCTCCAGCATCTGTTTTGTCTATATCTTTGGTTCTCTTCATTCCGAAGGCTCCCATGTCACATAAAACTATAACCACATACATTTGTTATGCTTTTTCTCTTGTTAAGCTGTTTTTGTTATGGGGTATCATCTATGACTATTATGATAAGGAGGAAAGGGATCACCTTGTTATAAGTAAAATTTCCATGCCTCAAAAGACATAGCACTTGAAGATATATCCTCTCAGCAAGGCAGTTTACTTCTATAGAAGGGTGAAGCTTACAGGTGGGATGAAACAATGGCAGCTACATGCTTGGACAAGGGGGGAAGGGGTACTTACGCCTGACGGGGGTCATCCCTACTGCTGTGTCATCCCCTAATGGCTAGGGTTAGACTGCACAAGCTAGACTAATCCCAACTGGCTATTTTACAAAGAGCAGGGGTCCAAGCAGGGGTGTCAGGGTGGGTGTTTTGGCTGGAAGAACTGTTAGAGGCGTGTCAGAGCAGGTAGCCAGGGGTGATTCCAGTGACTGGGATTAGTCAGGATGAGGCGGGGGCAGCGGGAGCAGATGTGAACTACTGATTAGAATAAGGAAGTTAAACTTTAAAATAGAGAATTAAAGAATAAGAGAGTTGAACATGCTGACATTCTTTGAAGAGAAACTTGGGGTTCATTAAAACAACCTCCTTCCTGCCCCTGTGGTTCCATCATAGCCATGATTACAGAATGGTATAGAAGCTAGGACCACTTCCTTTGTAATAATGTTACTAGAATGTTGAATGGAAGTGGGTTCAAAGGGACCCACTTTGGGTTCAAAGTGCGTTACAGAAGCCAAGTGTAATGAACCAGTTAACTTGGTCAAGGTTAAAACCACAATCAAAAACACACTTCTTTTTTAAGGCTGAGCTTATCCAATAGTCTGTCAATAAAGAGAGAGGTCTTTGTCTCACATCCTTTCTGTATATTTCTTACCTGACAGCAACAGAAAGAGACAGCCTCTTGCCTGAGAGTACCATCAAGATGGGTCTGCTGTTCTTAGTCCTTTTCCCACTGAGTTCTTCTCATTCATTGGCCTTCCTTTGTGTCTTAACCTCTGATCTTCAGGACACTGGCATTGGTGATACAGGAGCTAAAAAAGAAATTATCTAGGCAGATAGTGAGGGTAAGAGAGTCCTTGGTAAGGTTTCCTTTTAATAAAAAGCAGCCCCCAAATCATTTCTTTTCTAACAAAAAGCATCCTGTAAAATTGAGCTGCAGACATAGATAAGCAAGCTGAAAGCTTGCACAGGCAAATGCCAGTAGCTGTACCAGTAGAAAAGGGATACCTGGAAGCCAAGACTATTCAACATGGAGGTTCTGACTTCCCTTTTCTTTGTCGCCATGTATGCAGTAAAATGGCAGGCAACATGGAGATGATCTCGTAGAGACCCCGTCTGCATAATACAAGAGTAGGGTGAGATGGCCAGCCTCTTTGTGTGTTATGTAAATAGCACCTGGTCTGACCAGTCTTTTGGGCTCTGTGTAAATCAGACACTGCCTCCTCAAGCTGGTCTATAAAACCCCATGCATTTCGCCACAGAACCAGAAGACCCACTTGGGAACCCCTTTCTCTCTGCAGGAGAGAGAGCTTCTCTCTTTCCTCTCACCTATTAAGCCTTCACTTTTAAACTCACTTCTCTTGTGTCTGCATCAGCCATTTCCTTGTCATGAGACAACGAACCTGTCTATATCTACCCCAGACAATAAGGCTGCTTTATTGGGATGATTGTTTGGAGAGCATTCATTTTGAAGACAGGTAGACATGCCGGTCTCTGCCCCTTGCAAAGTTTGAACAATTTCCCTAACCTTTAAACCTCAGCTTCCAAGTCAAATGAAGCTAAAAATAACTGTTGAGTTAGGCATTGTTATTGTTAAAGGGCTTAGCATTGTTCTGATACATACAGGATACATAATAATTATTAGTTTCTTTTTCAAATTAGAATTGCTGAACAGATGTGCAACCAATTCCTGGAAATTTCTTCAGATCAAAACCCCTTTCAGATTTTCAGAAAATAGAGCATACTTTGACATTAATAGGGGTTTAGGACAACCCCAAAGACACAATCTGCAATTTCTCACATTTAATGTGTTTTATGCCCCTGTGTCTTTGCAACTGCTGTGCAACCAAAGAGCTGTTACTCTTGCTTTGGGTGCAGTTTTGATATGAATTCCTCTGAAGTGCTTCTCCTCATCTGCCCCTTCCTTCACAGGGGAAGTTGCTCATTTCCTTTGCTGTAATTCAAAAAATATGTATTTCTCAAAATATGGTCCATCTGCATTATATACTTTGCATAATATATTGTGTTACACTTATCAAACTCTTCAATTATTTTTACATATCTACATATAGAACTTGTATTTTATAGCATGCCCATATTTGCGGTATCTAGCTGCACACCTACTAACTACTTAATAAATATTTGAGTAGGTGGATGATTAAATGACTAGAAAAAGAAAAGAATGATTAGAGAAAATGAGTTTTTACTTGGTGCACAGCTCTTGCCAGAGTTAGTTGGCTTAAATATAATCCCTTTGATAATGATCAGCAAAACAATAATAAATGCTGTGCAAATAAAAAGCAATAGACATTCAAAACTCCAAATCTTGAATTTATGAACTCTGTAGATTTTCTGTACTAAACTGTTCCTAATGTAAATGGATCTTTCACACTGAATTTGAGAGTTAAAGAGGAATGCTACTATACAGATAAATTTGATAGATAGATAGACAGATAGATAGATAGATGATAGATAAACAGATAGTTAAATAGACAGATAGACAGACAGATAGATGGACGGATGGACGGATGGATAGATAGATAGATAGATAGATAGATAGATAGATAGACAGACAGGTAGATAGATAGATAGATAGACAGATAGATAGATATAACACTATTTAATCTGTTACTTTGACATAAGGAATAATAGTTACAGTTAGAAAATTATTATAATATGAGACCAGACAGCTTATTTCAATATCTGCATGCCCAATTACCTGTTTTATCAATGTGGTTTCTCTTGTTACTCCTGCCTAGTTAGATCTTAATCACTGACTATTCAACTAATGCCATGTCATCTATTATACATTAAGATGTTTTATTTGTGAGTGATTTTTAATGAAATAATTGAAAGTGCTGGTTGGATATTTTTTGCCTGCGTGTCTTACAGTAAAATTCTTCTGTTGCATGTTTTTCCTGAATCTAAGGGCTGCAAATAAAATGTGCTTGTATGTTGAAACCTGATGCACTATTAATTAAATGAATAAAGCAAGACACAATTTAAACTTAGCTTTATAAGCAAACTAAAGTGAAGGCAGCTGTGTCTCATTAGCTTCTGATTTTCTACAAAATGGAGGGGGAATGGGATATAAAAAACAGTGTTGAAAATTGAGCAGCCTTTGCTTGTGTTGCTATAGCTACCAGAGGTCTTTTTGATGCTTTATTGGGTTGGCAAAGAAATAGTCTGTTTGGAATAGTTGCACTAAACACTCTTATTCACTGAAATAGTGCTGACATTTGACCACGAGCCTTCAATTCCTCCACAGAGTTAAAACATGGATGTGAATGGAAAAAGGAAAAATTCAAATTAGCTCGTGAACATTGGATCCATTTTCCATTAAGCAAAGGAGGGAAATCCATCAGTTTAGGGACAAACATGAGGGTAGAAACATTCCAAATCACTTACACACCACCTCTAGAAAGCTGATCGGGCGCCTCTGAATAAAATCACACCCAATGGGAGGCTACTTAGGAAGTGGAAATGATAATGCTACACAGAACAGGGAATTGTCGTAAAGGAGCCTTTGTAAAGAAAATCCGTCTGCTATTTTGGCTCTATAGTGATCATGAGAAATACGTCCAAGAGGAAATAATCAAAGATAGGGAGAAGGCATATATTGCTCCACTTCTGAAAAATAAATGTGAAGATTAAATGTTTCTTTTCTGAGAATTTCTATAGCAACATACAGAGTTGTTTTAATGACTACTAATTTTTTAAAAATTCTTTTAAATTCGGGTACATGTAAAGGTTTGTTACATAGGCAAATGTGTGTCATGGAGGTTGGTTTTACAGATTATTTCATTACCCAGTTATTAAGCCTAGTGGCCATTTGTTACTTTTTCAGGATCCTCTCCCTCCTCCCACCCTCCACCCTCCAAGAGGCCCCAGTGTGTGTTGTTTCACTCCATGTGTCCGTGTGTTTTCATCATTTAGCTTCAAGTTATAAGAGTGTAGATTCCTCAAAGACCTAAAGAAAGGAATATCATTTGATCCAGCAATCCCATTACTGGGTATATACCCAAAGGAATATAAATCATTCTATTGCAATGATACATGTGTGCGTATGATCACTGCAGCACTATGCACAATAGCAAAGACAGGCAATCAACCTAAATGCCCACTGATGATAGATTGGATAAAGAAAATGTGGTTACATATGCACCATGGAATACTAAGCAGCCATAAAAAAGAATGAGAATATGTCCTTTACAGGGATATGGATGGGGCTGGAGGCCATTATACTTAGCAAACTAAGGCAGGAACAGAAAAAGAAATGCCACATGACTACTAATTTTGTAGAAGATTACATCAAGAGCACAGGGAAGTTACACTTATCCCAAGAATACTTGATAGTATTTTGTGTTCTTCTCAAATGGCCACCAATAGTCCCTCCAGTCTACCATTTATTTTTATGAGAGAAATGACTTCCCTACAAAACAACAACACAGCCAGAGACTAAGAGTTGAACATAAAGAGGACCCTGCAGGCTGGCGGGGGACAAGGCCACGTGACCCAGAATTCTTTTCCCTTCAGTTTGCCTCCTCTGAGCTTTTCTGCCCTGATTGAAATCACAAACCCCAACTGGCCCCCAATACAGCCTTCTTTATGGTACAAGTTCAAGTATGAACTACTTGACACGCCGTATCTTCATAAATATGTGTGAAATAAAATAATTGGGAATGATCTCATTCAGGTCAATGTTTTAAGGATAATTCCAACACTGCCAGCAACCTCTCCTCTGAGAGGCATGTTTCTTGTTAGGATTTTGGTGATTTTCCCTATGGATGACCTCACCTTTCCCCTTTGACACAGAAAGTGTGATTTAATTCCACTAAAATAAAGAACATCCTATCATCATTATGACATTTATAGAACAAGAATGATATCCATAGACAAACAGCAGGCTTTTATCAGCATATTCTTCTCACTTTTTTTTTTTGTTTGTTTGTTTTTTTGAGATACAGCCTAGCTCTGTAGCCCAGGCTGGAATGCAGTGGCTCACTGCAACCTGTCTCCTGGCTCCCGGTTCAAGCAATTTCCTGCCTCAGCCTCCTGAGTAGCTGGGATTACAGGCACATACCATCATGATCAGCTAATTTTTGTATTTTTAGTAAAGATGGGGTTTCACCATGCTGACCAGGCTGGTCTTGAACTCCTGACCTTGTGATCCGCCCGCCTCAGCCTCCCAAAGTGCTGGGATTACAGGCGTGAGCCACCGTGCCCAGCTTCTCACATGTTTGTGATGACAACAGCAGCTGTGTGCGACATCAGTCAATGGAGCTGCCTTGTTTCCACAATCCCATTGTCATGACAGAATTATGAGTAAAAAGGAGTGCAGTTTTAATTTTTTGATTACAGAATAATGGCAAAAACACAGTCAAGTCTGTTTGCCCATTGGAGTTGTGACTACATAGATGTCTTCAATATGACTCTAATGCGAAACTCAGAAGTTTTAAACCAATGTATTTTCTAACTAAAGATGCCATGGTAGAAGGGAGACAAGCAAAAAAAAATTAAAGAATATCATTACTGGTATTATGCTATAAAGGTAAAGTAAGCTATATTTACACTCTTATTACTAGTTTTTCAATAGACAAATTATATATTAGAATTTTTTTCTTCCTAATTCTCTTTCTCTGTCTCTTTCTCCCTTTCCCACCTTCCTTTTCTAATTAGAAAGAAATAACTTATGTATAATTTCATACCTAGACATAGCAGTTGATTAGTGAACACAGATAGGCATAGACTATATTTATTGCTAATTTATTTCCTTCCTTTTTGCAAGACAATTTTAATTGAATCTGATATCAGCGAATCATTGCAGCTTGTACATTAAAAGATTCATTATTAAATTAATGCTAGATTAGATGGAAGCAGACTTTGAAACAACAAATTGTTCAAAGTTTACTTTTGTCCCAGATATGCCACTGGTAAAATGTTTATTTGAACACGTGCATGTATGTTATAATGTGCATTGCTTACTTAACAAGTAATCTTTAAGAAACGTTATTAGGATAATTATTTAGAAATAAAATGTGGGCCTTTCTTCCACAGAAATGTCATAATTGTTCTATTGGCATATAATTTTCAACAGTAGAGTTTTTGCTCTGGCAACCTGATATTTATATGTGAACTACACTACATTATCAAATCATTAGAGCATTTGACTGACTCTGAAATTACAACATGCAAAAATGTGGATGTGAAGATTCAGGGTAACAATTTCAGTGCTTCTTGAACAATAGCTGAAATAATCACAATACCAGAAAGGTCCACATTTTTTACTTCAGAATAGCAATTAAGCAAGCACTGCTGTTTAACTAAGATGAATAAATAAGGCCAATTTATTGGTTTTGTTTGTGTGGAGTGTGTGTGTGTGTGTGTGTGTGTGTGTGTGTGTGTGTGCACACGTGCGCATGCGTGTGTGAGCACGCCAGTATGTGTGTTTTGCTGTTTGCTTAATTCTAGGGGAAGTGCTAGGTGATAGAAGCAAAGGACGTTAATGTTTCCCTAAAGAATTTCCTGTTCATATGTTTCAAACTAGTACAAAAAAGAACAACTCTACAGGTCTTAGATCCACTGAGTGGAAATAAGACATATATGAAGAATTTGTGTGTATTCTTGATTTCATTCACTTTGTGCTATTAAAAAATAAGACTCACATACTTTAAATTGCCAGCCATGTGAAACATCCTTAAAAAGGCGTAAGGGGGATGTGCTATTTGTTTTTAAAACGGGTGCAAGAGATTTTGCAGAGTAGATCTCAGTTTTGCCTCCACTGTTGACCAGCTCTGGGATCTTGAATAAATCATTTTAACTCCCTGAAACTCAGTCAGGGTCCTTAATTATGAATGTAGAAAAAATATATGTTGCTCTTAACTTCTCACAAAAAAAATATATATACATATACATATATATACATATATATATATATATATGTATATATATGTATATGTATATATATTTTTTTTGTGAGAAGTAATATATAATATATAATATATATTATATATATATAATATATAATATATATATATATATATATGTATATATATCTCCAGAATTATAGGAGTGGCCGCCCTGTCAACAGAATGCCCCCATTCAGCTTCATAATCTACCTTTCCACCCAAAGGAAAATACATGAAAATACAAAGAGACGCCCCAGTGAAACCCTGACATTCATAAAAATAACATCCAGTGGTGTTCTTTATGTTTCTGCTATCTATATCTATATCTCTGGCACAGGAAATGCAAACCACTAGAGAAAAATAAGTTATTTTTCTGTTTATTAGTTGGGTTAAATCAAAAATGCTTTTCCATAGAGCTATTCAGACAGGCTATTGCCTTATTGTCATCGAGGTATGTTGGATCATTTCACTCGTCTCCATGCATACCAGTTCGTCTGCTGAAATGCGTCACTTTATTTTTTCATCAAGTGTTTCTTGAACACCCACTAATTGTACAGCTCAGTGGAGAATAAAATAGGAGAGTGAAGCATGGTACCTCTCCTAGGTAATTTATGTGAGCATTCTTCGTAAGCCTCCTGTACAGAGATGTCACATTTATTGCTCCTATTATTCTCTTGGAAGACAATACATGCTTAGAAAAAAGAATAGGCACAGTAACAGATAATGAAGAAGGGTCTGCTCATTTTGCAGAAGTGTTCTAGAGCCATGATGTCCAATGGGGCAGCAGTTAACTACAGTAGCCATGAAGCATCTGACCCACGGCTAATCCAAATTGAGATGCACTGTAAGTGAAAACTGAACAGCAAACTTTAATGACATATAAAAAAGAATATAAACATCTCTATTTACATTGTGTGTTGATATGACAATCTTTGATTATATTGGGTTAAATTAAACATTGATATTAATATTACCTTTCATTTTGCATTTAAAATGCAGCCACTAGAAAACTTTAAATCCCACATGTAGCTCACATTATATTTCTACTTAGTATTGTTGTTAGAGATGCTCCCGACAGCGCAGGCA
Source organism: Cebus imitator (assembly GCF_001604975.1). Lineage (NCBI taxonomy): Eukaryota > Metazoa > Chordata > Mammalia > Primates > Cebidae > Cebus > Cebus imitator. Next base: position 9,286,862 of record NW_016107335.1, read on the forward strand.
CTTTTGAATAAGCAAAAAATAAAAGAAGAAAGGGAAGAAAATTTTAAAAGAAAAGATGATAAAATGAGGGAATGAGTGGTCTCATGCTTCTGGTCTTCCCTCTCAAATGTGAGGCTGACAGTGAAAAAAAAAAAATCCAAATCAATGCTGTTTAGTATTGATTTGAAAACTGTAACATTCTTCCATTCTGCATTTTTGCTATTCATTCAAAAAAAATTTAAAACTAAGAAAAAGGATTGTGGGATAAAAGGTAAGCTTGCAAAAATAATTTTTGGAGTTCCTATTTGTAATTAGGTGTCCCTGTTAGATATGGTGACAGATGACCATATTGTGGCCCGTCTGTGTCAGAGACACATGACACAGTAACTGGGGAAGAAGACGTGATATCTGCATACTTGGCCTGAGTTTACAATGATAGACATTTCTGGATTCCCTTAAATGTAGATGGCAAGACACAGTTAAAATAGTTTATTAGCAAAGTGATCCCAGAAAAAGAAAACTTGACAGAGTAGTAAAGCGAGATTGAAAAGGAGGCCAATAAAGTTACTGTGCAGGCCAAATGTGTGGCTCACACCTGTAATCGTAGCACTGTGCGAGGCTAAGGTGGGAGAATCAGTTGAGGCCACAAGTTTGAGACCAGCCTGGGCAACATGACAAGATCCCATCTCTAAAAAAAATTTTTTTTTTAAATTAGCCAAGAGTGGTGTTGCACATCTGTGGCCCCCTAGCTACTGGGGAGGTTGAGGTGAGGGATCGCTTGAGCCCAAGAGTTTAAGGTTGCAGTGACCTATGATTTCACTGTTGCTGTCCAGCCTGGGTGACAGAGGGAGACCCTGCCTCTAAAAAGATAATAACGATAATGAAAATTTTAAAAAATATACAAAGTTACCAAGCAATTTACTACTACAGACAACTGGAATTTATTCCCATTGCAGAATTCTTGGTCATATGCAGTATATTGGCTTCAGAATTGCCTCATATAAGGCATGAAGGACCAGAGTGCTATCATCTATCAAACCTGTCATTACTAGGAGGGATTTTAGGTCCCTGTAACTTCCAGAATGCTCAGTGCACACTCAGAGCAGGCTCCCGAAGTCTGAGAGAACTTTTAGGCAAAGCGTCACAAGTGCTGGCAGTTGGAAGTTTGACTGGCCTGACCAGACATGGCTTGTCTCCAGTGGATATGGATAAAGCACTGATAATGTCTGCTCTGGTTCCTACTGCCACTGATTCCGGTTGGTGGTGAGTCACAATTTCAAAGAAAAGCACACATCAATGAGATAAGCTACAGTCTCCATTTTGCCATTGGCATCAAGACCACAACTGATATTCATCATATCTGCCTCCTCCCGGCCATTCTAGATTTCCCTTACCCTCAACTATCATTTCTACTGGTCTAGGTTCATCACCTAATCACATAAACCAATCCTTCATCCCTGAGAGATATGAAACCCTGGTTACTATACCCTTGTCAGGCCATACTTGCTACAATTGCCCACCCACGCTTATCACTGGACACCAAAATACAAAGAGATCCCCTAGTGAATCCCCTGAGTTCCAGACCTGTGCCTTCCTGTCCCCATAGTGTAACAGCTCCTCTATCTCCTGTTAATAATTAGCATTACTTACTGTTTCCAGCATAACAGTAACTCCTTTCTATCTCTATCCAGGCAAGAAAATATCTAGGTTAAATGAAGCCTTTACCATGTATATCCCCCCCTTTTTTTTTGGAGACAGAGTCTCGCTCTGTCACCTGCTGGAGTGCAGTGGCACAATCTTGGTTCACTGCAACCTCTGCCTCCCAGGTTCAAGTAATTCTCCTGCTTCAGCTTCCTGAATAGCTGGGATTATAGGCATGTGCTACCACACCCAGCTAATTTTTTGTATTTTTAGTAGAGACGGAGTTTCACTGTATTAGCTAGGATGGTCTTGATCTCCCAAACTCATGATCTGCCCACCTCAGCCTCCCAAAGTGCCATGTATGTCCTCTTACTGTGGTCCTTGGTGAAAGGGTTTTCCCTTTTTGATATCCAGGAAATTTAGGCAAGAAGAGACAAAAGTTGCAGGGTTGGGAAGCAGTAACTAACCAAGTGGCTTAAAGGAGCAATGACAAGATGAGCCACAGCTTTCTCCACACTTTGTTTTCTGGATCCCTGTATTCTAGTGGTTGGGGACATGGTACCAAATACTGGCCATTGCTTTAGAATATGTACTGCATTTCACAGGAGAGTGCTGTCACCTGCAGAGTGGCATCTCTGCACTGACTTGCGGAATTCTGTACACCATTCGACCTTTTCCTCGCCACTCTGCCAAGGCAGCCACACAGTTACATCATTTCTACCTTAATTATTTTAGGCATTTAAAAAAATCTTTAAGTTGCTGTATTAGTCTGTTCTCACACGGCTGTAAGAAACACCTGGCCAGAAGCGTTGGCTCAAGGAAGCCTGTAATCCCAGCACGTTGGAAGGCGGAGGCAGGCAGATCAGAGGCCGGGAGATGGAGACCATCCTGGCTACACAGTGACACCCCATCTCTGCTAAAAATACAAAATATTAGCTGGATGTGGTGGCATGCACCTGAAGTCCCAGCCACTTGGGAGGCTGAGGCAGAAGAATCACTTGAACCCGGGAGGCAAATGTTTCAGTGAGCTGAGATTGCGCCAATGCACCTGGGCAACAGGGTGAGACTGTCTCAAAAA
>NW_016107335.1:9290120-9292985 GCF_001604975.1 Cebus imitator
ATGTCTTTTCAAAATAACCTCACATGACAGAAGGGAGGAGGGAACTCTCTGGGCTGTTTTTTATGAAGGGATAATGCCATTTATGGGACAGCCCTGATGACCTAATCACCTCCCAAAGGCCCAAATTCCTAAGAATAGAGTTAAGATTTCAACATACTCATTGTAGGAGGACGCAAACATTGGGAGGATAGCACCGTTCCAGCAGCTTATCTTATTAGGACTAGCTCTAGATGTCCTTGCAAGAGGTTGAGTCCAGAGTCATAGGAGAGGGCACCATGTCAATAAAATCCCTCCTATGCAGCCTCATAATCTACCTTTCCTTGGCCCAAAGGAAAATACAGGACAAATACAAAGAGATCCCCCAGTGAATCCCCAACATCATGAAAATCCACATCCAGTTATGTTCTTCATGTTTCTGACAGTATATATTGGCCTGGGCAGCCCCTGTGGTAAATAATCTCTTCCCTGCAATAGTAAAGGCAATACTTCTGCCATCTGGCCACTCTGAGATTGAGCTCTTTTTATTTATTTTCATGGTGGGAGATGGGGCACACCTCGAGAAGAATGGTCATTATTGTGAAATAGAAGTCTCAAATCAGACAAGAACACACAAAGGAAGAATCAGAATCACCAATGAGTACACACAAAGCAATCAGTTTCTTTCATAGTCATAAGAGTAAAAATTAACACCACAATGCAATACCATTAGGACTAATATCTTCTGTGGAAAAATCTGTTATTGCAATAGTCTTAATGATCTCATATTTATTATTGTATCAAAATAATTTTGATATAGATTATCAGAGATTTTTGCATATGCTGGGCCCCATAAGTCTCAGTGACAACGTTATGGAAAGTGAACAAATTATCTGGTCAAAAACCCTTATTGATTTGTAAATTCAGTATATTGCAAAGAAAACAAAAATGGTATTAAAATAGTCAAAATACTATTCTGCTGAGATATCCTCTTATTTAGTGTTTTATTATTCATATAAGAAAATGAGTAATGTTTCAGAATTTTCATGCAATAATATTTTAAGATTTTCTTTCATCTTCCTGTGTATACAACAATAAAGGTGGAAAAGATATTTCTCTTTAGTATTTTTCTAAGTAAAACTGTCCTTTACTTACCTGTTAGAATTGATTCAGAAGAAACAACTTTGTTTTCAAAAATTAAAAAAATAAGAACAAGTGAATAATAACTGATTAAAAAGAGTAATACAATTGTTTAAAGACAAAAAAATTTAGATTTGACTATGTTTTATTGATTTTCATGTATGTTTTAACCTTTATTCTAAAATCTTGTTCCATAAGAAATCCATGAAGAGTGAATTCATACAAATGTGTGTACTATAGCAGGCAAAGCATGCACATACACTTTCACATACCTTGATCGTCACATATGGATAGATACATAGTCTCTTTAAACAAATCTTAAGGATTTTTTTTTCTTGTAAGTTTTGCTGAGGAAAAGCTTTTATTTTCCCTCTAATAGAATTGTTCTTGATTTCTTTTTCCAAAATAAAACAAATGGGAAATTATAACTTGATCCAAAAGAGAGATGTGGTTGAATCAAAAGAACAATATGATTCTTACTCAGCTCTGCCACAGGTTTGGTGTGCTCCCAGAGGCGTGGAGGAACAAAGATTAAACATTCTCTTGTGTTAAATTTTAAGAAAAATATAATAATTAAATTAAGAAAATGAAAGCAAGAAAATATTTAAACAAGGAACAAATCTGAATAAGTCCTTGGAGAGAAACAGAAAATAGGCAGTCAAGAGAAGGAAAGAGAACAAAGGAAGAAAGAAATCCCAGAACACAGCATGTAGTATTCTGCAGTGGAAAAGTTATAATTTAAAAATAAGTTACAGTTTAGAATAACTTCTGAAAACTGTGACAAGAGGAGCCCAATGAACACTCTTACTGCCCACTCAAAAAGCTCACAGCATGCACAGTTGCTACTATATGGCACCGCCACGCATTTTGAACACACACACACACACACACACACACACACACACAAACACACACACACACACACACCCTAAATCTTCTATAAATTCTCTAAATATCTATGATATCATAGTTTAAAACTTTACCCTGACAAACCATTGTTTATTCTATAAGTGCTCTGAAATCAACTGTTTCTGTTTTATAAGGCTGAGAGATAGATCCAGATATCCAGATTTTGCAATAGTACGTGAAGTTCAAGAGAAGTCAGTAGTGTTTTCCTGACAATAAATAACTTTATATATTTTTAATGTCTTTAAGAAAATTGGATATTATTGAAAGTTAAGTAATATAACATTTTAGAGGTGAAAGACACCTTGAGATGCCCCCCACTCATTCATTTCTCTGACTGGAGAGACAAAATAATGTTCTCAAAATCTCATAGACAGCCATGAGTAGATGACATGGAGCAAGAACTTTGTTTTCAGGTCTCACAGATCTGGTTTATTTTCTCTCTATACTATACCACAACATCAAATGGACTAATATTTTGGATGTAATCAAGAAGCTTTTGTTATATAACTTATACAAGTATCCAATGTTAAGAGCTATAGAGGCATGTAAGAATATTAACACATGACCCAAATAGTCCTCAGAATTGAGATATCAAAAGAATTGATGGTAGAAGCTAATAATATAATCATAATAATCAAAGCTGAATAGGAGTTTAAATAGTTGAAGTGTTTAGTTCTTCCAAAATTATAATAACATTTTATTGTGTATTTTATTTTTTAAAAACTATTAACTTAAATTTTTGGTAGTGTAGGCTATATCTTCAGGGATAGAATCAGAACAATTAGTAATGAATATTTAGAAGTATGAACTGTATTTACTATGAGAAATAAGTTGATTTGT